>NC_069499.1:1316083021-1316432187 GCF_027579735.1 Bombina bombina
TCACTATAGCTTGGGAGAAAGATGCATAGCCCAGTTCATCTAACAGCTTAAATATGCATCCTGTGTACAGTGAAGTGGTTTTGTTGGTTTTTAAATGTGCTGGCTGTGATCTGATAAAATCCTTTTATTTGCCGCATATCATTTTGGAAATAGTCTAATTTACTCATTTTCTTTCCTTGCATAAAAAGTCCGAGGGTGACCTTGCTGTTCTCTTTTAATTTTCTAATGACTGCAAAAAGTAATCAGAATAAGATAGCCAGTGATTCAACTCTTTTGAGAGTGATTCAAATTCACTTGTCCCTTACCAGAGCCAAAGGGAAAAAAAAGGCATTATTAATTTAGGCAATTAGAGCACTTTGAAAGCAATATTGAGTACATTAAAAAAATCTTGCCATTGAGTGTTGTCTACACTCTACAAAAATGTAATTTTTAAAGAATTTAAATAGGAAAAGGTCATTTCATTAAATATTTTCACAAAAGAATTGTCATATTAAACTGGTAATCTTAATGAAAATAGCATATTTCTTAAACAGAAAATAAATGGCTGTCTCTCTTGGTAATGCAATTAAAACATGTATTGTCATTCTAGCATTTGGTATGAAGTTGTTCCCCCAAAACTGCATCTTACTTATACAGAAAAGAGGCTTTTGTTTTAGTTTGTGATTTAGACTAAAGACAATTTATTATATATTATACTCATAGATTTTGCAGTAAAATGTAAATAATATTTTTAATGGAAACATCAAACCTAGAACAAATTTTGCTCTTATTTTCTTCATAATCACCTAGATTACGAGTTTTGCGCTATACAGGGTGCAAAACGAATGCAACAAAAGTTGCGTTATTTCACCCTCCATGGCGCTAACATTATGAGTTTCTGAAAAGCCTCCTTGTGCATGCGATATGGTTGTGTTAAGATCCATACCGCACAAAAGCCAAGGGCTGCTTTGACGTGCTCGTGCACGCTTTTCCCCATAGACATCAATGGGGAGAGAGTGTTTGAAATAAAACTAACACCTGAAGTGCGGAATGGCGATTGCCGTAAAGCAGCCCTATTGATGTCTATGGGGAAAACAAATCATAAACCCCTAGTCTAAACACCCCTAATCTGCCGTTCCCGACATCACTGACCCTAATAAAGTTATTAACCCCTAATCTGCCACCCCCAACATCACCGACACCTAAATAAAATTATTAACCCCTAATCTGCCGCCCCCAACATCGCAGACACTAATAAAAGTTATTTACGCCTATTCCGCCACTTCCGACATCAGCAACACTATAATAAAGTTATTAACCCCTATTCCACCGCTCCCCGACATCGCTGCCACTATAATAAAGTTATTAACCCTTAATCTGCCGCTCCCCAACATCACCACCACTAAATAAGTTATTAACTCCTAAACCTCTGGCCTCCCCCATCTTCGCCACTAAATAAACCTATTAACCCCTAAACCGCCAGCCCCCCACATCGCAAAACACTAAATTAAACTATTAACCCCTAAACATAACACCCCTCTAATTTTAAATTAAAATTACAATATGACTCTATTTAAATAAATAAAAACTTACCTGTGAAATAAAAAAAACTAACATTAAACTATAAATTAACCTAACATTACTATTCTAATAAAATAAAAAAACTACAAATTAAAATATCTAAAATAAAAATTAAAAAAAACCTAACACTAAGAAAAAAAAATAAAATCTAATTTATAACTCAAAAAAACCCAAATCCTACAAAAAATTTAAATGATCTAAGTTTACCAAAAATAATAAACACTAAAATCACGAAAAATAAAAAAACATTAAAGGGACACTGAACCCAAATGTTTTCTGTTGTGATTCAGATAGAGCATGCAATTTTAAGAAACTTTCTAATTTACACCTATTAACAAATTTTCTTAATTCTCTTGCTATCTTTATTTGAAAAGCAAGAAAGTAAGTTTAGATGCCGACTCAATTTTGGTGAACAGCATGGGTTGTCTTTGCTGAAAAGTATCAATAAACAAGTGCTGTCCATGTTCTGAACGAAAAATTGGCTGGCTCCTTTGCTTAGATGCCTTCTTTTTCAAATAAAGATAGCAAGAGAACGTAGAAAAATTGATAATAGGAGTAAATTAGAAAGTTGCTTTAAATTGTATGATCTATATGAATCACTAAAAATATTGGGTTTAGTGTCCCTTTAAGATTACAAAAAATAAACAAAATTATCAAAAATAAAAATAATTACACCTAATCTAATAGCCCTATAAAAATAAAAAGCCCCCCCCCCAAATAAAAATATCCCCTAGCCTACAGTAAACTACCAATAGCCCTTAAAAGGACCTTTTGTAGGGCATTGCCCTAAAGAAATCAGCTCTTTTACCTGTAAAAAAATACAAAGTCCCCTCAACAGTAAAACCCACCACCTAACCAACTCCCCAAAATAAAAAACCTAACTCTAAAAAAAAAATAAGCTACCCATTGCCCCTAAAGGGGCATTTGTATGGTATTGCCCTTAAAAGGGCATTTAGCTCTCTTTCAAAGACTAAACCTTAATCTAAAAAAACCCACAACCCCCCCCAAAAAAAAAACCTAACAGTAACCCCAGAAGATCTTCTCACAGTTTCTGAAGTCCGGACATCCAGGCTGCGAGAAGTCTTCATCCAGGCGGTGAGGTCTTCATCCAGGTGGCGAGGTCTTCATCCATCCCGGGGGTGTCTTCCTGGATCCCAACCTGCATGAAGCGTGCTCTTTGTACGGTCGCCTTTTAAGGGCAGTAAAAGAGCTGAATGCCCTTTTAAGGACAATGCCCATACAAATGCCCCTTTAGGGACAATGGGTAGCTTAGTTTTTTTTAGAGTTAGGCTTTTTATTTTGGACGGTTGGTTGGGTAGTGGGTTTTACTGTTGGGGGGACTTTTATTTTTAGGGGACTTTTTTATTTTTATAGGGCTATTAGATTAGGTGTAATTGTTTTTATTTTTGATAATTTCATTTATTTTTGTAATCTTACGACTAGATTTAGAGTTCTGCGTTAGCCGTCAAAACCAGCGTTATGGGGTCCTAACGCTGCTTTTTACCGCCCGCTGGTATTTAGAGTCAGCCAGGAAAGGGTCTAACGCTAACTTTCCAGCCGCTACTTTTCCATACCGCAGATCCCCTTACGCCAATTTCGTATCCTATCTTTTCAATGGGATCTTCTTAACGCCGGTATTTAGAGTCTTGGCTGAAGTGAGCGTTACACCTCTACCGACAAGACTCCAGCCGCAGAAAAAAGTCAGCAGTTAAGAGCTTTATGGGCTAACGCCGGTTCATAAAGCTCTTAACTAATGTGCTCTAAAGTACACTAACACCCATAAACTACCTATGTACCCCTAAACCGAGGTCCCCCACATCGCCGCCACTCTAATAAATTTTTTTAACCCCTAATCTGCCGACCGCACACCGCCGCCACCGACATTATCCCTATGTACCCCTAATCTGCTGCCCCTTTCATCGCCGACCCCTACTTAATATTTATTAACCCCTAATCTGCCCCCCTCCAACGTCGCCGCTACCTTACCTACACTTATTAACCCCTAATCTTCTGACCGGACCTCTCTACCACTATAATAAATGTATTAACCCCTAAACCGCAGCACTCCCGCTTCGCAAACCCTATAATAAATAGTATTAACCCCTAATCTGCCCTCCATAACATCGGCGACACCTAACTTCAAGTATTAACCCCTAATCTGCTGACCGGACCTCGTTGCTACTCTAATAAATGTATTAACCGCTAAAGCTAAGTCTAACCCTAACCCCCCTAAATTAAATATAATTTTTATCTAACGAAATAAATTAAATATTATTAACTAAAGTATTCCTATTTAAAACTAAATATTTACCTGTAAAATAAACCCTAATATAGCTACAATATAACGAATAATTATATTGTAGCTATTTTAGGATTTATATTTATTTTACAGGCAACTTTGTATTTATTGTAACTAGGTACAATAGCTATTAAATAGTTATTAACTATTTAATAGATACCTAGTTAAAATAATTACAAAATTACCTGTAAAATAAAACCTATTAAATCAGCCAATCAGATTCAAGTTCAATCGGATTGGCTGATCCAATCAGCCAATCAGATTGAGCTTGCATTCTATTGGCTGATCGGAACAGCCAATAGAATGCAAGCTCAATCTGATTGGCTGATCCAATCAGCCAATCAGATTGAACTTGAATCTGATTGGCTGATTCAATCAGCCAATCAGATTTTTCCTACCTTATTTCCGATTGGCTGATAGAATCCTATCAGCCAATCGGAATTCAAGGGACACCATCTTGGATGACGTCATTTAAAGGAACCTACATTCGTTGTTAGTCCGTCGGTGAGGAAGGATGGCTCCGCGTCAGCTGCTTCAAGATGGACCCACTCCGCTCCAGATGGAAGAAGATAGAAGATGCCGCCTGGATGAAGATTTCGGACCCTCTGGAGGACCTCTTCTGGCCGGATAGGATGAAGACTTCGAACCCTCTGGAGGACTTCTTCTGGCCGGATAGAATGAAGATTTCGGTGATACCCGGCTGGGTGAATACAAGGTAGGAAGATCTTCAGGGGCTTAGTGTTAGGTTTTTTAAGGGGGGTTTGGGTGGGTTAGAGTAGAGGTATGTGGGTGGTGGGTTGTAATGTTGGGGGGGTATTGTATGTTTTTTTTACAGGCAAAAGAGCTGATTTCTTTGGGGCATGCCCCGCAAAAAGCCCTTTTAAGGGCTGGTAAGGTAATAGAGCTGTTAACTTTTTATTTTAGAATAGGGTAGGGCATTTTTTTATTTTGGGGGGCTTTGTTATTTTTTTAGGGGGCTAAGAGTAGGTTTTATTAGTTTAAAATTCTTATAATCTTTTTTTTTTTGTAATTTAGTGTTTTTTTTTTTGTAATTTAGTTTAGTTGATTTAATTGTAGGTAATTGTAGTTAATTTATTTAATTTATTTATTGATAGTGTAGTGTTAGGTTTAATTGTAACTTAGGTTAGGTTTTATTTTACAGGTATTTTAACTAGGTAGCTATTAAATAGTTAATAACTATGTAATAGCTATTGTACCTAGTTACAATAAATACAAAGTTGCCTGTAAAATAAATATAAATACTAAAATAGCTACAATATAATTATTCGTTATATTGTAGCTATATTAGGGTTTATTTTACAGGTAAGTATTTAGCTTTAAATAGGATTAATTTATTTAATAAGAAATAATTTATTTCGTTAGATTAAAATTATATTTAACTTTGGGGGGTGTTAGGGTTAGGGTTAGACTTAGCTTTAGGGGTTAATACATTTATTAGAGTAGCGGCGAGGTCCGGTAGGCAGATTAGGGGTTAATACTTGAAGTTAGGTGTTGCCGATGTTAGGGAGGGCAGATTAGGGGTTAATACTATTTATTATAGGGTTTGCGAGACAGGAGTGAGGCGGTTTAGTGGTTAATACATTTATTATAGTGGCGGCAAGGTCCGGTCGGCAGATTAGGGGTTAATAAGTGTAGGTAAGGTAGCGGCGACATGGGGGGGGCAAATTATGGGTTAATAAATATAATATAGGGGTCGGCGGTGTTAGGGGCAGCAGATTAGGGGTACATAGGTATAATGTATGTGGCGGCGGTGTACAGAGCTGCAGATTAGGGGTTAATAATAATATGCAGGGGTCAGTGATAGCGGGGGCGGCAGATTAGGGGTTAATAAGTGTAAGGTTAGGGGTGTTTAGACTCGGGGTTCATGTTAGGGTGTTAGGTGCAGACTTAGGAAGTCTTTCCCCATAGGAAACAATGGGGCTGCGTTAGGAGCTTAACGCTGCTTTTTTGCAGCTCAAACTGCCCCATTGTTTCCTATGGGGGAATCGTGCATGAGCACGTTTTTCAAGCTGGCCGCTACCGTAAGCAACGCTGGTATTGAGAGTTGAAGTGGCGGTAAATATGCTTCTACGCTCCCTTTTTGGAGCCTAACGCAGCCCTTCAGAAAACTCTAAATACCAGCGTTATTTAAAAGGTGCGGGGAAAAAAAACACGCGTAGCTAACGCACCCCTTTGGCCGCAAAACTCTAAATCTAGGCCTTTGTGTTTTTTATTTTTCATGATTTTAGTGTTTATTATTTTTGGTAAACTTAGATTATTTAAATTTTTCGGAGGATTCGCTTTTTTATAGTTGTAATTTAGATTTTTTATTTTTTTTTCGCAGTGTAAGGTTTTTTTAAATTTGTAGTTTAGATATTTAAATTGGTAGTTTTTTTATTTTATTAGACTAGTTATGTTAGTTTTTAATTTATAGTTTAACGTTAGTTTTTTTTATTTCACAGGTAAGTTTTTTTTAATTTAAAGATAGTTATATTGTAATTTTAATTTAAAGTTAGGTAGTGTTATGTTTAGGGGTTAATAGGTTTATTTAGTGACAGAGATGTGGGAGGCTGGAGGTTTAGGGGTTAATAACTTTATTTAGTGGCAGCGATCTCGGGGAATGGCGGAATAAGGGTAATAGTTTTATTATAGTGGCAGCGATGTCGGCGGTTTAGGGGTTAATATATTTAAATAGTGTTGGCAAATTTAATCTTCAATCTTTCTAATTGACATCCAGAACCTACCCTGGCACAGATTAAACTTAATCCCTGATCTAGACTCTGCAATTGAATTCTTTCAGTCTGAATTCCTACAAGTTTGGAATTTACATGCCCCGCTGCGTAAGGTGAGAGTAAAAGGAGCACACCTGAATTGGATCACAGCTGACCTCATTCAAATGTACCATTTTCGGGAATTCATTGTGGTCAAAATTCAAACATACAGGCTCTATGAACGATCACTGTGTATATAGAAAATGGCGAAATATATGCTCTAAACAAACAAAATTGGCCGAGGCCCAATATTTCTGTGAAAATCTGAATAATAACATATTAAACCCTAGAAAGTTTTGGAAACTCATAATTAACTTACAAAATCCTCCAATCCACTCCCAACCCCCCACTGTCACTGTGGACAACTATACCCTGCAACTCCCTTAGAAGTAGCAAATGCCTTTAATAGTTATTTTGTCGGATGCTCCACCACCCTGATTGACAAACTAATAAATGACACGCATCCTGAAAACTACAAATGTGGATCAGGCCCCACTAAATAAGCAAAGACCCAATATAGAGAACGTAAATTTTAGACCTGTACCCATCAATGTTGTTAAGAAACACCTTAATAATCTAAAAATGAAAAACCAGTCTGGACCTGGTGATCAAATCCCAGCAATGCTGTTGAAGCTCAGTGCACCGGCAATTGCTAAACCAGTCATAACCCTAATTAACGAATCCTTGGTGTCTGGATACATACCCAAACTTTGGAAAACTGAAAGAGTAGTGCCTATCCATAAAAGTGGGGAGTTAACCTTGGTTTCTAATTATCGCCCTATATCTTTGCTCCCAATATTGTCAAAAATCTTAGAAAAATGCGTCCATACGCAATTATGTGAGCATTACCAACAATCTAACTATCTAAACCCTGATCAATCAGGTTTTCGCCCAAATCACTCCACTACAACTGCCCTCCTAAAAGTTTGCAACGACATCCAAACTGGCATGGAACAAGGAGACCTAACTGGAGCTATTTTCCTTGATTTTGCAAAGGCCTTTGACACAGTGGACCACGACATACTACTGCTCAAACTAAAAAACTCTGGTATTGCTGATCGTCCGTTAACCTGGTTTCGATCATATGTATCGGATCAATCACAATATGTCTCCATTTCTGACAGCGACTCCCTCCCTCTCCCAGTCACGTGTGGTGTACCCCAAGGTTCCATTCTCGGCTCCCTACTATTCACATTATTTATAAATGATCTACCTAATGTCTGCAAATCATCAACTGTACACATGTAAGCAGATGACACGGTAATCTATGCAAACAATTCCGATCCGTCACAGCTTGAAGCAGTGCTCCAAGACCAGTTCAGAGAGGTAGAAAAGTGGATCTCAAAAAACAAACTCTTCCTAAACACTGACAAAACTGTCACAATGATCTTTGGAACGGGACCTAAATTACACAAATGCCAAAATTCCCATCTTCGCATCAAAACAAAATCCAATTGCACGCTGACCACAGTCCACTATTTTAAATACTTGGGTATGTTATTAGACCCCAATCTATCTTTTGGCCTCCACATAGAAAAACTTTCATCTAAACATTATCCAAAACTAGTTGCCCTGTACAGAAACAAATCCTGCCTCAGCCCTACAGTTAAGGAAAAGATTCTACAGCAAATGCTGATGCCTATCATGGATTATGGGGACGTAGTATATGCACCTGCACCGCAAACTCATCTTAATAAACTTAATACGTTGCATAACTCGTTCTGACGCTTTGTGCTACAATGTAACTACAGGACCCACCATTGTGACATGCTAAAAGAACTAAACTGGCTGACGCTGGAATCCAGACGCACCCTTCATCTTTTCTGCCTTGTGTTTAAGAGACTTTTTGGGAAGCTCCCACCCTACCTGAGCAGAATGCTCTCCCCGGCTATTCCCACCTCCTATAACCTCCGATCCAATACCAGCACATTATTTAGCTTGCCTCAATACAAAAAGAAAGCAGCTCGATCCTCCTTTTCCTACAGAGAACCACAATTATGGAATGACCTCCCTCACACTTTCAAACCTTCCCCAAGCCTAATATCCTTTAAGAGATCCCTCTCTACATATCTCAAACCAGAATGCACCTGTCATGGTTGATTAAATATTTCCTACCTGTTCTATGTTAAATGTTTGCATATATTGTGTATTATTATTGTTTTTGTATTTTATTGTACACTATTGTATCAATGCAATGTTTTGTGGTCCCAGGACATACTTGAAAACAAGAGAAATCTCAATGTATCCTTCCTGGTAAAATATTTTATAAATAAATAAATAAAGCGGTGGGGCAGCAGATTAGGGGTTAATAGGTTTATTTAATAGGCGCGATGTCGGGAGCGGCAGATTGGGGGTTAATAAGTTTAATATAGTGTTTGTGATGTGGGAGGGCGGCAAATTAAGGGTTAATAGGTAGTTTATGGGTGTTAGTGTACTTTGTAACACTTTAGTTATGTAAAACATTTTTGTAACACAAAATCCATAACTACTGGTCTCAGATGGCTGAATGGATTGTGTCGGTATAGACTGCAAAGCAAGCATTTTAGCCTCACCGCACAAACTGTAATACCCGCGCTATGAAAATCCCACACAAAAACTTTACACACAGGATTTACGTTACGTTACAGGCTAAAATGCTTGCGGTATATAGCTATACCGACATGACTCCCAATAGTGCATTCCTGCTTTTACTCTGATATTGCCATTTGTTCAGCGTTAAAAGCCGCAGTAAAGTTATTTGTATTAATATACTGTATATTACATAGTATTACATAAATTGTAAAGTTTCTATTTTACATATACAGCTTGGATTTTGTGAAGTATTATTTTTGGTATTCATTCATACACTGTCGGCATTTAACATTGCACAAGCAGTTCTGGTGGCATGGAATATACCAAAATGGGCATAGAGCAATACCTTGGGTTGTCTACTTTAAAAAAAGGTGTTATTTTTTTGACAGGTAAATAAAAAACAAAAAGCAAGGCTCTATTTCTGTTTAAATGGAATGATAGCAAAATTGCTAAAAATTCTCTGGTATTTTGAACAAGTCCCAGTAGTGAAGGGGTTAAGTACATAAAGAAAACACTCTAATATTGCACTATTGCTTGTATATAACGGTGTTTTTAGCCCATGCAAAGGGATAAAACACATAGTTAAAGTTAACTCTAGAGCTAGCTCAACACATCTGATGAGCCAATGACAAAAGACAAATGCAAAGAGAGAGAGAGAGAGAGAGAGAGAGAGAGAGAGAGAGAAATGCATGTCTAGCAGGTAAGGTCATGATATGACCTTAGATCAGTAGGAAACACAGCCAAAGACTGTAAATACAAATAGAATATAGTATTGAATGTCATTTAATATAGTTTTGAGGAAATGCTTTTTCACGAAAAAGCGGCAAAGAAACAAAGTATGAATGCATTTCACAACTAATTAATAATACAGCACAGGATCATGCCAGGTAGTTTATTAGCACACACATCAGAATTGGGAATTCTAATTTGGTTCGAGTAAGCATTTGATTTTTGTTTTTTGTTTATTAGGAACAAACCATTTTCTTTAGTTTGATCTGCAAAATAAAGTATAAATGAAAGGAACTGGAATGGGTAGTTAGAGAGCAAAATTAGATCTTGGCAGATTTTGTCATTGGTAGAATTCTCCACAGTGAAATAATCATTTATTTTGATGAGACGGTCTTGTGCCAGTTGAGCTAAATTACGCAGAGCTGGATAAAAACAGAAAGTTGTAAAACCATCAACATTGATAATTTGTCAGCAGAAAACAAACAAGAAGCAAACAAAATTATTGCTAGTGCAACATCATGTATGAAAAGAAACAATATTACCCATAAACCTCTGCAGAAAGCTGATTCTTTTACAACAGTGGTACAGTTTTACAGGTTAATACACATTAGCAAATAGTGTGTAACTTAATATAACAGTGTATAAAACAAATGTCCTGATCTATGTTTATTCAAAAGCAAACAAGACAAAAAACACAAATGGCAGAATGAAACCATGCACATCTTGTGTGGTCTTAGGTCACCTTGTCAACTCCTTTGCCTAACCACAGGTAATGTTTAAGTTTTTCTTATGCCATATTAATCCATTTACTGCTGAGACATTTCTTACTGTGCTAAAGCTAAATGCAGACTTCTCTGCTACTTATTTAAACATTAACACTTACATTTCCAACTGCTTAATTTTTCAGTGTGAGACTGAGAGGTCAGTGGAAAAAGCAGGTCAGTTTGTTGGAGTCAGCACATTTCTAGGTGAGGGTAAAATTTGTCCCAAGTTTACTTTGTGTCATTAATAAGAAAAAAATGGGAGGATTATGGGGGGGGGGGGCGGTTAATATTGATATATGATAGATAGATAGATAGATAGATAGATAGATAGATAGATAGATAGATAGATAGATAGATAAACATACAGACTTCATAAAACTTCATAAATAAAGACACTTTAGTAAACTTTTCTTACATTTCCAACATCTTAAGTAGAGTCAGAGGAACATGGGTAGATTCAGGAAAGTCCATGGGAATTGCAGGCCAGTTTATAGAAATCAGGACATTCTGAGTGGAGTAAAAATTGTTCCAAGCTTACTTTGTGTCACTAATAGAAAACCGTGGACAAAGTTACAAAACCATTACAATCCTACAAAATGTGGGGTGGCTGTTATAGAAAGATAGACAGACAGACAGACATAACAAAGGATATAACCAGAAACAGTGCATATTACAGGGATGACATCAACACTGTATAACAGAAATACTGTATATACACTGCAGCTCATTGCACAGGCTTATACATTTCTCATATATATTGTCTGATCATATATCTCTTTTTACATTTTATAACATGTCACACAATAGAAAATCTAACATATATAATTATATTTACAAATCAGTAAACAAAAGTCATGAAGAACAACTACATAGAGAACCCATCTGTTCATTCTCCCATATGTTTTTTTCTTTTTCTTTCAAAATTGATATATAGCTGGTGTAATTCTACCTTTGTGTGTGAAATTTTGCATCTCTTCTACATTATCATTTTATTTTTATTTTGTATTTATTTATTTCCTATAAGCTCCTATGAAATGTGACAAAAAACAGCATTTTTCAATATAGCATTTCTTAAACAGTTATCAGACAGTATGAATTCTCAAGTTAATCTCCAATCTCCTTTACTGATCTGCTAAATGGAAAATTCTTGAATCTTATTCTTTTCTATTTTATAAATAATTTTGCATAAATGTTACAGATCAGCTTGTCTTATTTGTAATATGTGTTCTCTGGATAAACAGAACTAATCTCTGAAGCTTTTCTTTTCTATACCTTATCATTTCATGTGCTTACCCAAATGGTTTTGTATAAGCATATAATTCTTTAAAATATTACTTCTATATCTTATAATCTTTTCTGATCACTACCAGCCATTAAGAGGAACATTATAAACAGCTCTTAAAATAATCAAAAAAGTAAATAGCATGTTCATGGCTTTCACAAAGAAAATCTACAGAACATTATTTTTAAAAGGAATGGGGAAAAGGCAATTGGGTTAGAAAGAAAAAAAGATTGACTATAGAAAAAAAAAGGGATTAAATGTACATTTAATGATGGCAGGATTATCATGCATTGGCAAGCTGAAAGACACTGATAGCTTTCAGGATGATAATGAAATGTAACTTCTAGTGTAAAGTCTTATGTGAAAAGATTCCAAGTAAAAAATAGAGGATGAGTGTTTGTTTAAGACGATAGGATTCAGCAAATGCTTAAAGGTATTTATATTAGACTTACTAATACATACTGTAAAGTAGTTTAGATCAGTGCTGCATAGAGAGTTATCCTAGTTGGCTGGAATCTATTGTATTAAACTTTAACACCTTCTAACCAATGGAAATTGTATATTATTATTAATATTAGTATTATTATCATCATTATCTTTATTTGTAATGTGTCATCAGACACAGTGCTACTATACAATGAGCATAATAAATAAAGACAAGACAGGTAAGGCATATGGGACCTTACCTAGAGAGCTTAAGTGGATATTAAAGTGGCTAAATGTAGATTCATGAGAGTACATCACAATCCTTTAGAAAAAAGGAAAAAGCAGAAAAACACAATTAAAGTCTAAGGGGATTTTTGTAAAAAAACTATTTAAAATGTTTTTTCTAAAGGATTGTGATCTGCCCCTTTTAGTCTTAAAATGTTTTTGATTAAAATAAAAATCTGGCATATTTAAGCTTTACATATATTAAGGTCTATGTTAAATATCTCTTTTTTAATATGATCTAACAACATTCAATATTGAGGTTGATTAAAATCCTTTAGAAAAATGTATCTAATGATTATCAACTGAAAACCAAAGTCTATGGCCTAGATTTGGAGTTCGGCGGTAGCCGTCAAAACCAGCGTTAGAGGCTCCTAACGCTGGTTTTGGCCGCCCGCTGGTATTTGGAGTCAGTGATTAAAGGGTCTAACGCTCACTTTTCAGCCGCGACTTTTCCATACCGCAGATCCCCCTACGCCATTTGCGTATCCTATCTTTTCAATGGGATCTTTCTAACGCCGGTATTTAGAGTCGTTTCTGAAGTGAGCGTTAGAGCTCTAACGACAAAACTCCAGCCGCCTGAAAATAGCAGGAGTTAAGAGCTTTCTGGCTAACGCCGGTTCATAAAGCTCTTAACTACTGTACCCTAAAGTACACTAACACCCATAAACTACCTATGTACCCCTAAACTGAGGTCCCCCCACATCGCCGCCACTCGATTAAAATTTTTAACCCCTAATCTGCCGACCGCCACCTACGTTATACTTATGTACCCCTAATCTGCTGCCCCTAACCCCGCCGACCCCTATATTACATTTATTAACCCCTAACCTGCCCCCCACAACGTCGCCGCCAGCTACTTAAAATAATTAACCCCTAATCTTCCGACCGCAAAGCGCCGCCACCTACGTTATCCCTATGTACCCCTAATCTGCTGCCCCTAACACCGCCGACCCCTATATTATATTTATTAACCCCTAATCTGCCCCCCTCAACGTCGCCGACACCTGCCTACACTTATTAACCCCTAATCTGCAGAGCGGACCTGAGCGCTACTATAATAAAGTTATTAACCCCTAACCCGCCTCACTAACCCTATAATAAATAGTATTAACCCCCTAATCTGCCCTCCCTAACATCGCCGACACCTAACTTCAATTATTAACCCATAATCTGACGACCGGAGCTCACTGCTATTCTAATAAATGTATTAACCCCTAAAGCTAAGTCTAACCCTAACAATAACACCCCCCTAACTTAAATATAATTTACATCTAACGAAATAAATTAACTCTTATTAAATAAATGATTCCTATTTAAAGCTAAATACTTACCTGTAAAATAAATCCTAATATAGCTACAATATAAATTATAATTATATTATAGCTATTTTAGGATTAATATTTATTTTACAGGCAACTTTGTAATTATTTTAACCAGGTACAATAGCTATTAAATAGTTAAGAACTATTTAATAGTTACCTAGTTAAAATAATAACAAATTTACCTGTAAAATAAATCCTAACCTAAGATATAATTAAACCTAACACTACCCTATCAATAAAATAATTAAATAAACTACCTACAATTACCTACAATTAACCTAACACTACACTATCAATAAATTAATTAAACACAATTCCTACAAATAAATACAATTAAATAAACTAGCTAAAGTACAAAAAATAAAAAAGAACTAAGTTACAAAAAATAAAAAAATATTTACAAACATAAGAAAAATATTACAACAATTTTAAACTAATTACACCTACTCTAAGCCCCCCAAAATAAAAAATTCCCTACCCTATTCTAAATTAAAAAAGTTACAAGCTCTTTTACCTTACCAGCCCTGAACAGGGCCCTTTGCGGGGCATGCCCCAAGAATTTCAGCTCTTTTGCCTGTAAAAGAATAAATACAATACCCCCCCCCCAACATTACAACCCACCACCCACATACCCCTAATCTAACCCAAACCCCCCTTAAATAAACCTAACACTAAGCCCCTGAAGATCTTCCTACCTTGTCTTCACCATCCAGGTTCACCGATCCGTCCTGAAGAGCTCCTCCGATGTCCTGATCCAAGCCCAAGCGGGGGGCTGAAGAGGTCCATGATCCGGTCAAAGTCTTCATCCAAGCGGGGCAGAAGAGGATCTTCCATCCGATTGAAGTCATCATCCAGGCGGCATCTTCTATGGTCTTCCATCCGGAGCGAAGCGGCAGGATCCTGAAGACCTCCAGCGCGGAACATCCATCCGGACCGACGACTGAACGACGAATGACTGTTCCTTTAAGGGACGTCATCCAAGATGGCGTCCCTCGAATTCCGATTGGCTGATAGGATTCTATCAGCCAATCGGAATTAAGGTAGGAATTTTCTGATTGGCTGATGGAATCAGCCAATCAGAATCAAGTTCAATCCGATTGGCTGATCCAATCAGCCAATCAGATTGAGCTCGCATTCTATTGGCTGTTCCGATCAGCCAATAGAATGCGAGCTCAATCTGATTGGCTGATTGGATCAGCCAATCGGATTGAACTAGAATCTGATTGGCTGATTCCATCAGCCAATCAGAAAATTCATACCTTAATTCCGATTGGCTGATAGAATCCTATCAGCCAATCGGAATTCGAGGGACGCCATCTTGGATGACGTCCCTTAAAGGAACAGTCATTCGTCGTTCAGTCGTCGGTCCGGATGGATGTTCCACGCTGGAGGTCTTCAGGATCCTGCCGCTTCGCTCCGGATGGAAGACCATAGAAGATGCCGCCTGGATGATGACTTCAATCGGATGGAAGATCCTCTTCTGCCCCGCTTGGATGAAGACTTTGACCGGATCATGGACCTCTTCAGCCCCCCGCTTGGGCTTGGATCAGGACATCGGAGGAGCTCTTCAGGACGGATCGGTGAACCTGGATGGTGAAGACAAGGTAGGAAGATCTTCAGGGGCTTAGTGTTAGGTTTATTTAAGGGGGGTTTGGGTTAGATTAGGGGTATGTGGGTGGTGGGTTGTAATGTTGGGGGGGGGGTATTGTATGTTTTTTTTACAGGCAAAAGAGCTGATTTTCTTGGGGCATGCCCCGCAAAGGGCCCTGTTCAGGGCTGGTAAGGTAAAAGAGCTTGTAACTTTTTTAATTTAGAATAGGGTAGGGAATTTTTTATTTTGGGGTTGTTTGTTATTTTATTAGGGGGCTTAGAGTAGGTGTAATTAGTTTAAAATTGTTGTAATATTTTTCTTATGTTTGTAAATATTTTTTTATTTTTTGTAACTTAGTTCTTTTTTATTTTTTGTACTTTAGCTAGTTTATTTAATTGTATTTATTTGTAGGAATTGTGTTTAATTAATTTATTGATAGTGTAGTGTTAGGTTAATTGTAGGTAATTGTAGGTAGTTTATTTAATTATTTTATTGATAGGGTAGTGTTAGGTTTAATTATATCTTAGGTTAGGATTTATTTTACAGGTAAATTTGTTATTATTTTAACTAGGTAACTATTAAATAGTTCTTAACTATTTAATAGCTATTGTACCTGTTTAAAATAATTACAAAGTTGCCTGTAAAATAAATATTAATCCTAAAATAGCTATAATATAATTATAATTTATATTGTAGCTATATTAGGGTTTATTTTACAGGTAAGTATTTAGCTTTAAATAGGAATAAGTTATTTAATAAGAGTTAATTTATTTCGTTAGATGTAAATTATATTTAAGTTAGGGGGGTGTTAGTGTTAGGGTTAGACTTAGCTTTAGGGGTTAATACATTTATTAGAATAGCGGTGAGGTCCGCTCGGCAGATTAGGGGTTAATAATTGAAGTTAGGTGTCGGCGATGTTAGGGAGGGCAGATTAGGGGTTAATACTATTTATGATAGGGTTAGTGAGGCGGGTTAGGGGTTAATAACTTTATTATAGTAGCGGTGCGGTCCGCTCGGCAGATTAGGGGTTAATAAGTGTAGGCAGGTGTCGGCGACGTTGAGGGGGGCAGATTAGGGGTTAATAAATATAATATAGGGGTCGGCGATGTTAGGGCAGCAGATTAGGGGTACATAGGGATAACAAAGGTTGCGGCGGTTTACGGAGCGGCAGATTAGGGGTTAAAAAAAATATGCAGGGGTCAGCGATAGCGGGGGCGGCAGAATAGGGGTTAATAAGTGTAAGGTTAGGGGTGTTTAGACTCGGGGTACATGTTAGAGTGTTAGGTGCAGACGTAGGAAGTGTTTCCCCATAGGAAACAATGGGGCTGCGTTAGGAGCTGAACGCTGCTTTTTTGCAGGTGTTAGGTTTTTTTTCAGCTCAAACAGCCCCATTGTTTCCTATAGGAGAATCGTGCACGAGCACGTTTTTGAGGCTGGCCGCGTCCGTAAGCAACTCTCGTATCGAGAGTTGCATTTGCGGAAAAAATGCTCTACGCTCCTTTTTTGGAGCCTAACGCAGCATTTGTTTGAACTCTCGATACCAGAGTTAAATTTATGGTGCGGCCAGAAAAAAGCCCGCGGAGCGTTAACAGCCCTTTTACCGCCAAACTCCAAATCTAGGCCTATGGAATTTTTTGTATATAAATCATTTGATACATGTTTAAAATAATTGTAATCAACCCAATTAAACATTGATTAAATGATTGATAATAGTGTCTGTTTTGTATATTACCAACAACAATCAACATTATTTACTTCAGTTCACCTTTTCTACATGTATAGGATTTTAACCTCTTAACGACCAGTGACATATTCTTTAGGTCTCTGGTCTTTCAATGGTGCTTGCTTTATTAATAGTGCGGCCCTCGCTGCCAGTGCCACCAGCAGGGTATGTCATAGTGATTAAGGGGTTAACTTTAAATTAAGCCTTCTACCTCTAAGTTATATAATGCTTTCTGGCTAAACACCCTCCAGTGCTCATTATTAAAAACAAATGAAAATGAGGGCGCTAGGACCCTGAAGATGCCATAAAAAAGGAATATTTAAAAGGTCAAACTTAAAGACTATAAAATGTTATAAATAGATAGCTGGGATGTCTCCAAGTAAGTAAAAATGCATACAATTTAAAACAGATACAGTCTAAAAATAATGCATATACATAAAATTGACAAATAACATTCGGCTAGATTACAAGCTTTGCGGTAAGAGCTGCTCGGTGCTAACTTGCAAGTTATTTGCCCTGCTCACTTCCCTACAGCACTAAAGTATTCCAGGTTTTCATAAACCTGGCGTTAACAGGCAAGAAGTGAGCGTAGAGCAAAATTGAGCTCCACACTGCACTCCAATACCAGCGCTGCTTAAGTCTAAACACCCCTAATCTTACAGTTATTAACCCCTAATCTGCCGCCCCTAACATTGGCGCCACCTACTTACATTTATTAACCGCTAATCTGCCGCCCCGACATCGTCGCCGCCACTATAATAAACATATTAACCGCTAAACCACCGCACTCCCGTCTCACAAACACTAGTTAAATATTATTAACCCCTAATCTGATGCCCCTAACATCGCCGCCACCTACCCACATTTATTAACCCCTAATCTGCCACCCCCAACGCCGCCGTCACTATACTAAATTTATTAACCCCTAAACCTAAGTCTAACCCTAACACCCCCTAACTTAAATATAATTAAAATAAATCTAAATAAAACCTACTATTAATAACTAAATAATTCCTATTTAAAACTAAATACTTACCTGTAAAATAAACCCTAAGCTAGCTACAATTTAACTAATAGTTACATTGTATCTAGCTTAGGGTTTATTTTTATTATACAGGCAAGTTTGTATTTATTTTAACTAGGTAGAATAGTTACTAAATAGTTATTAACTACCTATCTAAACTAAATACAAATTTACCTGTAAAATAAAACCTAACCTGCCTTACAATGAAAACTAACCTTACACTACAATTAAATAAATTACCTAAATTAAATACAATTACCTAAATTACAAAAAAAACACACTAAATTACACAAAATAAAAAAGAAATTATCAGATATTTAAACTAATTACACCTCATCTAATTGCCCTATCAAAATAAAAAAGCCCCACCAAAATAAAAAATACTAACTAAAAAAACCTAAGCTCCCCATTGCCCTGAAAAGGGCATTTGGATGGGCATTGCCCTTAAAAGGGCATTTAGTTATTTTTCAGTTGCCCAAACCTCTAATCTAAAAATAAAACCCACCCAATAAACCCTTAAAAAAGCCTAACACTAACCCCCAAAGATCCACCTACAGTTTTGAAGACTCGACATCCATCCTCAACAAAGCGGCAGAAGTTCTCATCGAAGCCCGCATAAGTTTTCATCCAAGTGACCAAAGTCTTCATCCAAGCACGCAGAAGTCTTCATCCAGATGGTATCTTCTATCTTCATCCTTCCGACGTGGAGTGGGTCTATCTTCAAGACATCTGGCGCGGAGCATCCTCGTCTTCCGACGACTAACGACGAATGAAGGTACCTTTAAAAGACGTCATCCAAGATGGTGTGCCTTTAATTCTGATTGGCTGATAGAATTCTATCAGCCAATCGGAATTAAAGGTGAAAAAATCCTATTGGATGATGCAATCAGCCAATAGGATTGAGCTTCACATCAGCCAATAGAATACAAGCTCAATCCTATTGGTTGATTGGATCAGCCAATAGGATTGAAGCTCAATCCTATTGGCTGATCCAATCAGCCAAAAGGATTTTTTCACCTTTAAATCCGATTGGCTGATAGAATTCTATCAGCCAATAGGAATTAAAGGGACACCATCTTGGATGACATCATTTTAAGGAACCTTCATTTGTTGTTAGTAGTCGGAAAAAGAGGATGCTCCTCGCCCGATGTCTTGAAAATGGAACCGCTCCACGTCGGAAGGATGAAGATAGAAGATGCCGTCTGGATGAAGACTTCTGCGGGCTTGGATGAAGACTTTGGTCGCTTGGATGAAGACTTCTGCAGGCTTCAATGAGGACTTCTGCCGCTTCGTTGAGAATGGATTTCGGGTCTTCAAAACTGTAAGTGGATCTTTGGGGGTTAGTGTTAGGCTTTTTTAAGGGTTTATTGGGTGGGTTTTATTTATAGATTAGGGCTTTTGGGTGGAAAAATAGCTAAATGCCCTTTTAAGGGCAATGTCCACCCAAATGCCTTTTTCAGAGCAATAGGGAGCTTAGGTTTTTTTAGTTAGGATTTTATTTGGGGGTTTTGGTTGTGTGGGTGGTGGGTTTTACTGTTGGGGGGGGTGTTTGTAATTTTTTTTACAGGTAAAAGAGCTGATTTCTTTGGGGCAATGCCCCACAAAAGGACATTTTAAGGGCTATTGGTAGTTTAGTTTAGGATAGGGCTTTTTTATTTTGGGGGGACTTTTTTATTTTGATAGGGCTATTAGATTAGGTGTAATTTTTTATTTTGAGTAATTTAGTGTTTGTTTGTTTTTTGTAATTTGGGTAATTGTATTTAATTTAGGTAATTATATTTAATTTAGGTAATTTATTTAATTGTAGTGTAAGGTTAGGTTTTATTGTAAGGCAGGTTAGGTTTTATTTAACCGGTAAATTTGTATTTATTTTAGCTAGGTAGTTAGTAAATAGTTATTAACTATTTAGTAACTTTTCTACCTAGTTAAAATAAATACAAACTTGCCTGTAAAATAAAAATAAACCCTAAGCTAGCTACAATCTAACTATGTTAAATTGTAGCTAGCTTAGGGTTTATTTTACAGGTAAGTATTTAGTTTTAAATAGGAATCATTTAGGTAATGATAGAAGGTTTTATTTAGATTTATTTTAATTATATTTAAGTTAGGGGGTGTTAGGGTTAAGGTTAGACTTCGGTTTAGGGGTTAATAAATTTAGTATAGTGGCGGCAACGTTGGGGGCGGCAGATTAGGGGTTAATAAATATAATGTAGGTGTCTGCAATGTCGGGGGCGGCAAATTAGGGGTTAATAATATTTAACTAGTGTTTGCAAGGCGAGAGTATGACAGTTTAGGGGTTAATATGTTTATTATAGTGGCCGCGATGCCCGTGTCGGCAGATTAGGGGTTAATAATTTTATTTTAGTGTTTGCGATGCGGGAGGGCCTCGGTTTAGGGGTTAATAGATAGTTTATGGGTGTTAGTGTACTTTTTAGCACTTTAGTTATGAGTTTTATGTTACAGCGTTGTAGCATAAAACTCATAACTACTGACTTTCAGTTTACGGTATTGATCTTGAGGTTTTTTGGGTGTACCGCTCACTTTTTGGCCTCCCAGACTCGTAATACTGGCGCAAAGGTCCCATTAAAAAAGATTTTACGAAAATTGCGTAAGTTAATTTACGTTAAGGCCAAAAAGAGTTTGCGGTGCCCCTAAACCTGCAAGACTCGTAATACCAGCGGCATTGAAAAAGCAGCGTTATGAGGCTTAATGCTGCTTTTTCACTCATACCGCAAAACTCGTAATCTAGCCGTATGTGAGATTAAGGCATTTATGATACATACAATATGTGCAGTAAAAGAGTAAACACAACACTGCAGCATGTGCGATGTACTTATAATACCACCTTCCAACAGGTTCTATGAGATAGTTAAAGGGACAAAATCTTAATCCATGGAACCACTCTTAATGTATGTACACATGGTAGCCATTAACTGCGTGAAAAAATGAATGGCTAGACTATGATTTTTGCATTAAGCTGAAAAAGCAGAGTTAACAGTTCCTAATGCTGCTTTTTCACTACCGCTGCTATTTCGAGTCTTGCAGGTTTAGGGGCACCGCACACTTCTTTGGCCTTACCGCAAAACGACTTCGTAAACCTTTTTTTCTATTGGACTTCCATAGCGACGGTATTACGAGTCTGTCCTGGGAGGCCAAAAAGTGAGTGGTACACCCTCTACCTCCAAGATCCGTAACTCATTCTAAAGTCAGTAGTTATGAGTTTTACACTACAAAGCTGTAGAATAAAACTCATAACTAAAGTGCTAAAAAGTTCACTAACAACTATAAACTACCTATTAACCCCTAAACCAAGGCCCTCACGCATTGCAAACACTATAATAAAATTTTTAACCCCTAATCTGCCACTCCGGACATCGCCGCCACTATAATAAACATATTAACCCCTAAACTGCCACACTCCAGCCAATAGGATTGAGCTCGCATTCTGTTGGCTGATTGGAACAGCCATTAGAATGTGAGCTCAATCCTATTGGCTGATTGGATCAGCCAATAGGATTGACCTTCAATTAGACAATAGGATTTTTTCTACCTTAATTCCGATTGGCTGATGGAGTTCTATCAGCCAATTGGAACCTAAGGGATGCCATCTTGGATGAAGTCATTTAAAGGAACCTTCATTCAATAAGAAGACTCCGGATGAAGAGGATGCTCCGCGTCGGATGTCTTGAAGATGGACCCGCTACGCATCGGATGGATGAAGATAGAATATGCCGTCTGGATGAAGACTTCGCCCGTCTAGAGGACCACTTCGCCCGGCTTGGATGAAGACTTCTTCCGGCTTCGTTGAGGACTTCGGCTCGGTTGGATGAAGCCTTCTGCTGCTTCCTTGAGGATGGATGTCGATCTTCAGAGGGTTAGTGTTAGGTTTTTTTAAGGGTGTATTGGGTGGGTTTATTTTTTAGGTTAGGGCTTTGGGCTGCAATAGATCTAAATACCCTTTTAAGGGCAATGCACATACAAATGCCCTTTTCAGGGCAATGGGGAGCTTAGTTTTTTTTAGTTAGTATTTTATTTGGGCGGGTTGGTTGTGTGGGTGGTGGGTTTTACTGTTGGGGGTTTGTTTGTATTTTTTTACAGGTAAAAGAGCTGATTACTTTGAGGCAATGCCCCGCAAAAGGCCCTTTTAAGGGCTATTGATAGTTTAGTTTAGGCTAGGGTTTTTTTTATTTTGGGGGGGCTTTTTTATTTTGATAGGGCTATTAGATATATGTAATTAGTTTAAAGATCTGTCATTTGTTTTTTATTTTCTTTAATTTAGTGTTTTTTTTGTAATTTAGCTAATTTAATTTAATTTAATTTATTTATTATTTATTATGTATTTAATTTAGTTAATTTATTTAATTGTAGGGTAGTGTTAGGTGCTATTGTTACTTAGGTTAGGTTTTATTTTACAGGTCAATTTGTATTTATTTTAGCTAGGTAGTTATTAAATAGTTAATAACTATTTAATAACTATTCTACCTAGTTATAATAAATACAAACTTGCCTGTAAAATAAAAATAAACCCTAAGCTAGTTACAATGTAACTATTAGTTATATTGTAGCTAGCTTAGGGTTTTCTTTTATAGGTAAGTATTTAGTTTTAAAAAGGAATAATGTAGTTAATGATAGTAATTTTATTTAGATTTATTTAAATTATATTTAAGTTAGGGGGTGTTAGGATTAGACTTAGGTTTAGGGGTTAATACATTTAATATTGTGGCGGCGACTTTGGGGGCGACAGATTAGGGGTTAATAAGTGTAGGTAGGTTGCGGCGACATTGGGATGTGGTAGATTAGGTGTTAATAAATATAATGTAGGTGTCGGCGATGTTGGGGGGGGCAGATTTGGGGTTAAAAAGTATAATGTAGATGGCGGCAGTATCCGGAGCAGCAGATTAGGGGTTTATAAGAATAATGTAGGTGTTGGCGATGTTGGGGCTAGCAGATTAGGGGTTAATAAATGTAAGATTAGGGGTGTTTAGACTCGGGGTTCATGTTAGGGTGTTAGGTGTAAACATAACTTTAGTTTCCCCATAGGAATCAATGGGGCTGCGTTACTGAGATTTACGCTGCTTTTTGGCAGGTGTTAGACTTTATTTCAGCCGGCTCTCCCCATTGATGTCTATGGGGAAATCATACACGAGAATGCTGACTTAAGCAGCGCTGGTATTGGAGTGTGGTATGGAGCACAATTTTGCGTAAGATTAGGGGTGTTTAGACTCGGGGTTCATGTTAGGGTGTTAGGTGTAAACATAACTTTAGTTTCCCCATAGGAATCAATGGGGCTGCGTTACTGAGATTTACGCTGCTTTTTGGCAGGTGTTAGACTTTTTTTCAGCCGGCTCTCCCCATTGATGTCTATGGGGAAATCATACACGAGAACGCTGACTTAAGCAGCGCTGGTATTGGAGTGTGGTATGGAGCACAATTTTGCTCTACACTCACTTCTTGCCTTTTAACGCCGGGTTTGTAAAAATCCTGTAATACCAGCGCTGTAGGTAAGTGAGCATTGAGAAAAAAACTGCTTGTTAGCACCGCGTAACTCCTAACGCAAAACTCGTAATCTGGCTGGAAGTTTGCAATAATATCAATTGGAAGTAGACACATCACTGGAGATTAAAGCATGTGCAATATGATTATTGTACCACATTCCAGCAGGTTTTCTGGTAAAGTCATCCGTGGATGCAACTCATATAATAAACGGCACAATACCTTAATCCATGAAAGTGCTCCTGTGGCTAACAATAGAACTAGATTCCTGTGGCTGTGGCTGCTTCTTTGCATTATTTCCTTGAGTGTGCTGCTCGGCCATGTGACTGCTTGCTTGTCTATGCTGTGCCTCCTTTTAATTTTTGGTCAAAGTTAGTTGTATCCTATTCAAGATTAAGAAGTCTTTGAATTGTATCACCTTTCCTGCTCTTAGTGCTTATGCATGCAGAAAAAAAGACTCATAAATTTATAGTATAGCATAGTAACCTAGTTAACAAATTAGTTATACTAAAACAGCTAATTATTGCTCAAATTTTTCAATGCGTTTCACCCTATCATTGGGCTTTTTCAAGACAAGTATTGGCAGTCTCCATTGCTCCTTATAAAGCTAGTCTGCTCCGTCCTGTTGGTTAATCACTTTCTTATTAACGGTGGTATTATATGCTGTAAAGGTAATTAAGGTGTTATTGTTTCCTTTTTATAGGCTGTAATTATTTGATCTCAAATTTCATTATAACAAACCTCAGAGTCTGAGTAGACAATGTATATTATCCAAAGCAAACATTTCATGACATATAGAAGCAATTGCCAATTCAATAATTATACATACATCATTCAAATAAAAAAGGGGATACATCTAATTTGGAATGTATTTATTTATATATATATATATATATATATATATATATATATATATATATATATATATATATATATATATATATACACACAAGTCCCGTAACAAACCGCACTCTCTGGTCTTATGGCCAGAGAGTGTGGTGTGTTACGGGACTTGTATATGTTATTATGTTATTATATGGTATGTGCACCCTGACAGCTGATTTATAAATCATTAAGAAACGTGAGTGCTGGGTTCTGAAGCTTGTGTATATATATATAATTAGGCAAGAGATGTTACCAGCGCTAAATTATACCTAGTATAATGAATGGACGGAAAGTAGTGTATTGTGTAATGTAACTACCTATTGGTTCAATGGTTGTGCAGCATGAAACAATGATAAAAGTGTACCCTTGGCACTTATAAAAATGTTAGTAAAAAGAGAATAAATCACATAGAAAATTCAGCGCAACAAACACCATATAGGAATTATAATCCAATTATATTTAGTCTCAATAGAAATAAAGTCTTAATATAAGTACACTTTTCGTTGATTAAGATGCTTATAAAGTCTTTTCTATCTCCAGTATTGGTGTGGGATAGAATCTAAATCATGCACTGTGATAGGTGTCTTCTTACCAGATTTACCCTCAATCGTATGAGGTAATGAATGATCTCAAAGGTTAGCTCAGGTAACTCTGGAACGGTGGTGATGTTTCGTCTGTAACTGTTCTTTACAGGGTGGTATGGATACTCGGTTGTACGTGCCACTTATTGAATGGAAACTTCCAAGGGATATTTTCCTTGTGTTGTGGAACTTTCTTGTGGTCTCTCGGGAGTATGGTATTCCTCCAATTCGGTGGTTATAGAGGAGAAAAGAACAAACAAGACATAGCGTGATACTGTATAAAAAGTGATAATTTATTACAGATGCTCAAACGCTAAACATTTACATTAAAAGCCCTCAATCCATGATGAGGTAAGCATTCACATATATAATGGTATAAGATATAGATTGAACCAGGCCAATCTAGTGGTGCAGAGCTGGATACAAGGTGAGCCTTATTGTAGGTGGGTTGTATCCGATAGTATACAAAAAGTCACTTTAAAGAATAATGACACTGAGGCTTCCAATAGGAAACTCCTTATAGGAAAATCCTTCTAGGAAAATCCTTCGTGTAGATGAAATGACAGTGTATATAATATAAAAGGAGTAGTTAATATCTGGTAATCTGGGATTGCAGTGCACTTGCAATACCAAATATTAAAACTTTAAAACATATATTGAACAAATACTGTGAAATAAAAGAGTCGCTATAATCCCAACAACACACTGTGAGTCTTTGTCTTTTCTCGGGGTGGTTTGTCACCTATTAGTGTGTGGGAGGCTTAAAGTAAGGCAAGCTGAAACAAGCCGGACTGCTGGATGTGTTCGTATGGTACTTCTTCGTCAGAGGTAATGTCTGACGAAGAAGTACCGTACGAACACACTTCAAAACGCGTAAGGTTTTTTTCAAAATAGCGGCAGTGCAGTTTCATTACATCCAGCGGTCCGGCTTGTTTCAGCTTGCCTTACACTGGACCCTCATGTAATACAGGTAAAGCAATCATTGAGTAAGTCCAGATAGTCTAAGCCTGTATGTACCCTTGGAGGAATATTCATTAAATGTATGCACCTAGGTCAGAGCTTTCCAAACTTTTCATGTTGGTGACACACTTTTTAGACCTACATCATTTCGCGACACATTAATTCAGTTGTACTAGCAAAAAGGAGGTTAAACTAACTTGTTTTAAAATATACGGACACATACATAAATTATATAATAATAATATGTATTTACAAGTAACAGTATGTATGTGCAAGAATTAAAAAAAAAGTTTAATAACACCAATAGCTACTTACTATTTTAATGGGATTTATGAGGTTGATGGGATGAACACAATTTTTGAATATTTGGTAAAGATACTCGCATTTCATCATCAAGCATTTTTAAGCTTCCACTTCCTATGCATATATCAAGAGCAGGAGCAGCAATGCACTACTGGGAGCTAGCTGCAAAAAAACCCCTCTGACTTCAGCTCAGCGTTTAAGCTGCCACCCTCAGAGCTCCGTGAGCCCTACTGACTACTGCCTGCGCTGCAAACACACTGCTGTCCCACTCACTGACTACACATGCAGTCACAAGCCAATTAAGGAGACTACACGTGCAGTCAGGAGCCAATGTGCCGCCAAAGCCGCCAATGTTTCAGTTCCCACTGAGCTGCACCAATTGGTTAAGATGATCTGTGACCCACTAGGTATCAATCATGTGTCAACCATGTGATATGCATAGCAGGCAGGCGGAAAGTCAGAAACCTAAAAAAAAAAAAATTACAAAAATTAAATTTTAAAAAAATTGTGCTGAAGCAGGGGCACACCTACACACTGCTGCCGACACACTAGTGTGTCCCGACACACAGTTTGGAAAGAACTGACCTAGGTAGATGACTATTGAAGGGTAACACTGTAGACTGGACTGTTAGTATATATATATATATATATATATATATATATAAGTTTTGCCTCTTTGATCAGAAGTCTTTTTTCTATATATCCCCTACTCTCAAATTTCCAGGGACTTTACACAATCCCCAATATCAAAGATCACTTAATCTACTCTTATGCGTCTCCTTATAACGCCTTTATAAAGATGTTATAAAGATGTTCTGACTCTCAGGCAACTTTTAGTACTTTTTACTTACAATTTAGTACATAAACCACACTTGATTGGGTACACCTGAAATTCCTCTCCTGTATTTGGTATTACAAAATATTTATTTTCTTTTTGCTAAATTGGCATGCCCTACAGGTGTAACATGGAAAAAAAACTTTATTACACATCAAATCTCTCAATCTGTAAGACTCTTTTGTTTTTAATTTTGCTTGGTGCTAAAATAGAAATAGGGTTTTTTCCCTTCTTAAAGACAAATTTAAAGTTAGGGATTAAGCTATCTCCTATTATATGATTTTAGCATGATTAAGGTTGAATAACCTGAAACGTTGCATGTATTGCTGTTGTGTGCTTCGATGCTTTTAGTAAGCAAAAAATAAAACAAAGCATTTCTTCTTGAATTTGGTGCTGTGGACATTTTCTCTTTTTGTTATATTTAGGGGTGTTTGCAGTGGCCCCTCATCACCTGCACCAGGTATAGTGTTGTTTGTCTAACTTGGACTGTACTATTATAGGATCTGCCTTAAAAAGATGCCATTATTTTCTAACAATCTTTCTTATTACGCCATGGTTTGCATTATAATCTGATACAAATGGAACTTCCAGTATATTGCTTTTTTCTTCTTTTTTCTGTCTATAGGTGAATAGGGAATCCCTATCTGTATTTCAAGCTCTTGCTATTGCTTTATTTATTATATTATTATCAAATTTATCCATAAGTGTGGCCACCTGTAGCTCAAAGTCTTCAATTTTGGAGCAATTTTTCTTATAAGCGAACACTGTCCTAAAGGGATATTTTACCTTCCATCTCTTTAGGTGACAACTCACTGCATGTATATAGTTATTAGAGTCTACTTGTTTAAAATGGGTTTTAGGCTCTATCTTTTGTGCAGCCACCATAATTCCATAAAGTCAAGAAACACTTTAAAAATCCGACTATAGTTATAGATAAAGTTCGACTATTTATTGTATTCATTTCTTCAAACATGTGTAAAAGTTCTACTTCAGGCCCTTTACATACTATCAATATATAATCTATGTATTTTTTATATAACACAAGGTTTGAACCATAGCTATCCCCCTGGAAGAATTGGCCTTCCCAATCTCCCATAAACAGGTTATCATAGCTAAGTGCAAACCTTGTGCCTTGTGTGTTCCTTCGATTTGCAGAAAGTAATTGCCATCAAATTAAAAATAATTTTGTTCTAATATAAAGCTAATGCTTTTTAATAGAAATTCTCTTTGTTCTCTTTTCATCTCTACATATTTCATAAGATAATTACTTACTGCTTCAATTCACATTTTGTGATTTATGATGGCATATTATGATGTTACATCACATGCTACTAATATTAGATTTTCCTCCAATTTTAAGTCAATGAGACTTTTTAAAACTTGAGCTGAGTCGCTTAAATAAGAGTCAAGACTTTCACATATTTCTGTAAAAATTATCCATATACTGGGATAAATTTGATGTCAGTGTGCTCATACATGATATTCTTGGCCTCCCAGAGGGATTGGTCAAATCCTTGTGTATTTTTGGGAAGAAATAAAAAAAATGGTATTCTAGGAAACTTAGAAGTTAGAAAAAAAGAATTCCTTGTCATTTAGCACACCAATCTTTCTTCCCTCATCTAGAATATAATTTAATATTTTCATATAGTTATTAGTTGGAATCAGATCTAATTTTTTTATTGGTCGTTTTATTATTTTGTAATTTGTAGGCCTCTTTCAAATAGTTTTCAGTATCCATGACTACTATACCTCCTACCTTGTCTGATGGTTTAATGGTCACCTTTTCATTATCTTTAAAATTTGCTTGCTTAAATTATGTTGAACATATTTTCATGGTTTACATTTTATAAGGTCCTGCAGTACTAGTTTCTCAAAAGTTTCTAGATTACTCCATCTTGCATAGGAGGGGTATAGATTTTGGTCTCAAATTCGTATGATTAAAATTTACTACTCAAGAATTATCTTTTTTTTAGCTATTAGAGAACCTTTCAAGAGGTTGTTTAATAAAAAATTTAAATAGATTTAAATTTGAACATATTTTTTCACATGTGTGCTGAATGTATTCATTCTAGTGGTTAGGGGGAAAGAGAGACTTAAATTTAGAATCCTTTTTTCTTCCTCTTTTAGAGTTATGCTACTGATATTAAAAATCCCTTGTTCATAATTTCTTATCTCCATCTCTTTGCTTTGTTTTCTAGACCCATTTTCCCCTGTTTTCTCTAAAGCCTTTTTTCTTCCTTTGTGTGACATGTTTCTCCCTGGCTCTTGTATCAGATAACAGAATCTGCCCTCTTTTGGACAACTGTTCCCTAAAAAAGCTCTTTCCTCATGTGTCATTCTGTCTGTACTGGTCATCAAGAGGTGTAAATCTATTATTTACTGGAACCTCCTATTCTTTTCTATCTTTCCATTGGTTCTTCTTTCTATCGATTTTTCTTTCTCTTGGGGTATTTCTGAAATTTCTTATTGGTCTGCAGCTATTCCCATCATGTCTCTCCTGTCTAGTAGATGGTAGAAGTTTATCAAATTGTTGGCTATATCTTTCCCCCTCATAATACATTTGAGTTATTGTTCTTCCAAATTCTCTGTAATTCTTCTTTTCACATCTTTCATATGGGACTTTTATCCAGGTCTCATTTCTTTAAATTAATTTAGGGTTATTCACAACTGTTTTAGTATTGTTTTCTCTATTATTACTACTATCACTTGTATCAGCTGTATCTCTTTCCATTTTCTTCCACTTAGTTTGTAATAGATCTTTATTTAATATGTCTACTAATCATAACTTTTTGTCTTTCCTTATATTCTACTTCTAATTTCAAATACTAATTTCATTTTTGTAACACACAAATGCCTGCAGCACAAACCTGAGAAGTATAAAATACAGAATTAATATAGATAGGGTTCATGCGCTAGACTACTGGTATCAAGCCACTCATAAACCCAGTTCCTCCTCTGTTGGAGTAAAAAGGGATACTTCAAAATAAATGAAAACGAGGGCACTATGATGCTGAAGATACAAAAAAAAAGAGTAATTAAAAGGTCAAACTTAAAGGGGTCAATTTATTAATGTGCGAGGGGACATGATACAATGTAGCGCATCTTGTCCGCTGCACATTGATAAATGCCGACAGCATATGTTGTCGGCATTTATCATATCAATACCGCCCATGCAGATTTGCGGCCAATCGGCCACTAGCAGGGTGTGTCAATCAACCCTATCGTATCCGATCTGGTTGATTTCTGTCCGCCACCTCAGAGCAGGCAGACAGGTTATGGAGCAGTGGTCTTTAGACTGCTGCTTCATAACTTCTGTTTCAGGCTCACTGGAATCATGGGGCATCAAGCTCAGTAGGGAGCTTGATAAATTGACCCCAAAGACTATAAATTGCTATAAATAGATAGCTGGGATGTCTCCCAGTATATAAAAATGCATATAATTTAAAACAGATACAATCTAAAAATTATGTATATACATTAAATCGACAAATAACTGTGTGAAGTTAAGGCATTTACAACATATACAATATGTGGAGTTAAAGAGTAAACACAACACTGCAGCATGTGTGATGTACTTATAATACCACCTTCCAACAGGTTATTTATAATATCCGTAGGTATAATTGAGATAATCAAGGCACAAAGGGGCCGAATTATCAAGCTCCGAATAGAATCTGCAGGGGGCGGCATTGCACAAGCAGTTCACAAGAACTGCATGTGCAATGATAAATGCAGACAGCGTATGATGTCGGCATTTAGCGATGTGCGGCAGACATGATATGTTACATCATATCATGTCCGCCTCGTACATTAATAAATAGGCCCCAAAATCTTAATCCATGGAACCATTTTTAATGTATGAAAAGGCGTGAAAAAATGTTGTTTGTAATGATAACAATTGGAAGTAGACACACAAATGGAGATTAAAGCATGTGTAATATGCTTATTGTACCACCTTCCAGCGTGTATCTGGTAAAGTCATCCGTGGATACAACTTATATCATAAATGGCTCAATACTTTAATCCATAAAAGCCGTAAAAACAGATTCCTGTGGCCGCAGCTGGTTTTTGGCATTCTTTCATTGAGTATGCCACTCAGTCACGTAACTGCTTGTAGCTCATACAAGGAAATCCCTCTTAGAGTACTGCGTGTCTATGCCATGCCTCCTATTATTATTGATCGAAGTTAGTTGTATCCCATTAGAGATTGAGAAGCCTTTGAATTGTATCACTGTTCCTGCTCTTAGTGCATATGAACACAGAATGGGTGGGTTTTAATGTTGGGGGGGTTGTAATTTTTTTTTACAGGTAAAAGAGCTGATTACTTTGAGGCAATGCCCCGCAAAAGGCCCTTTTAAGGGCTATTTGTAATTTAGTGTAGGGTAGGGCTTTTTTATTTTGGGGGGGCTTTTTTATTTTGTTAGGGGGATTAGATTAGTTGTAATTAGTTTATCTACAAGAAAAAATTACAACCCCCCCACATTAAAACCCACCACCCACACAACCTCTGTTACAATCAGCCAATAGAATGTGAGCTCAATCCTATTGGATGATTGGATCAGCCAATAGGATTGAACTTCAATCCTATTGGCTGATTGCATCAGCCAATATGATTTTTCCTACCTTAATTCCAATTGGCTGATAGAATTCTAGCAGCCAATCGGAATCGAAGGGACGCCATCTTGGATGACGTCACTTAAAGGAACCGTCATTGTTCAAGAAGACGTCGGATGAAGAGGATGCTCCGCGTCGGATGTCTAGAAGATGGAGCCGCTCCGTGACGGATGGATGAAGATAGAACATGCTGTCTGTATGAAGACTTCTACCCATCTGGAGGATCACTTCTGCCCGTCTGGAGGACCACTTCTGCCGGCTTCGTTGAGGACTTCGGCCCGGTTGGGTGAAGACTTCTGACGGTAGGGTGTGCTTCAAGGGGTTAGTGTTAGTTTTTTTTAAGTGGGTATTGGGTGGGTTTTAGAGTAGGGTTGGTTGTGTGGGTGGTGGTTTTTAATGTTGGGGGGGGTTTGTAATTTTTTTTTACAGGTAAAAGAGCTGATTACTTTGGGGCAATGCCCCGCACAAGGCCCTTTTAAGGGCTATTTGCAATTTAGTGTAGGGCTTTTTTTTATTTTGTGGGGGCTTTTTTATTTTGTTAGGGGGAATAGATTAGGTGTAATTAGTTTAAAAATCTTGTAATTTGTTTATTATTTTCTGTAATTTAGTGTTTGTTTTTTTGTACTTTAGATAATTTTATTTAATTGTATTTAATTGTATTTAGTTTAGGGAATTAATTTAATTATAGTGTAGTGTTAGGTGTAATTGTAACTTAGGTTAGGTTTTATTTTACAGGTATATTTGTATTTATTTTAACTAGGAAGTTATTAAATAGTTAATAACTATTTAATAACTATTGTACCTAGTTAAAATAAATACAAACTTGCCTGTAAAATAAAAATAAACCCTAAGCTAGCTACAATGTAACTATTAGTTATATTGTAGCTATCGTAGGGTTTGTTTTACAGGTAAGTATTTAGTTTTAAATAGGAATAATTTATTTAATGAAAGGAATATTTATTTAGATTTATTTAAATTATATTTAAGTTAGGGGGTGTTAGGGTTAGGGTTAGACTTAGGTTTAGGGGTTAATAAATTTAATATAGTGGCAGTGACGTTGGGGGTGGCAGAGTAGGGGTTAATAAATGTAGGTAGGTGGCGGCGGTGTAGGGGGGCAGATTAGGGGGTTAATAATTATAATGTAGGTGGTGGCGGTGTAGGGGGCGGTAGATTAGGGGTTAATAAATATAATGTAGGTGGCGGCGGTGTAGGGGGCGCAGATTAGGGGTTAATAAATATAATGTAGGTGGCAGCGGTGTAGGGGGTGACAGATTAGGGGTTAATAAATATAATTTAGGTGGCGGCGGTGTAGGGGGGCAGATTAGGGGTTAATAAATATAATGTAGGTGGAGGCGGTGTAGGGGGCGGCAGATTAGGGGTTAATAAGTATAATGTAGGTGGCGGTGGGCTCCGGGAGCGGCAGTTTAGGGGTTAAACAATTTATTTAGTTGCGGCGGGGTCCATGAGCTGTGGTTTAGGGGTTAATACGGCATACGGTTAATACGGAGAGGCGGTATAGGGGGTAAACAGTATACAGGGTTTGCAGAATTATTAGGCAAATTAGTATTTTGACCACATCATCCTCTTTATGCATGTCTTACTCCAAGCTGTATAGGCTCGAAAGCCTACTACCAATTAAGCATATTAGGTGATGTGCATCTCTGTAATGAGAAGGGGTGTGGTCTAATGACATCAACACCCTATATCAGGTGTGCATAATTATTAGGCAACTTCCTTTCCTTTGGCAAAATGGGTCAAAAGAAGGACTTGACAGGCTCAGAAAAGTAAAAAATAGTGAGATATCTTGCAGAGGGATGCAGCACTCTTAAAATTGCAAAGCTTCTGAAGCGTGATCATTGAACAATCAAGCGTTTCATTATAGTCAACAGGGTCGCAAGAAGCGTGTGGAAAAACCAAGGCGCAAAATAACTGCCCATGAACTGAGAAAAGTCAAGCGTGCAGCTGCCAAGATGCCACTTGCCACCAGTTTGGCCATATTTCAGAGCTGCAACATCACTGGAGTGCCCAAAAGCACATGGTGTGCAATACTCAGAGACATGGCCAAGGTAAGAAAGGCTGAAAGATGACCAACACTGAACAAGACACACAAGCTGAAACATCAAGACTGGGCCAAGAAATATCTCAAGACTGATTTTTCTAAGGTTTTATGTACTGATGAAATGAGAGTGAGTCTTGATGGGCCAGATGGATGGGCCCGTGGCTGGATTGGTAAAGGGCAGAGAGCTCCAGTCTGACTCAGACGCCAGCAAGGTGGAGGGGGAGTACTGGTTTGGGCTGGTATCATCAAAGATGAGCTTGTGGGGCCTTTTCGGGTTGAGGATGGAGTCAAGCTCAACTCCCAGTCCTACTGCCAGTTTCTGGAAGACACCTTCTTCAAGCAGTGGTACAGGAAGAAGTCTGCATCCTTCAAGAAAAACATGATTTTCATGCAGGACAATGCTCCATCACACGCGTCCAAGTACTCCACAGCGTGGCTGGCAAGAAAGGGTAAAAAGAAGAAAATCTAATGACATGGCCTCCTTGTTCACCTGATCTGAACCCCATTGAGAACCTGTGGTCCATCATCAAATGTGAGATTTACTAGGAGGGAAAACAGTACACCTCTCTGAACAGTGTCTGGGAGGCTGTGGTTGCTGCTGCACGCAATGTTGATGGTGAACAGATCAAAACACTGACAGAATCCATGGATGGCAGGCTTTTGAGTGTCCTTGCAAAGAAAGGTGGCTATATTGGTCACTGATTTGTTTTTGTTTTGTTTTTGAATGTCAGAAATGTATATTTGTGAATGTTGAGATGTTATATTGGTTTCACTGGTAAAAATAAATAATTGAAATGGGTATATATTTGTTTTTAGTTAAGTTGCCTAATAATTATGCACATTAATAGTCACCTGCACACACAGATATCCCCCTAAAATAGCTATAACTAAAAACAAACTAAAAACTACTTCCAAAACTATTCAGCTTTGATATTAATGAGTTTTTTGGGTTCATTGAGAACATGGTTGTTGTTCAATAATAAAATGAATCCTCAAAAATACAACTTGCCTAATAATTCTGCACTCCCTGTACAGATGAAAAAATCCAAATATTTTTAAATCCAAATTATTCTAAAACCCATATTTTTTCGCAAGCAAGTTTGAATAAAGGTTTTTTTTTACCTGTATTAAATATCTGCAACATTATTTCTGTATAGCTGTGCACTTATAATTTATATGGTACCACTGGTTCATTGCTATCATTTTTCAAATAATGTTTGACAGACCAATTCTTAAAAAAACTGTACATTAATAATTGTCCTACTTCTTTCAACTTGTGTGTGTTCAAGTTAGTATTGTTGCTTCCTGTATTCATGGTGACATTTACTTACTTTAAAGGTACAGAAAAGTAAAAATGAAACTTTAATTATTCAGATAGAGACTTCCTCGTGCAACTACACCTTTGATCTTGTGTGACTTATCATGTGAGAGCAAGGCCTGTCAATCCCCCAATGAACATGGGTATTTTAACATACAATGTTGTAAGCATTCACTACTTAGTACATGGAGCCCAATGTTAGAAATACATTTGAGGAGCCTACTCTTCGCTTGGATATTCTGCAAGAAAGGAGATAGTGTTAGATTTATCAAAGCTGAGGTGGATAGTGGCCCATGTACGCCTCAGCTCGCCTGTGGTGGGGCGAAATTACCCACAGGTAATCACCATTGCACACAAGTGCAATTTTGCACTCGCGTGCAATCCCGCCCCCTGCCCGCACACAGCCAATCACGCGTGGGCACCAGCTGTCAATCTCCTCGGTCGGAATAGACCACGGAGATTGAATTTCATCACCTTTGAGGTGGCGAAGAGGTTAGGGAGGTGGTGGTCTGGTGACCACTGCTTGTTACTGTAAATTAGGGCAAGGAAGTTCTTGTGAGAACTTGCAGCCGTAGGGCATTGATAAATCGAGCCCATAAACCTATGGCTGAGATAATCAAATCATATTCTCTTATTGTGCTTGTTAAAAACAAACATCGTAAGACCACTGCTCCTTAACTCATCCGCCACCTCTGAAGTGGCACACTGCAATCATCTCAATCAGATACGAACAGGATGATTGACACCCCTTCTAGCAGCCGATTAGTCCAGAATGTGCAGGGGGAGGCATTGCACAAGCATTTCACCAGAAAACACACACAACATATTTACTCTACAAGGGTTGATGCCTGCTCTGGTATCAAATATTATTTATAGGTTTGTGTTACTGTGCTAGTGTCATTGGTTGGGCTTAGGCAATACCTCAGGATATATAGAGAATCTAGTGAAACTGATTTATCCATTGTCTTTGCTGGTTCTGATATTTTTTCAGTCTGTACTTGGAGGACATCCTGCAGGCAATTTAGTGCAAACCTTGGTATATTGGATCACCCTTCAGTGTATTAGAGGTGACACACAAAATAGCAACAAGCTCATGATATCTCTTGTTTAACGTATAGTATTGCCCCCAAGTACTTATTACTTATTGGGCTTGATTTAACAAATGGCAGCTGGGCGAGGTTCACTGTTATGAACCTCTTACACCCAGCTTTGAGGTGAGTGGGCAGCATTGCACAATTCACTGATTGTGTAATGCTGGCCCCTGCTTGCGTGCGGCCAATGGCTCACAACAAAGGGCTGTCAATCATCATGATCAGGATGATTGCAATCCAGCACCTAAGGTGTTGTGGACAGGTTAATTAGCAGCAGTCTTTTGCAAGCCTAAAACACTGGGACTCCAAAGAGGCTATTGCAGCTTGGTAAATGGAGCCCATTGTATCATAATTTTATTTTAATGTATTCCATGCAATTCTTAAGATGATACAGTTATATATTAAATACATTGTCAGTGTTAAATGAAAGTCAAAACTAATTTAAGAGTATCCAACAGTCACCATAGTTTACCCTAGACAATATATACAGGAAACAGTGCAATCTGGGTATTTATAACATAATACAAATATTGTGAACATAGCAGAAGAAGACTTAAAATGTAATTGACTACTGTTAATAATAATAATAGAAGTAGTACGGTAGTAGGTAATTATAGGTTTTCAATATGATATTACACATTCTTTACCTACCTTGTACAGGCAGTTATAGCAAAAAAAAGATATTCAGTGGCATAGATAAATAATAGTTAAATAATCTTATTAGGGCTTATTCCATTTAAATGAAAACAATTATATTCATTAAAAAGCCTGAACATTGCAAATATAAAAGACAGAGTACAATATTATTAACTTTATCTCTTAGAATATTTTTTTCTGCAGAAATATTTTCTATCTATACTTTTCCTAGCTTGATCTTTTGAAAGAAGAGCTTTGCTTTGCTCATCGGCTTAACAGTTCAGAGCACAAAGTGTCCACCAAAAAGACACTGTATAGCAGCTTGTAAGCCCAAAGCAGTTATCAACATGTCAACACTGATCGAAAATACAGATAAGACTCTTATATCAAAGAGAGTCAGGACAGAAAGAACGGACAAAATAGTAAATAATGTTTTCATAAAATAAAGTGCAAAAATTTAAGAAGAGAATATCGTCACATTTTCTCATGATAAGAGATAATAAAGACTGGAATCAGAACTACTTATCTGATATGTTACTTAGGAAAACAATAATATTTTTTTCTAGAACATGAAATAATAACTGTCACATTGCTAATCATAACTTGCCAGGTCAGTCCATTCCATTTATCTTTAAACCCAAGGTAAAGAATCTTATCTAAGGCAAGTACAGAACAATGTTTGCATACAGTGGACACATCATAATTTCTCAACTTTATCTTCAGTTAAAGGGACAGTCAAGTCCAAAAAAACCTTTCATTTTTCAAATAGGGCATGTAATTTTAAACAACTTTCCAATTTACTTTTATCAACAATTTTGCTTTGTTCTCTTGGTATTCTAGTTGAAAGCAAACCTACGGCTAGATTTAGAGTTTTGTCGGTAACGACCCATGTAGCTAACGCTGGCTTTTTTCTGGCCGCACCTTTTAAATAACTCTGGTATTGAGAGTTCACAGAATGGCTTCGTTAGGCTCCAAAAAAGGAGCGTAGAGCATATTTAACGCAACTTCAACTCTCGATACCAGAGTTGTTTACGGACGCGGCCAGCTTAAAAAACGTGCTCGTGCACGATTCCCTCATAGAAAACAATGGGGCTGTTTGAGCTGAAAAAAAACCTAACACCTGCAAAAAAGCTGCGTTCAACTCCTAACGCAGCCCCATTGTTTGCTATGGGGAAACACTTCCTACGTCTGCACCTAACACTCTAACATGTACCCCGAGTCTAAACACCCCTAACCTTACACTTATTAACCCCTAATCTGCCGCCCCCGCTATCGCTGACCCCTGCATATTTTTTTAACCCCTAATCTGCCGCTCCGTAAACCGCCGCTACTTACATTATCCCTATGTACCCCTAATCTGCTGCCCCTAACACCGCCGACCCCTATATTATATTTATTAACCCCTAATCTGCCCCCCATAACGTCGCCTCCACCTGCCTACACTTATTAACCCCTAATCTGCCGACCGGACCGCACCGCTATTATAATAAAGTTATTAACCCCTAATCCGCCTCACTCCCGCCTCAATAACCCTATAATAAATAGTATTAACCCCTAATCTGCCCTCCCTAACATCGCCGACACCTAACTTCAAACATTAACCCCTAATCTGCCGACTGGAGCTCACCGCTATTCTAATAAATGTATTAACCCCTAAAGCTAAGTCTAACCATAACACTAACACCCCCCTAAGTTAAATATAATTTAAATCTAACGAAATAAATTAACTCTTATTAAATAAATTATTCCTATTTAAAGCTAAATACTTACCTGTAAAATAAATCCTAATATATATTATAGCTATTTTAGGATTTATATTTATTTTACAGGTAACTTTGTATTTATTTTAACCAGGTACAATAGCTATTAAATAGTTAAGAACTATTTAATAGCTAAAATAGTTAAAATAATTACAAAATTACCAGTAAAATAAATCCGATCAGCCAATAGAATGCAAGCTCAATCTGATTGGCTGATTGGATCAGCCAATCGGATTGAACTTGATTCTGATTGGCTGATTCCATCAGCCAATCAGAATATTCCTACCTTAATTCCGATTGGCTGATAGAATCCTATCAGCCAATCGGAATTCGAGGGACGCCATCTTGGATGACGTCATTTAAAGGAACCGTCATTCGTCATCTAGTCGTCGGTTGAAGAGGATGTTCCGCGTCGGCTTGGAAGAAGATGGTTCCGCTCCGCTCCAGAAGAAAGAAGATTGAAGATGCGGCTTGATAGAAGACTTCATCCCGATGATGGACTTCCGACTTCAGCCCGATGATGGATTTCTTCAGTCGCCGCTTGGATCCAGACTTCAGCCCGAGGATGGACGTCACTCTTCAGCCCCCCGCTTGGGCTTGGATCAACACTTCCGAGGACCGATCGGTGAACCTGGCATGGTGAAGATAAGGTAGGAAGATCTTCAGGGGCTTAGTGTTAGGTTTATTTAAGGGGGGTTAGGGTTAGATTAGGGGTATGTGGGTGGTGGGTTGTAATGTTGGGTGGGGGTATTGTATGTGTTTTTTTTACAGGCAAAAGAGCTGAATTTCTTGGGGCATGCCCCGCAAAGGGCCCTGTTCAGGGCTGGTAAGGTAAAAGAGCTTTGAACTTTTTTAATTTAGAATAGGGTAGGGCATTTTTTATTTTGGGGGGTTTTGTTATTTTATTAGGGGGCTTAGAGTAGGTGTAATTAGTTTAAAATTGTTGTAATATTTTTCTAATGTTTGTAAATATTTTTTTATTTTTTGTAACTTAGTTCTTTTTTATTGTTTGTACTTTAGTTAGTTTATTTCATTGTAGTTATTTGTAGATATTTTATTTAAATAATTTATTGATAGTGTAGTGTTAGGTTTAATTGTAGATAATTGTAGGTATTGTATTTAATTAATATATTGATAGTGTAGTGTTAGGTTTAATTGTAACTTAGGTTAGGATTTATTTTACAGGTAATTTTATAATTATTTTAACTATTTTAGCTATTAAATAGTTCTTAACTATTTAATAGCTATTGTACCTGGTTAAAATAAATACAAAGTTACCTGTAAAATAAATATAAATCCTAAAATAGCTATAATATAATTATAATTTATGTTGTAGCTATATTAGGGTTTATTTTACAGGTAAGCATTTAGCTTTAAATAGGAATAATTTTTTAATAAGAGTTAATTTATTTCGTTAGATTTAAATTATATTTAACTTAGGGGGGTGTTAGTGTTAGGGTTATACTTAGCTTTAGGGGTTAATCCATTTATTACAGTAGTGGCGAGATTAGGTCGGCAGATTAGGGGTTAATAATAGAAATTAGGTGTCGGCGATGTTAGGGAGGGCAGATTAGGGGTTAATACTATTTATTATAGGGTTTTTGAGGCGGGAATGAGGCGGATTAGGGGTTAATAACTTTATTATAGTAGCGGTGAGATCCGCTCGGCAGATTAGGGGTTAATAAGTGTAGGCAGGTGGAGGCGACGTTGAGGGGGGCAGATTAGAGGTTAATAAATATAATATAGGGGTCGGCGGTGTTAGGGGCAGCAGATTAGGGGTACATAGCTATAATGTAGGTGGCGGCGCTATGTGGTCGGCAGATTAGGGGTTAATTATTGTAGGTAGCTGGCGGCAACGTTCTGGGGGGCAGGTTAGGGGTTAATAAATATAATATAGGGCTTGGCGGTGTTAGGGGCAGCAGATTAGGGGTACATAAGTATAACGTAGGTGGCGGTCGGCAGATTAGGGGTTAAAAAAATGTAATCGAGTGGCGGCCATGTGGGGGGACCTCGGTTAGGGGTACATAGGTAGTTTATGGGTGTTAGTGTACTTTAGAGTACAGTAGTTAGGAGCTTTATAAACCGGCGTTAGCCCAGAAAGCTCTTAACTACTGACTTTTTTCTGCGGCTGGAGTTTTGTCGTTAGATTTCTAACGCTCACTTCAGCCACGACTCTAAATACTGGAGTTAGAAAGATCCCATTGAAAACATAGGATACGCAATTGACGTAAGGGGATCTGCGGTATGGAAAAGTTGCGGCTGAAAAGTGAGCGTTAGACCCTTTCCTGACTGACTCCAAATACCGGTGGTAGCCTAAAACCAGCGTTAGGAGCCTCTAACGCTGGTTTTCACGGCTACCGCCAAACTCTTAATCTAGGCCCTAGGAAGGCACATATGATAATTTATAAGCCCTTGAAGGTTGCCTCTATTTTTTTTCACAGCAGGGGAGAGCAAGCTCATGTAGGCCATATAGATAGCACTGTGATCACGCTCGTGGCTAGTGGCAGACACTGCACTAATTGGCTAAAATGCAAGTCAATAGATAATAACTAAAAGTCATGTGATTAGGGGCAGTCAGAAGATGCTTAGATACAAGTTAGTCACAGAAGTAAAAAGTGTATTAATATAACAGTGTTGGTTTTGCAAAACTGGGGAATGGGTAATAAAGGGATTATCTATCTTTTTAAACAACAAAAATTCTGGTGTTGACTGTCCCTTTAATAATGTAAAACTGGCCATTTCTTTCAGGATAATAGCTGATATACATTTGCTGGTTTTCTGGCATTCCAAAAGAATCTTAAATCTACTGGAGAAACAGTTTCAAAATATAGATAATAGAACATTTACAGCCAGATTATAAGTGGCGTGCTAACTTTTTTCCCACTTGAGCACTAACTGTTGTCAAAGTAAAAAACAATACAGCGTTTAGTGTGTGCATAGCAAGAAGAAAGTAAAAAGTTAGAGTAAATAAAAGACTCAGTTCAGTTGCACTAACTTCAGGATTTCGAATATCATAACCTTAATCCTATAGACTTCTGTGGTGCGCACTGAAGAAAGCTTCTCCGATTTATCGCTCGCTCACAAAACCTGACACTGCCCTAAAGCCAAAGGTGAGTTAGGAATACTTTATATTCCTTAGTTCTTCATTAGAAGAATGTTATTTTTATTTTAAAATATATAGCTCTCTCTCTCTCATATATATATATATATATATATATATATATATATATATATATATTTTATTATTTATTTTTTAATTTTTGTACATTATATATATATATATATATATATATATGTTATATATATATATATATATATATATATATATATATATATATATATATATATATATATATAAAAAAATATTCTTCTAAGTGAAGATCATGGGAATTTCAAGTATTTCTATTAAAAGCAAAAACAATAAAATAAAAATGATATCCTATATGTAAATTGACCAGGAATGGTTTGAAAGTATATATATATATATATATATATATATATATATATATATATATATATATATATATATATATATATATATATATACCATCAAAACAAGCAGCACTCCAAAGGTCTTATATCCATATGTCACCTTTATTAAGTGAACGTTTTCGGGCTACAAAAAACCCGTCCTCAGACTTACAAGGTAAGGACCTTGTAAGTCTGAGGACGGGTTTTTTGTAGCCCGAAAACGTTCACTTAATAAAGGTGACATATGGATATAAGACCTTTGGAGTGCTGCTTGTTTTGATGGTATATATATATATATATATATATATATATATATATATATATATATATATAGTATTGTGGCTTTAATCACCCAAGGCTCATACATATAGGATCTGGAGTGCACTTTGCTGGACATTTCTATATATATATATATATATATATATATATATATATATATATATATACACATACACATGTATACAAAAATATAGACATGTATGCATACACACATATATATACAGGGAGTGCAGAACTATTAGGCAAATGAGTATTTTGACCACATCATCCTCTTTATGCATGTTGTCTTACTCCAAGCTGTATAGGCTCGAAAGCTTACTACCAATTAAGCATATTAGGTGATGTGCATCTCTGTAATGAGAAGGGGTGTGGTCTAATGACATCAACACCCTATATCAGGTGTGCATAATTATTAGGCAACTTCCTTTCCTTTGGCAAAATGGGTCAAAAGAAGGACTTGACAGGCTCAGAAAAGTAAAAAATAGTGAGATATCTTGCAGAGGGATGCAGCACTCTTAAAATTGCAAAGCTTCTGAAGCGTAATCATCGAACAATCAAGATAGTCAACAGGGTCGCAAGAAGCGTGTGGAAAAACCAAGGCGCAAAATAACTGCCCATGAACTGAGAAAAGTCAAGCGTGCAGCTGCCAAGATGCCACTTGCCACCAGTTTGGCCATATTTCAGAGCTGCAATATCACTGGAGTGCCCAAAAGCACAAGGTGTGCAATACTCAGAGACATGGCCAAGGTAAGAAAGGCTGAAAGACGACCACCACTGAACAAGACACACAAGCTGAAACATCAAGACTGGGCCAAGAAATATCTCAAGACTGATTTTTCTAAGGTTTTATGGACTGATGAAATGAGAGTGAGTCTTGATGGGCCAGATGGATGGGCCCGTGGCTGGATTGGTAAAGGTCAGAGAGCTCCAGTCCGACTCAGACGCCAGCAAGGTGGAGGTGGAGTACTGGTTTGGGCTGGTATCATCAAAGGCCTTTTCGGGTTGAGGATGGAGTCAAGCTCAACTCCCAGTCCTACTGCCAGTTTCTGGAAGACATCTTCTTCAAGCAGTGGTACAGGAAGAAGTCTGCATCCTTCAAGAAAAACATGATTTTCATGCAGGACAATGCTCCATCACACGCGTCCAAGTACTCCACAGCGTAGCTGGCAAGAAAGGGTATAAAAGAAGAAAATCTAATGACATGGCCTCCTTCTTCCCCTGATCTGAACCCCATTGAGAACCTGTGGTCCATCATCAAATGTGAGATTTACAAGGAGGGAAAACAGTACACCTCTCTGAACAGTGTCTGGGAGGCTGTGGTTGCTGCTGCACACAATGTTGATGGTGAACAGATCAAAACACTGACAGAATCCATGGATGGCAGGCTTTTGAGTGTCCTTGCAAAGAAAGGTGGCTATATTGGTCACTGATTTGTTTTTGTTTTGTTTTTGAATGTCAGAAATGTATATTTGTGAATGTTAAGATGTTATATTGGTTTCACTGGTAAAAATAAATAATTGAAATGGGTATATATTTGTTTTTTGTTAAGTTGCCTAATAATTATGCACAGTAATAGTCAACTGCACACACAGATATCCCCCTAAAATAGCTATAACTAAAAACAAACTAAAAACTACTTCCAAAAATATTCAGCTTTGATATTAATGAGTTTTTTGGGTTCATTGAGAACATGGTTGTTGTTCAATAATAAAATTAATCCTCAAAAATACAACTTGCCTAATAATTCTGCACTCCCTGTACACACATTGGAGCCCTTTACAGTCAAACACTTTTTCATGTATCATATCCCTTTTTAACTCTTTTAAATCCTAATTTTTATCAATATTTCTGTCTTCTCCAGAATTTTTATTGTTTAAAAAGATAGATAATCCCTGTATTACCCTTTTCCTGTTTTGCATAACCAACATGGTTATATTAATATACTTTTTAGGTTGCCAAGCAACGTAGTTGCTGGACAACCTATTGTTATTGTCAGGATCATTATTATTATTATTATTTTTATTATTATTATTCCGCCGCTTTTTCTATTGCCCATAAATTTATAACTGCTAGTGCAAATCACTTGAAATCAAGTATGCTAGTACTGCATATTGCTCTGCTAAATCTCATGCAACACTGAACTCATAGCTCACATGGTCTAGCGACCATATTGCTTTTTGCAACTAATTTCGACAAACTAGAAAAGAAGAATAGAAGGCGCCTTATAGGGTAGACCAGCAACAAGGGGAATAAACAACCAAACAAAGTTGGTCCTATTCACATGGTAGAAAGCACTAAATAGTGCACAACAAGCAGGCCTGATCCTAAGAGTCGCATGGCAGACTCACTCTATACAGCAAAGCAGGATACAACTGGGAAAGCAGTGAGGATCCAATGCAGAATTAGCAGATGGATTTTCAAGGGGGTGGTATTCAAATGATGTAAAAGATGTAAGTGCAAAAGAGCACAGGATACCAAAATGGTCAGATGGTAAAGTTTAAAACCATTTATTTAAAAAAGTTAAAAACAAGTATTGCATATAGCTATGTGTTTCTCAGTGACACAGCACCGTTTCATCAGGTTAACTGATGTTAAAGCTGTGAAATTTGCTGTATAACCATATATTGTGACCTATAGTTACATCTGTTCATGTTGAAAGCATTAGTCATATGGTGTGGCAGCCATCTTGAAAAACGCAAACATTTTCGAAAATGTGTTTTATTTCCATCTGCTTATGTTAGAACTGTAAAAACTTGCTTTAGAGCTTTATATTGTTACTTAGCTGCTTGTATGCCATTGCAAAGGTGATGCGCTTGGCCGCCTTTATTGCTGCTTGCAGCTATATTTACCTCTGTGATTACCTTGTATCTAAGCCCCTTTAGACTGCCCCCTTATTTCAGTTCTTTTGACAGAATTTAATTTAAGCTAGTCAGTGCTGACTCATAAATAGTGTGAGTGAGCACAATGTTATCTATATGGTACACATGCACTAGCGCTGTTTAGCTGTGAAAAACTGTCAAAATGCACTGAGATTAGAGGCTATTCCCACAAGCAAATGGCATTCAGTATACAAATAATTGATGTAAAACTTATATCAGATATACTGTATGTAAGGTTTGTACTATATTGTAGTAAAAGCAGTAATTTTATTCAGTAATACTCAAAATGGCTTATCAGTAAACACAGCCTATAGCTGGTTAACAAATAAAGGGCTAGATTATGAGTGGAGCGTTAACAATTGCGCACAAGTGATATTGAGTTTATCACTGCTGTTTGCCAGGGTTCAAAGGATCACTCAGTTTAAAGTAAATGCCGATGCTTGAACGTAATCGCAAAATATATATGCTAAAATGATTACTGTGACCTCAGAGCTCAGGTTAACTGTTATGCGAAACAAAAAAGTGTCACAAAACATATCAAAAATACATTTAAAAGTACAGTTATATTTACAATAACACTATCTAATAAAACTTATTTTAAAAACATGTATATGTGCTCAAAGATACGAGGCCTCAGGTGCTAAAAAAAAGTCAGGCAAAGGGGTTTAATACAGATACATAGATAAATAGATAGATAGATACATAGATAGATACATAGATAGATACATAGATAGATACATAGATAGATAGAAATATATATATGATAGATACATAGATAGATACATAGATATATAGATACATAGATAGATAGATACATAGATAGATAGATACATAGATAGATAGAGAGATAGATAGATAGATAGATAGATAGTGTGACAGATGCTGGCTACCCTGACTGGGTAGCTCCATCAAAGGGGTCATTCCTATACCTGGAACATGCCGCTATGTAGCGGAGAAAGTTGTTATAGCAGAGCCCACCCAAATAACTGGACAGACTAGTATTCAGGTGAAACAAAAGAAAACTTTATTATGGAAACACACTGCTTTTATACCCAAACTGATCAAGATAAAGAGCCTTATCAGATCCCCAGTTCTCCTGCTCTTCCCGCCCCTCCAGACAGGTGGTTATTCTGGGGTGATCCGGGGGAGCGGTGGCACTTCCAGGCTGTCGTTGGAAAGCCCTTGGCCCCCAGATGCTACAGTCCAAAAAACAATATGATCCATAGCTGAGGGCTTTAGCTACTGGTGATCAAACGTACACTGGGAAGGCCAAAGGGGAATAGGAGTTGTAGGGGGTCCGGAATCCCCAGTTCCCAAGGGAGCTCCCCTCTGGCAATCACCCCACCTCTTGCCCTCCCTAGGGAGTACCAATCCCCAAAAGAGCAGAGCTCTGGGGTGAAGGGCCGCTGGAGCAACCAGGTGTAAATGTCAGCCGGCCGGTAGTTCCAGGAGCCTGGCCGGCCGGAGAGGGGCTTGGCGGTCAGAGACCAGCTCTTTGGGGAGGATGTAAAGCACACAAAACAAACAAAACCAAGTGTCTGGGAGATCGTAAAAGCACTCCCAAGTCCAAACCAGGGAGAAATGTGAGGGGCTAGGTAGTAGGAGGTGGAGGTTCAACCTTGGCAGCCAGGAATCTGTGACAGCTCCCCCGTTCCAGTCCGGCAGACCCGGCTAGATCCACACACGGGTAGGCCTGGGGCTGTCCGGGGAGCTATTCTAATTCAGTTTGCTGGGAAACTCCGTCAACATTTCCATTGCTTTTTTCCTGGCCTGTATTGGATGGTAAAGTTAAAGGACTGCAAGGCTAAACTCCACTGTAACAAGCATCCATTGTCCCCAGCAACTTGGTTGAGCCAAACCAGGGGGTTGTGGTCCGTGAGGATGGTGAAGGCCCATCCGTACAGGTATGGCTGAAGTTTCTTCAGGGCCCACACCAGGGCCAGGCACTCTTTCTCCACTGCCACATAGCCTACTACTCTGGGCAACAGCTTCCTGCTGATATAGGCTATGGGGTGGTCCTGCCCCTCATCGTCCACCTGGCTCAGTACTGCACCCAAACCCGAAAATGGAGGCATCTGTGTGGACACAAAAACATTTGGTTGGGTTAGGAGTGGCCTGGACAGGGGCAGAAATTAAGGTTGTCTTAAGGCTTTGGAAGGTGGACTCACACTCTGGGGAGCACAGGACCTGTGGTAGTACCCTGCAGACCCTAGGAAAGCTAAGACTTGGGTCTTAGTCTTGGGGGTTGGCCAGTTCATGACTGCCTCAATCGTGGCTGGCAAAGGCCGCTGCTTCCCACAGCCCAGTCGGTGCCCAAGGTACTGGACCTCCGAGTGCCTTAGCATACATTTATCGGGCTTCAGGGTCAAACCAGTGGCCCTGATGCAGTCCATAACAATGCCTAGGTGGACCAGATGGGTAGATTGCAATATCATCCAGGTAGATGAGGCCATCCAGGAGGTGATCTACCATCCTCTGGAAGTTCTCCAGAGCATTCTTCATCTCAAATGGCATGACCTCAAATTGGTATAGGCCAAATGGGGTGATAAATACTGACTTTGGGATGGACTCAGGGTCCAAGGGAAACTGCCAGTATCCCTTGCAGAGATCTAGGATGGTTAAGAAGTTGCCATGGGCGATCCGGTCTAGCAGGTCATTGACCCTGGGCATGGGGTATGCATTGGTCATGGTCCGGTCATTGAGCCTACTGTAGTCTATGCAGAATCTGATGGTCCTGTCCCACTTCCACTTGGGTACCAGTACCACCAGGGAGGCCCAGGGACTGTTGGATGGTTCAATGACCAGGTCCAGCATTTCCTTGAGCTCATTGTGCATGCTATCCCTATCTTCCCCAGGAACCCGGTACACCAGCTGTCACAGGGGCACCTGCCCTGGGGTCTCCACTTGGTGTACTGCTGCCATGGTGTACCCAGGGGTAGTGGAGAACATGTCTCACTGACTCCCTAGCACCTGTCGGACTTGCTCCTTCTGCCTAGTACCTAGCCTCTTGTCCAGATGTATGTCCTCTATGACTGGGGGCATCCTATCTTGCCCTGGGAGCTCTGGCATGGGAAGACTCTTGGAGTCCTCCATAGCTGGAGCACAGATGGCAGCTACGTCCACGGCCCTCTCATGGTATCCCATCAGCATGTTCACATGAAAGGTCCGGTGGACTCGGTTATCTGAGCATTTGGCTACCAGATAGGTCATGTCATTTAGCTGCTCTACCACTTGCTAGGGTACCTGCCAGGAGGCCTGAAGCTTGTCTGTTTTGAAAGGCTTCAAGAACAGGAGAAGTGGACCGAGCGCTACACCCAGGGCCTTAAGCTTACTAACTATATAGCCTCCTAGTAGGCTAACAATACAAAAGTTAAAATGGGGAGAGAGTAAGCGCTAAAAAGCTTAAAAGGCTAGTAAAAGGTACATTTTAATACATATAAAAATTTACAAATGGCAATCAGACGCATGGATCCATGTCTGACTTAACAAAAAAAAAATATATATAATAAACAAATCTAAAAATATCTAAAAATATCCAATGGAGTATAGCATGTGACGCTGACTTAGTGAGCCAGTGATGAACATCTTCCGTTCTCTCTTCACTGTCTTGTTCTGTTGTGTCTTGCGGACAGTTCCCCCTTTCCTCATACGGTGGGTCGGTCTCTCGTGTGTTGTCCATATCTACCGATTTTTTGGCATCCAATTCTCTATTTAGTTTCTTCATCTTTTTCTGGATTACGTCCTCTCTCGTTTTCGTGACTCGTTTTATTAGAGTTTCTCTTCTTTCGGTTATTTCTTTAGATTCTGGTTCTGTGCTGTCCAGATTAGTTAGTAGTACCTCATCATCTTTAATCTCATCATCTAGTTTTAAGATTAGGGATGACTTAAATTCGATGATGAGTCTCATTAGTTGTCTTGAAGTTTCCAATAGGATATTCATCCATTTTTCTGCAAAATCTGGATCAGCTAACTGAAATGAACACTCTTTTCTAATAATCAAGCCTTTAGGAATGATGTCCAGTTCTAAACATTTGTTTAGAAATGAGATTTCGGCTTTATACTTAACTTCAGAAATAAGAAGTTTTTCTAAGTTTCTGAAAATAGATTGAATGTCTAATCTGTCTGGATCATTATCATGATCATCTAACGGTGTGGTTATACTTAGGGTAATATCCCTTCTGAGTGTTGACAACAGATCCATATTGGTGTATGGGAATAAGACGGGCTATAGCCTATAATTGGGAAATTCCTGTGCAGTACTTTGTAGAATGCTGCACTAATATCAGGGGTCTTGGTGTGTGGCTGCTCGGGAGCTACTAGGAAAGACCAATCTATAAGAACAGGAGAAGTGGACCGAGCGCTATACCCAGGGCCTTGAGCTTACTAACTATATAGCCTCCTAGTAGGCTAACAATACAAAAGTTAAAATGGGGAGAGAGTAAGCGCTAAAAAGCTTAAAAGGCTAGTAAAAGGTACATTTTAATACATATAAAAATTTACAAATGGCAATCAGATGCATGGATCCATTTCTGACTTAACAAAAAAAAATATATATATATAATAAACAAATCTAAAAATATCTAAAAATATCTAATGGAGTATAGCATGTGACGCTGACTTAGTGAGCCAGTGATGAACATCTTCCATTCTCTCTTCACTGTCTTGTTCTGTTGTGTCTTGCGGACAGTTCCCCCTTTCCTCATACGGTGGGTCGGTCTCTCGTGTGTTGTCCATATCTACTGATTTTTTGGCATCCAATTCTCTATTTAGTTTCTTCATCTTTTTCTGGATTACGTCCTCTCTCGTTTTCGTGACTCGTTTTATTAGAGTTTCTCTTCTTTCGGTTATTTCTTTAGATTCTGGTTCTGTGCTGTCCAGATTAGTTAGTAGTACCTCATCATCTTTAATCTCATCATCTAGTTTTAAGATTAGGGATGACTTAAATTCGATGATGAGTCTCATTAGTTGTCTTGAAGTTTCCAATAGGATATTCATCCATTTTTCTGCAAAATCTGGATCAGCTAACTGAAATGAACACTCTTTTCTAATCTGTCTGGATCATTGTCATGATCATCTAACGGTGTGGTTATACTTAGGGTAATATCCCTTCTGAGTGTTGACAACAGATCCATATTGACAATGATCCAGACAGATTAGACATTCAATCTATTTTCAGAAACTTAGAAAAACTTCTTATTTCTGAAGTTAAGTATAAAGCCGAAATCTCATTTCTAAACAAATGTTTAGAACTGGACATCATTCCTAAAGGCTTGATTATTAGAAAAGAGTGTTCATTTTAGTTAGCTGATCCAGATTTTGCAGAAAAATGGATGAATATCCTATTGGAAACTTCAAGACAACTAATGAGACTCTTCATCGAATTTAAGTCATCCCTAATCTTAAAACTAGATGATGAGATTAAAGATGATGAGGTACTACTAACTAATCTGGACAGCACAGAACCAGAATCTAAAGAAATAACCGAAAGAAGAGAAACTCTAATAAAACGAGTCACGAAAACGAGAGGACGTAATCCAGAAAAAGATGAAGAAACTAAATAAATGTATTTACCCCTAAAGCTAAGTCTAACCCTAACACTAACACCCCCCTATGTTAAATATAATTTTATTCTAACAAAATAAATTAACTCTTATTAAATAAATTATTTCTATTTAAAGCTAAATACTTACCTGTAAAATAAATCCTAATATAGCTACAATATAAATTATAATTATATTGTAGCTATTTAAGGATTAATATTTATTTTACAGGTAACTTTGTATTTATTTTAACCAGGTACAATAGCTATTAAATAGTTAATAACTATTTAATAGCTACCTAGTTAAAATAATTACAAAATTACCTGTAAAATAAATCCTAACCTAAGTTACAATTAAACCTAACACTACACTGTCAATAAATTAATTAAATAAAATACCTACAATTATCTACAATTAAACCTAACACTACACTATCAATAAATTAATTACATAAAATACCTACAAATAAATACAATTAAATAAACTAACTAAAGTACAAAAAATAAAAAAGAACTAAGTTACAAAAAATAAAAAAATAGTTTACAAACATTATAAAAATATTACAACAATTTTAAGCTAATTACACCTACTCTAGGCCCCTAATAAAATAGCAAAGCCCCCCAAAATAAAAAAATGCCCTATCCTATTCTAAAATTAAAATATAAAAGCTCTTTTACCTTACCAGCCCTTAAAGTCCAGGCTCCGATTTCTTGATCCAAGCCCAAGCGGGGGTTGAAGACGTCCATCCTCCGGCTGATAGAATGCAAGCTCAATCTGATTGGCTGATTGGATCAGCCAATCGGATTGAACTTGAATCTGATTGGCTGATTCCATCAGCCAATCAGAATTTTCCTACTTTAATTCTGATTGGCTGATAGAATCCTTTTAATTGTAGATAATTGTAGGTAATTTATTTAATTAATTTATTGATAGTGTAGTGTTAGGTTTAATTGTAACTTAGGTTATGATTTATTTTACAGGTAATTTTGTAATTATTTTAACTAGGTATCTATTAAATAGTTATTAATTATTTAATAGCTATTGTACCTGGTTAAAATAAATACAAAGTTGCCTGTAAAATAAATATTAATCCTAAAATAGCTACAATATAATTATAATTTATATTGTAGCTATATTAGGATTTATTTTACAGGTAAGTATTTAGCTTTAAATAGGAATAATTTATTTAATAAGAGTGAATTTATTTTGTTAGAATAAAATTACATTTAACTTAGGGGGGTGTTAGGGTTAGGCTTAGACTTAGCTTTAGGGGTTAATACATTTATTAGAGTAGCGGTGAGGTCCGGTCGGCAGACATTGGGGGCGGCAGATTAGGGGTTAATAAATATAATATAGGGGTCGGCGGTGTTAGGGGCAGCAGATTTGGGGTACATCGGTATAATGTAGGTTGCGGCGGTGTACGGAGCGGCAGATTAGGGGTTAAAAAAATATGCAGGTGTCAGCGATAGCGGGGGCGTCAGATTAGGGGTTACTAAGTGTAAGGTTAGGGGTGTTTAGACTCGGGGTTCATGTTAGGGTGTTAGGTGCAGACTTAGGAATTGTTTCCCCATAGGAAACAATGGGGCTGCGTTAGGAGCTGAATGCTGCTTTTTTGCAGGTGTTAGGTTTTTTTTCAGCTCAAACTGCCCCATTGTTTCCTATGGGGGAATCGTGCACAAGCACGTTTTTGAAGCTGGCCGCGTCCGTAAGCATCGCTGGTATTTAGAGTTCCAGTGGCGGGAAATTATGCTATACGCTCCCTTTTTGGAGCCTAACGCAGCCCTTCTGTGAACTCTAAATACCAGCGGTATTTAAAAGGTGCGGGGAAAAAAAAGCCAGCGTTAGCTACGCGGGTCATTACCAACAAAACTCTAAATCTAGCTGTTAGGTTTTATTTCACAGGTAAGTATGTATTTAGTTTTAAATAGGTATTATTTCGTTAATAATTGTAAGTTTAATATAGCTCTATTGTAATTATGTTAAAGTTAGGGGGTGTTAGGTTTAGGGTTAGGTTTGGGGTATATGTAGGGGTTAATAGTTTAATTTAGATAGTTGCGATGTGGGGGGCTGGTGGTTTAGGGGTTAATAGATTTATTTAGCGGTAGTGATGTGGGAGGCCAGAGGTTTAGGGGTGATTAGCTTTATTTAGTTGCGGCAATGTCAGGGAGCGGCGGAATAGGGGTTAATATATTTATTATAGTGTGGGTGATGTTGGGGTGCAGGGGAATAGGGGTTATTAGCTTTATTTAGGTGGAGGTGATATCGGGGGCGGCAGATTAGGGATTAATAACATTATGTAGGTGCCGGCGATGTCGGTGAGGGGCAGATTAGGGGTGTTTATGTCAGGGTGTTAGGTTTTAAACGTTATTTTTTTTTTTCCCATAGACATCAATGGGGCTGTGTTACGGAGCTTTTCATTCCGCAATCGCAGGTGTTAGACTTTTTTCTGACCCGCTCTCCCCATTGATGTCTATGGGGGAAGCCTGCACGAGCACGTCAAAACAGCGCTTGTTTTTTGTGCGGTATGGAGCTTAAAAGCACCATATTGCACACACAAGCCGGGTTTTGAAAAACTTGTAATGGCTGCGCTATAGGGGGTTAAATAACACAACTTTTGTACGTTATTATTTAAAAAGTTAAATGAAGATTTTTTGGTGATATTCAAATAACATTCTTTTCAATCTATTTTTACAAGTTTTTTTCTCTATATAAATAAATTTAAAAAAATAGAAGTATGCACTTTTGTTTGCAGTATAATTCTAAAATTCCTTTTGATATCAAAGAATAATAAATATATTTCATAGTGACTCATATTTTAGAATATCCAAGCTACCTCCAGAAAACAGAGTGCCAGAGTCAGCTATATTTTATCTGTATTTAGAGGCAAATAAATGCAGTGTCAGATATTATTAATCTCTAGATTTTATGGTCTTGTTAATTGTGGTTATTCATAGGCCACTTGGTATCAAGAGCATACTCATTAAAGCAACGATTTTCCAGTCATGTCGTTTCAAAGTAATATGTTGCCTTTTAAAATAAACAAACACCTTCTGTCTGTATTCTGGCATTGCCATAGCTTGTTTAGTACAGCAGCATATGTCATCTGCTTTTCTTAAACTATCTACATGAGCACTGCTCAATGGGATTAGTAATTTAAGCAAATAGAAGACAGACTGAAACTGAATGTATTGCTATTCAAATAATATTTGATTTCAGCAGATATTTGAATATACATTCTGTCCCCATGGTGTGTGATGAGACAAGACTTAGCAAACCATACTTTCAAAGTGCAGCATTATTAGTCTTAATATTCTGCAGTATAAAATGGATACAGTGTGACAGGTGAAATTGCATCCTATGTTGTTTTTTTAACTATACAGCTTAAATAATATTAATAATAATATTATATCATAGGATTCAGTAAAGGTATCTTCCCAGTTCCTTTTTTCTTTTACCATTCTTTTCTCTTGCATCCTCCTTTAAGGGACCACTCAATGCAATAGAATTACTTAATTAACATTTGCATAATAAAAAGATAATAATTCAACACCTATGTATTCTTTCTCCCATTTTTCCCCTTGTGTCATGTGACAGACATCAGTCAATCACGGACTAGTGTATGTATACCTTGTGAGTTTGTGCACATCCTCAGTAGGATCTTGTTCCCCAGAAAGTGTGAATATAAAAAGACTGTGCAAATTTTGATAATGGAAGTAAAGGAATAAGTGTCTTAAAGCTACATGCTCTTTCTGAATCATACAAGTTTATTTTGACTTCAGTGTCCCTTTAACAGATCTCCATGTCCTTCTATAAGTATGAAAAAAAAATAACTTTTGCATTATATGTTCATTGTTTATTCTGCAATCAGTCTGACAACTGTGGCTATTTCAATTTCAATTAAATTGGAAGTTCATACTCTAAATTTGAACAGCCAATAGGATTTTAACAGCTCTAATTCCTATTGTCTGATTGAAATCTTTCAGCCAATAGGAATGCAAGGGGCGCCATCTTGGATTGCGTCACTTGCATTCAAGTTCCAGTGTACGGCGATGACTGTATGAGGAGGATGCTCCTTGCCGGATGCCTTAAGGATGGACCTGCTCCGCGCCGGATGGATGAAGATAGAAGATGCCATCTGGATGAAGACTTCTTGCCACATGGATGATGACTTTTCCGGATGGATCCTTCAAGCGGGACTTCAAAAACTGTAAGTGGATCGTCGCGGGTTAGTGTTAGGCTTTTTTAAGGTTTCTTTTGGCTGGGTTTTATTTTTAGATTAGGGTCTGGGCAGTAAAAGAGCTAAATACCTTTTCAGGGCAATGGGTAGCTTAGGTTATTTTAGATTTTTTATTAGGGGGGGGGTTGATTGGGTGGTGGGTTTTACTGTTGGGGGGGTGTTTGTATTATTTTTTTTTACAGGTAAAATAGCTGATATATTTGGGGCAATGCCCCACAAAAGGCCATTTTAAGGGTCATTGGTAGTTTTTTATTTGGGGAGGTTTTTTTTTATTTTGATAGGGCTATTAGATTATGTGTAATTTTTTTAATTTTTTTTTTTTTTTCGTAATTTAGTGGGGGGTTTTTGTAACTTAGTCTTTTTTTTGTAATGTAGTACTTTTAATAATGTTTAATAGTATATTTAAATAATTTTAGTAGGGTTAGGTTTTTTAATATGTAATTTAGTTTATTTAATTGGTAGTTTAATTTAATTGTAGTATAATAGTTAGGGTAGGTTAATTAATAGTTTAAAACATTTATTTAAGTTTATTTTAATTCTACAGGTAATTTTTAATTTAAGATATTAAGATAGGGATCTTGTAATTTTAATTTAAAGTTAGGGGGTTGGTAGGTTTAGGGGTTAGTAGCTTAATTTATTTTTTTGCGATGTGGGGGGCTGATGGTTTAGGGGTTAATAGGTTTAGTTAGTGGTGGTGATGTGGGAGGACAGAGGTTTAGGGGTTAATATGTTTAGTGGTGGCGGTATCGGGGATTGGCGGAATAGGGGTTAATACATTTTATTTAGGTGTCGGCGATGTCGGGGCAGCAGATTAGGGGTGTTTAGACTCAGGGTTTATGTTAGGCTGTTAGGTGTAAATGTCACTTGTTTTCTACCATAGAAACCAATGGGATATGCTTTGTTCTCTGGCAGCATCGAACATAAGCTTTCGGTGCTTTCAGACTCCCATTAATTTCTATGGCATCCGCAGCCTCAATGGTGGCGGATTCAAAACCAGGTACGCTGTGTCGAAAAAGACACAAGTGTACCTGTTAACTATTTGATAAATGGCAAAAAGTGTCAAATAGAGCCGAATGTGTATTCGGAACATCTGTAATGACGTAAGCATCAATCTGCATCGGATTAAGAGGTTACGTCACAAATTTTAACATTTGCCGATCTTGAAGCTTTTATAACTAGATCAGATCAATCTTGCAACAATTACGATGTGGACTTCCAGCGTATTTGCGGTTGACAGCTTGATAAATATCCTCCTAAGGGGCATATTTAACAATGTGCGAGTGGGCATGATACGAAGTAGCGTATCATGTCCGCTGTCCATCGATAAATGCCGAGAGCAGATTTGCGGCCAATCTTGCACGCAATTAGATTATGGCATTACTGTAATGTACTATTCTTTCATGATCTGTGGTTGATATTATCCACCTTGATATTATTAACTATTTTGTGTTAATCTCTATTATAATGCACGATTAATTCCTAACTGTTATATTGTCTCTAAATACGCTCTCACCGTTAAGCTTTTATTTAAGCCTGATCAGTAACCCTGAGTAACAGACACGCACAAACTAAGTGTTATCACCTTTGAGGCTATTATTTGATTTATGTATAGGCTAACTTGCTGCAACTGTTTTTAAGTTTCACCGAAACCCATTTTAACCAGAAATAATAAAGATTGTAATTTTAATTATCCTTGAATGCACCTAACCTCCATCCCTGAGGAAGAGTGCTTATTAAGTATTCTGTCCAGCTCCTTTGTTGGAAATGTAAATAAAGTATATGTTTTGATACTTAGCACCTTTAACACTAACCCCAATCATACTCACAATAAACGCTACAATTTATATTTGTAAGACCCCTTGCAGAACAATTGCATCCTGTTCTGACCTAATCCTCCCACACAACGTTGTATCATCTGTAAAAATAGAGATGTATCTTCTTCCAGTCATTTATCAAAAAATAATTAAAAAGAACTGGGACTATAACTCGGGGGGGGGCACTAATTACTTTTGTACTATCTAAGGGCTAGATTACAAGTGGTGCATTATTAAGCATCCCTGCTGCATGTTAACTTTGCTAGAAGTAAGCTTTTTGTGCATGTCAGGTAGCACATGTATACCAAGTTGTAAGTAAAAGACTTTAATGTAGTGCTAAAAGTGGGAAAAACAAACACATGGCCCATACTTGTGCACAAACCTGATCACGTTTAACCAAGTACACTAACCCAACATGATATATGAATATATGAATATTTCATATTATGGTGTTCTTCACATAGTAAACTATATTCTATTTAATCATAAATAAATAAAAACACACACACACACATATATATATATATATATATATATATATATATATATATATATAAAATATATATGTATATATATCTTTATATATCTATACTTATAAATAATCATCTATATATAGGTTATATAGGTATATATATATATATATATATATATATATATATATATATATATATATATATATATATATATATATTAGACAATTTCCAGTTCAGCCCACCAATAGCCAACTCGCCTGGGTGCAATGATATACCATCAAATAGAAAACAAGAGAATGCACTCTCAGGACTTTTTCACAAAAACCAATTTAATGGAACGTTTTCGGGGTTCACAACCCCTTCATCAGCCTCAGTAGGGGGTTGTGAACCCCGAAAACGTTCCATTAAATTGGTTTTTGTGAAAAAGTCCTGAGAGTGCATTCTCTTGTTTTCTATATATATATATATATATATATATATATATATATATATATATATATATATATATATATATATTTTTTTTAATATATTACCAAAAGAACCTATATATTTTTCATATATATATATACAGTATATATATATATATATATATATATATATATATATATATGTGTGTGTGTGTTTTTATTTATGATTAAATAGAATATATTTTATAAGAATATATATTTATAAATACTTAGAACATATTCCCTATGTGAAGAACATTGGAATGCTAAATATTTACAGTAAATACGCACTACAACCCTTTATTAAATATACATGCAAACAGGTGTATAATATGTATTAATACTTTCCCCTTCTGGTGAACCGCAGCCGTCCCACAGTCTCTCCCAAGGTCTGTGTGAATATATCAGGTGCACCTCCAGCTAGCACACCCTTTATTAAATATGCATATTGCATATATATGATTTGCTTTCAGTTACTTGACTGCAAATGGTTCTAATTCCCTTATATATGTGTGTATATATATATATATATATATATATATATATATATTTATATATATCTGCAAATACATAGATACACATATAAATTCAAAACTACATATGTGCACACACACACACACACATATACACACATGTACTCATATTTAGACATGAATCTATATGTTAAAGTTCTTTGCAGACTAAGGTTTTTCTAAAACCTGAGACCTCCTATCTTTAAGCCTTTATAACTTTTTTATGCAATATTTGTTCAAATCATTTTTTTTATTAGACAGTGTTATTCTGAGTGTTACTGTACTTTTAAATGTATTTTTTGATGTGTTTTGTGTAACTTTTTTGACTCGGGTAACAGTTAAGGGGGCAGTAAAATCAAAATTAGACATTCATGATTTAGACAGAGCATACAATTTTAACCAACTTTCCAATTTACTTATAATATTTAATTTGCTTCCTTCTGTTGTTATCCTTTGCTGAAAGGTTTATCTAGGTAAGCTCAGAAGCAGCAAAGAACCTAGGTTATAGCTGCTGATTGTTGGCTTTACATATATACTGATTGTCATTGGCTCACCCGTGTGTTCAGTTAGAAACCAGTAGTGCACTGCTGCTCCTACAACAAATGATAATCAAGAGAAAAAAGCAAATTTGATAACAGAAATAAACTGGAAATTTGTTTAAAATTGTACGTTCTACCTAAATCATGAAATAAATGTTTTGGGTTTCATGTCCCTTTAACAAGAGCTCTGAAGCCAAGTGCATTAAATTAAATTGTGCTCAAGCGAATGTGTTTACTTTCAACTTGTAATATGCATACTACTTCAAAGACCTGCAATATACCCCTTATTGCTCGTGTGCACAACTTGTAATCTAGCCCTGAGTATGATTCATTTGCTACAACTTGTAGCTCCCTGTCTTTCATCTAGTTATTTTTTTATTTTTTTAAAACAATTTTTTATTGAAGTCATAAACATATACAACATATAGGGTGTGCCCCAAAACATTTACAGATAAGTGTGTACACAGTATAATTAAAAGGTATGGGAGAAAAAAACATGTAGAGAAAGCATAATGTACCCATATATCTCAAACGTTATTATAAAGTTTGGGCTATCTATAAGGAGACTTTGGTTTTATAATAGAGTATCAAAAATGTAATATAAACAGAAACGGTCCTATAAAAAGTAAATTAGGGTATCTATTTAAATAAGCTTAGGGCCATGGAGGAGTTAGCTCTATAGTTTTATGGGGAGAGGGAATACAGCGGGCGAGAGCCACTCAAAATAGAGTAGTGGGGGGGACTGGAGGGCGGAGCCAGTTAGCATATCGAATTTGTAAATGCACTAAGATCTTAGGGTTTTCAAGTACACTACCTATGGATTTATGCTCTAATTGTGCCAAGAGTAAATTTAAGCTAGGGTATGTAAGAGTAAGGACAGCTTCCTAATGGTTCTAACAATAGGTGGTAGCACTGGTGAATGTTGCAGAAATCGTGTATAAGGGTTACTCAGATCTAGTCCTTGAGGAAGTTACACATATTTGACATAAGCACAATTTAAACAGCCTAATACAAATATGATAAGATTGTAGATTTGTATAATTTCCTTCTAGTATCTCTGATATCAAATAGGCCTTAGAGTAATATATGGCTTAAGCATAAGCAAGAGTTTTGTCACAATTTTTCTAGTTGCGAAATAACATGAGAACAAGGATAGCGATATACAAGGATATCATAATACTATTAGTACCAGTGCTTCTATATATACACTAAATTATAAGGTTGTATGCACAATTGCAAACTAGATTGTAAAATGTATAACTAAAACACTTTAATGAAATTATTAGCATTAGGGAGCTCTGTAACGCATATATATATTTTGGTCCTAATGTTGACTTCAAAAATCTGATCTGGGATGTATTATAAACTACAGGGAACTATCATGTGCTTAAAAACCTAGCTGAGCTAAATTAAACAGTAAGTGCTTAAAATCAATAGGAGTAAGACATATATGGAATGTGCCTATACAAAGAAATGACGTGGGAGTCACTCTATGGTTCCTACCAGGATTCTATTCAAATGAATGTCTTTGGAACAGTTCCAAACAATAGGGATCCCAAAGCAGAGTACTGTGTTTGACCAGCACCAGCTCTGGGGTTATGAAGCAGAGTCTCTAGTTCAACTGTACATTAAATAGACACTTAATTCAGCTAATCTGCAAGCTAATGTAGTATTTGAAAACATTATAACCTGTCCTATGTGGTGTCATAATTTCTAATAGCATAACAATAACACATTAATTAGAGGGAACATATATACACACACATGTATGCACAAATATACACATACATAGATACACATGCAAGGTAATAGTCATCACTTAGTCTGCTGTCTCTGAAACATAGATAAGTACATAAGTACATATCAAAGCCTGACACAAATAGATATAAAAATAAAACATGGGAACACATAAACGTCAACATAGGTTCAAGAAAACAACGTGTAAAATGAACTTAGGATATTTCCATGTAGCTTTAAGTGGGCCCAAACCAAATGAGACATAGCTAGACATTCTGAGCAGAATTAGGACCCCATGTGAACCAGCAGAAAAGGCAACTTCCATGTAGATGTAACAGCTAAGAGTACCACACTCACAGTTATCATGCTAGTGGGCTCCTATCTATATGTTAAATACATTTTCTTGTAAAATGACTTACAATAATAGTGTCCTATTAGAACAGTCATTTGACTATATATAGTATACCCCTATGAATCAAACCTATGAAGCTGCTAGTATGTATGTATTGGGGAAATTGAGTAAACTATATGCTGTGCTTGGGCTATATTGGACCTGTAAATCGCAAGAGTGGTAGAAAATGAAGTGTAGTGAAAAGACATATCATATAAATGCTTGTGTCTGAGATGATAACAGCTATACAGTGCTACAGAGAGAGGGGGGAGGAGCATTCTACATATATAACAGTTATACCTGCTATCACCATCTAGATCTTCTCATGCACATACTTAGTAATATAGGGGAAGTAACTTAATCAGCCAATGGTAACAAGCAGAGCCCATTATGTACAGTATTAATATAAGAGGCTGCGTAGTGTTAACCCCGACTATACAAGAAAGATTTTTAGCGCATTAAAACAGCAATCCAATACCTATGAGACCTGAACTTAACAAAATGAGCTATATTAGGGAGCTTGATACTCAGGAAGTGAATTCTGTTGTCAGAGACATCCCTCCAGTTTAAAGACTCACTATTAAGGGGTTTTCAGGTTGAACAGGAATAGGCAAACTAAGTATCATACAGGTCTCAGCTAGTATTAATAGTGAGGCATGGTAAAGAGGTCAATATGATATGTGTAAAGGGATGTAAATGTGAGATTAGGAATATAACCTGCATTCAGAGAAGATAAAAATAACATGAAGGAGCTCAAAAAAAAAAAAAAAGAAACAACATGGGTAGTCAGCATTACAATACAATAAGCGGTATATTCTGCAGGATGCCACTAATTAATATGTCCATCAGTCTATGCTCGCATCTACAGCTGTCCCGAATATAACTTTAAACATAGGCGCAGTTGGAGTCAGCGTGCACCCTACAGGAGATAGTGGCCTGTAACCAGTGTGGGAGCTATCAAGTAAAGAGTCTGAGGGTTGTAGTTGGCGTGCCTTTATCCCATTCCCCATAAGGAACAGTCATTTGACCGCAAGTCAGCTCTCCTGATCCATCCGGAACTTTTCAGAAAAAGTGCTTACCCGATTCCGGCTCGGGTATCAGAACGTTCTCCTCTAATGGAATCAACGTGACTCTTAGTGAATCCAGGCAGGGAGTGACGTTTAGAAGGCAGCTTCAAATGGACTTCGGCATCTAGTGACCTGCTCTGTAGAGCCTCCGGGTCTGAGCTTCTTGTCAGGTCAAACTCCATGTGGAGAATAGGAGCGTGAGATGCGACATTCAGGTTACAGATCTGTCTCCTTCCTTTCACTTGTCTCTGAGCCGTCTTCAGCAGCGTTGCGCCATGCTGCTCAGGATCAGTGTGCACATCTGGAAGCGGCAGAGTGCTGTGTTGTTCACAGAGAGGTATCCGGTCTGTCATCTCAAGACTGGGTTTCTGGATAGCTGTGATGAATACCCCCTCTGCCTCCCGATGTGTATTGAGATTCCCGATCTGCGTATTTAAATCATAATAACCAGCAACCTCCTCAATTCTCACCGGCGGCAACTCAAGCTGTTGCGGAGTCATAGCGGCTCTCAACTCTCCAGTAAGGGCTTGCCGGTGGTTGTCTAACAAGAGCCCCAATTTATGAAGCACAGATATTATTTGCCTTTCCATAGTGTAGGTTATAAAGCGCTAAAATAGTAGGAGATGTTACTCTAAATAAAGAGATGGTGCTTAGGCATTTTCAGGATGGCAGCTCACCCCATGCCACGATACCAGCAAGCAGAAAGGTCTTTGTATTTGTTGCATAGTCCACTATTTGTCTCTTAATGCCCCATATCCTATGTCCTCTTGTGCTACTACATGTTAAAGGTCGAATAATGGGGAATAAAAGATCTCAACTTGCCATAAATATAAGTATTTTGTGAGCAAACATCAGGAGCTCAAGCATGGCACATCTTGCAGTTTCGGCTGCTGGCTCCGCCCCCCTATCTAGTTATTTATCCTGATCCATTTGCTACAACTTGTAGCTCTATCTTTCATCTAGTTATTTATCCTGATTTATTTGCTAAAACTTGTAGCTCTATCTTTCATCTAGTTATTTATCCTGATCCATTTGCTACAACTTGTAGCTCCCTGTCTTCCATCTAGTTATTTATACTGATCCATTTGCTACAATTTGTAGCTCCCTGTCTTTCATCTAGTTATTTATCCTGATCCATTTGCTACAACTTGTAGCTCTATCTTTCATCTAGTTATTTATCCTGATCCATTTGCTACAACTTGTAGCTCTATCTTTCATCTAGTTATTTATCTTGATCCATTTGCTACAACTTGTAGCTCTGTCTTTCATCTAGTTATTTATCCTGATCCATTTGCTACAACTTGTAGCTCCCTGTCTTTCATCTAGTTATTTATCCTGATCAATTTGCTACAACTTGTAGCTCCCTGTCTTTCATCTAGTTATTTATCCTGATCCATTTGCTACAACTTGTAGCTCCCTGTCTTTCATCTAGTTATTTATCCTGACCCATTTGCTACAACTTGTAGCTCCCTGTCTTTCATCTAGTTATTTATCCTGATCCATTTGCTACAACTTGTAGCTCTATCTTTCATCTAGTTATTTATCCTGATCCATTTGCTACAACTTGTAGCTCCCTGTCTTTCATCTAGTTATTTATCCTGATCCATTTGCTACAACTTGTAGCTCTCTCTTTCATCTAGTTATTTATCCTGATCCATTTGCTACAACTTGTAGCTCTATCTTTCATCTAGTTATGTATCCATGAGTTAACAATATCAACTATTTTGTTTAATAATCATTCATATGGAACTATATCAAAAGCCTTTGCAAAAGCCAAGTATTTACATCAACTGATGAACCTTTATTTATATTCTTACTCACTCCCTAATTAGATTAGTTTGACACAATGTATATCTCATAAACCATGCAGATTTTAACTTGTTTTTTATTGTTAATATAATCTTAAATATAATCCCTTTTAATCCCTTCTAGTGTCTTCCCCACAACCATTATATGACTTACTGATCTACAGCTTTCTGGACCAGCCCAGCTTCCCTTTTTAAAAAGTGGCACCACATCTGCTTTATGCCACTGCTGGGGTACTATACCTGAGAATATTGAGTCTTGAAAAGAGGTCCAACTATGACAGTGCTTAGCTCCCTTAGAAACCTTGGGTGTATTCCATCTGCACATGAAGTTCATTCACCTTGATATTTATTAGTTGTTTTTGTTTTTTTGTTATTGCATTTAATAAATACATTTACATTTTTTTAATCCACAAACAGAAAGAAAAAAAAAATCTGTTTCATTTTAAGCCATATAAAAACTAACGCCTAGATTTAGAGTTTTGCGGTAGCCGTCAAAACCAGCGTTAGAGGCTCCTAACGTTGGTTTTTACCGCCCGCTGGTATTTGAAGTCAGTCATTAAAGGGTCTAACGCTCACTTTCCAGCCGCAACTTTTCCATACCGCAGATCCCCCTACGCCATTTGCGTATTCTATCTTTTCAATGGGATCTTTCTAACGCCGGTATTTAGAGTCTTGGCTGAAGTGAGCGTTAGAAATCTAACGAAATCTAAAAACAGGAGTTAAGAGCTTTTTGGGATAACGCCGGTTCATAAAGCTCTTAACTACTGTGCTCTACAGTACACTAACACCCATAAACTACCTATGTACCCCTAAACCAAGGTCCCCCCACATCGCCGCCACTATATTCATTTTTTTTTACCCCTAATCTGCCGACCGCACACCACCGCCACCTACGTTACACTTATGTACCCCTAATCTGCTGCCCCTAACACCGTCGACACCTATATTATATTTATTAACCCCTAATCTGCCCCCCACAACGTAGCCGCCAGCTACCTACAATAATTAAGCCCTAATCTGCCGACCGGACCTCACCGCTACTATAATAAAGTTATTAACCCCTAATCCGCCTCACTCCCGCCTCAATAACCCTATAAGAAATAGTATTAACCCCTAATCTGCCATCCCTAACATCGCCGACACCTAACTTCAATTATTAACCCCGAATCTGCCGACCGGACCTCACCGCTACTCTAATAAATGGATTAACCCCTAAAGCTAAGTCTAACCCTAACACTAACACCCCCCTAACTTAAATATAATTTAAATCTAACAAAAAAATTAACTCTTATTAAATAAATTATTCCTATTTAAAGCTAAATACTTACCTGTAAAATAAACCCTAATATAGCTACAATATAAATAATAATTACATTGTAGCTATTTTAGGATTAATATTTATTTTACAGGCAACTTTGTATTTATTTTAACCAGGTACAATAGCTATTAAATAGTTAAGAACTATTTAATAGCTAAAATAGTTAAAATAATTACAAAATTACCTGTAAAATAAATCCTAACCTAAGTTACAATTAAACCTAACACTACACTATCAATAAATTACTTAAATAAAATACCTACAATTATCTACAATTAAACCTAACACTACACTATCAATAAATGAATTAAATACAATACCTACAAATAAATACAATTAAATAAACTAACTAAAGTACAAAAAATAAAAAAGAACTAAGTTACAAAAAATAAAAAAAATATTTACAAACATTAGAAAAATATTACAACAAATTTAAACTAATTACACCTACTCTAAGCCCCCTAATAAAATAACAAAGCCCCCCAAAATAAAAAAAATGCCCTACCCTATTCTAAAATACAAATAGAAAAGCTTTTTTACCTTACCAGCCCTTAAAAGGGCCATTTGCGGGGCATGCCCCAATGGATTCAGCTCTTTTGCCTGTAAAAAAAAAAATACAATACCCCCCCCCAACATTACAACCCACCACCCACATACCATTAATCTAACCCAAACCCCCCTTAAATAAACCTAACACTAAGCCCCTGAAGATCTCCCTACCTTGTCTTCACCACACCGGGTTCACCGATCGGTCCAGAAGAGCCTCCGAAGTCTTCATCCATGCCCAAGCGGGGGCTGAAGAGTGATGTCCATCCTCCGGCTGAAGTCTTGATCCAAGCGGCGAATGAAGAAGTCCATCTTCGGGCAGAAATCTTCATCCTATCCGGGCAGAAGAGGACATCCGGACCGGCAAACATCTTCATCCAGGCGGCATCTTCTATGTTCTTCCATCCGATGACGAGCGGCTGATCTTGAAGACCTCCGGCGCGGATCCATCCTCTTCTTCCGACGACTAGACGACGAATGAAGGTTTCTTTAAGGGACGTCATCCAAGATGGCGTCCCTCGAATTCCGATTGGCTGATAGGAAAATTCTGATTGGCTGATGGAATCAGCCAATCAGATTCAAGTTCAATCCGATTGGCTGATCCAATCAGCCAATCAGATTGAGCTCACATTCTATTGGCTGTTCCGATCAGCCAATAGAATGTGAGCTCAATCTGATTGGCTGATCCAATCAAACAATCAGATTGAACTTGAATCTGATTGGCTGATTCCATCAGCCAATCAGAATTTTCCTACCTTAATTCCGATTGGCTGAGAGAATCCTATCAGCCAATCGGAATTCGAGGGACGCCATCTTGGATGACGTCCCTTAAAGGAACCTTCATTCGTCATCTAGTCGTCGGAAGAAGAGGATGGATCTGCGCCGGAGGTCTTCAAGATCAGCCGCTCGTCATCGGATGGAAGAACATAGAAGATGCTGCCTGGATGAAGATGTTTGCCAGTCCGGATGTCCTCTTCTGCCCGGATAGGATGAAGATTTCTGCCCGAAGATGGACTTCTTCATTCGCCACTTGGATCAAGACTTCAGCCGGAGGATGGACGTCACTCTTCAGCCCCCGCTTGGGCTTGGATGAAGACTTCGGAGGCTCTTCTGGACCGATCGGTGAACCCGGTGTGGTGAAGACAAGGTAGGGAGATCTTCAGGGGCTTAGTGTTAGGTTTATTTAAGGGGGGTTTGGGTTAGATTAGGGGTATGTGGGTGGTGGGTTGTAATGTTGGGGGGGGTATTGTATGGGTTTTTTTTACAGGCAAAAGAGCTGAATTCTTTGGGGCATGCCCCGCAAATGGCCCTTTTAAGGGCTGGTAAGGTAAAAGAGCTTTTTTATTTGTATTTTAGAATAGGGTAGGGCATTTTTTTATTTTGGGGGTCTTTGTTATTTTATTAGGGGGCTTAGAGTAGGTGTAATTAGTTTAAAATTGTTGTAATATTTTTCTAATGTTTGTAAATATTTTTTTATTTTTTGTAACTTAGTTCTTTTTTATTTATTTATTTATTTTTTGCAAAAAGATTTTTATTGAGAAATATAAATGCAAACATGTGAATGATCAATATCCGCGCAGGGATAACATAAATTTCAATATACACAGTTTCTTCAGTTTTCAAGAGTAACTTCAGTTATTGTCAGATAAATATAAAAAAAAAAGACAAAAAAAAACAAACTAGAAGAAAAGAACATTCAGTCAATGGTACGTTGTAGCAGACAATTACAGTGGGGTCATGACCCCGTTACCTTATCTTCGCGGGAAAAAAGGTTAAGAACGTGAGCTTAATAACCAAGAAGACATTAAAAGGAACATGACCTGAAGTTACAAGGATGATTTCTCTTTTTCTGATAGTTATTACTGATGTGCAGGAATTAGCAAAATCTCATGTCTCGTGGAAGGGGTGTATGGGAGAAGAAAGAAAAAAAAAAAAAAGGGGGGGGGGGAGAGGGGGAGGAAGGGGAGAGAGGAAGAGAGAAGGAGGAAATGGGGAATGAGTGATAGTGGGGGAGAAAGGAAAGTAAAAGTTTTAGGGGAAGAAATAAGGGGAGAGGTATCTAAAGATGAAGATTAGATTTCTAAGGGGGTGATTTGCTCTACCCAGGGACGCCATATATCAAGGTAAGTGTCAGTCGAGTCTATGGCTGCATATGCATAGGATTCCATCTTGTGTATGAATGAGGCAGTGGCGATGACATGTCTGATGGATGGAGGGGACCTCTGCTTCCAGGCCTTCGCAATCTCTAGTTTGGCGGACATTAATAGATATATCGTTAGATATTTTTGTGGGGTAGTGAGCGGAGGGAACTCTAAATGTAAAATACATGTCTGGGGTCTTAGTGGGTAGGTAATACCAAGTCTCTCAAGTATGTTGAAGAGTTGGGACCAAAGGGGATTAATAAGTGGGCAGGACCACCATATGTGACTTTGTGTGCCTAGATGACCACAGCCCCTCCAGCAGATAGGTGGGTGGGTAGGGTATATCTTGTGGAGAGTAACTGGAACTAGGTGCCAACGTACTGTTATTTTGAAGAGTAATTCCCACAGGGTGGCACAGTGCAGAATTTTCTTAGTGGTTAAAATTTCCCTATGCCAGGTATCAATATCACAGGTGAAACGTAACTCTTTTTCCTATGCTATATGTTGGGATAATTTATGTGATGAATATGGTTCAATAAGCGCATTGTAGTGATAAGAGAGAGCACCTTTGATCTGTGAAGCCAGCGACTAACGCCTTTCCCAGTTTTTTGTATCCCTGAGGGCTGTGTAGGGGAATCTCCATGATTTAAGAATAAAACAAAGACGGAAAGCTTCAAAATTCAGAGAACGAGGTAGTTGGAGGTTTCTTCACAAGTTAGTATGATAGAGGGTATTAGATCAGTCGTATAGATCTGAAATGTATTTAACATCATATTGAGTCCATGCAAGTATATGGGAGTCTGGTAGACAGATGAGAGTGCTAGCTATTGTCTGTCTTGGGGAAGGGTGGGGAGCTATATTAGGAGAGTGTCTGATTTGGTCCCAAAACTGCAGAGTCTCAAAAATTACTGGATGAGTCAGTTTAAGATCTTTTCTATAGTGTGTGGGAACCCAAGGTAAATCTTGTAGATGGAGGCCATTAGGGAGTAGGGATAATTCCACTATTTGCCAGGAGGCTAAGTCAGAGGGATAGCTCTAACTTAATAAGTGAGTGAGGCGGGTTGCTTGATAGTATAATATAATATTAGGGAGGCTTAAACCGCCATCGGAGACGTGTCTCTGGAGGGTGTGAGTGGGCGTCCTTGGTCTCTTGCCTTTCCATACATAGGATGTGATGAGACTCTGCCATATATCAAGGTAAGTGTCAGTCGAGTCTATGGCTGCATATGCATAGGATTCCATCTTGTGTATGAATGAGGCAGTGGCGATGACATGTCTGATGGATGGAGGGGACCTCTGCTTCCAGGCCTTCGCAATCTCTAGTTTGGCGGACATTAATAGATATATCGTTAGATATTTTTGTGGGGTAGTGAGCGGAGGGAACTCTAAATGTAAAATACATGTCTGGGGTCTTAGTGGGTAGGTAATACCAAGTCTCTCAAGTATGTTGAAGAGTTGGGACCAAAGGGGATTAATAAGTGGGCAGGACCACCATATGTGACTTTGTGTGCCTAGATGACCACAGCCCCTCCAGCAGATAGGTGGGTGGGTAGGGTATATCTTGTGGAGAGTAACTGGAACTAGGTGCCAACGTACTGTTATTTTGAAGAGTAATTCCCACAGGGTGGCACAGTGCAGAATTTTCTTAGTGGTTAAAATTTCCCTATGCCAGGTATCAATATCACAGGTGAAACGTAACTCTTTTTCCTATGCTATATGTTGGGATAATTTATGTGATGAATATGGTTCAATAAGCGCATTGTAGTGATAAGAGAGAGCACCTTTGATCTGTGAAGCCAGCGACTAACGCCTTTCCCAGTTTTTTGTATCCCTGAGGGCTGTGTAGGGGAATCTCCATGATTTAAGAATAGAACAAAGACGGAAAGCTTCAAAATTCAGAGAACGAGGTAGTTGGAGGTTTCTTCACAAGTTAGTATGATAGAGGGTATTAGATCAGTCGTATAGATCTGAAATGTATTTAACATCATATTGAGTCCATGCAAGTATATGGGAGTCTGGTAGACAGATGAGAGTGCTAGCTATTGTCTGTCTTGGGGAAGGGTGGGGAGCTATATTAGGAGAGTGTCTGATTTGGTCCCAAAACTGCAGAGTCTCAAAAATTACTGGATGAGTCAGTTTAAGATCTTTTCTATAGTGTGTGGGAACCCAAGGTAAATCTTGTAGATGGAGGCCATTAGGGAGTAGGGATAATTCCACTATTTGCCAGGAGGCTAAGTCAGAGGGATAGCTCTAACTTAATAAGTGAGTGAGGCGGGTTGCTTGATAGTATAATATAATATTAGGGAGGCTTAAACCGCCATCGGAGACGTGTCTCTGGAGGGTGTGAGTGGGCGTCCTTGGTCTCTTGCCTTTCCATACATAGGATGTGATGAGACTCTGCATTTTGTTCAGAATGGTTCTGGGTAAGTTTATAGGGAGGGACCGAAATAGATATGTAATTTTGGGAATAAATGTCATCTTGATCGCTGCTATCCTACCAGCCCAAGATATCTCCCTGAATTCCCACAAATCTAATAGCCCGCGTCACTCAGGGAGTCTGTTGGAAAAATTTTTGGAGATAACAATAGAGGTGTCCATACTAAGATGAACTCCTAACAGTTTAATGGACTGTGCAGACCAATGAAAATTGTACAGCTTCTGTAGGCGGATGAGATCAGAGGAAGAAAGATGGATATGAAGAGCTTCTGTTTTGGAAAAATTCAATTTATAATAGCTAAGAGAGGCAAAATGTTTGAGAAGGTTAAATACTGCAGGAAGGGATTGAAAGGGTTGTGTTAAATTAGAGTGATGTCATCAGCATATAATGAGATTCTATGCTGTGTTCCTTGGGTGGAGAACCCCTCAATGTCCGGGTCTAATCTGATTGCAAAAAGCAAGGGTGATAGTGGGCATCCCTGCCTAGTGCCATTGGTTATTTTAAAAGGGTCGGATTGGAATCCAACCCCTCTAACTATAGCAGAGCGACTGGTATAGAGTGCTTGAATGGCTGTGATAAAGGCTGTTGGGAATTGGAAAACTTTCATGTTTTTTTCATAGATAAATCCATCTCACCCTGTCAAAGGCCTTCTCGGCATCCAGTGACAGGGCGAGCATGGGCGTCTCCAATTCGGCTGCTGGAGTTAAGATGTCTAGTACATATCTGGTAGCGTCAGGGCCTTCTCTCATGGGAATAAATCCGACCTGGTTAGGGTGCACTAGGGAAGGAAGTAGTTTGGATAATCGAGTAGCCAGAATTTTAGCATACAGCTTTGTGTCAATATTCAACAAGGAGATGGGGCAGTAGCTCCCAAAGTCTAGGGTTTTTTTACCCGGCTTAAGTATAGTTGTAATAGATGCTACTAAATATTCTGCACGGAAGGAAATATTCTGCACGGAAGGAACCCTTTTCCATCACTTTGTTAAAGACTCTGCATAGAACAGGGGCTATGATGTCAACATAGGTCTTGTAAAACTGGCCTGGATATCCATCTGGGCCTGGGGACTTAGAAATTTTGAGCTCTTTAATGTTATCACTGACTTCTTTCAAAGTGATCTGGGCAGTAAGATCATGAGAGAGCTCTGGGTTGACCGAAGAGAGGTTGAGAGACTCTAGGAACTTTCGGATCTCCTGTGCCTCTAGAAGAGAGATTGGGTCAGAATCTGATAAATTGTATAGATCCAAGTAGTATGCTCGGAAGGTCTCCCCAATGTCCTTTGGTGAGGTGACCACACCACGACTCAAATTGATTCGTATGATTTTAGACTGAGCGGTTCTGTGCCTCAATTTAGAGGCCAAAAAGGAGGAGGCCTTATTACTTTTATAGTAATAGATCTGTTTAAATTTCTCCAGATTTACCTGTGTTTTCCGAAGTTCCAAGTCTCTGATCTGTCTCGTCAGGTCAGCTATTTGAGTATTTAAGTCAATAGTATAAGAGGTAGCTAGGGAACTCTTAAGCGATCTAAGATGACAAGTTAGTGTGGTTAGAGATGAGTTTTGAGCCTTTTTGAGCTGGGTTTCCTTAGTTATGTAGTGACCTCTCAAAAAAGCTTTCAAAGATGCCCATATTATTTCTGCAGAGATATGAGGAGTGTCATTAGTAGTAAGATAATTCTTTATTAAGTCTAAGGATTCGTGTTTGAGAGTTGGGTGAGTGATTAAATAGTTTTTAAGCCGCCAGGAGTAAGGGGGAATAAGCGTGGGATGTAGGCCTAATGTGAGCAGTACGGCGTCATGATCAGACCATGAGATTGGAAGAATCTTAGCTAGAGTAACTTGTTCTAAGGCCCGTGAGCTCAAAAAGAGAAAATCAATACGACTATAAGAATGATGCGGTGGGGAATAAAAGGTAAATTCCTTGTCAAAAGGATGCAAAGCCCTCCATGTATCAAATTTTGCGAGCAGCTTCTGAAATGACATTGAGAGTGGGTGTGTGCATCTCTCCCTAGACAAAATTTTGGGGCCTAGTCTATCTAAAGTGGGATCCCAGATCATGTTCATATCTCCTCCCAATATCAGCTCGCCCTGCTGGATAGTCATTACTAAGTCTAATAAGTGTCTGAGAAACCTAATTTGTTTTGTGTTAGGCGTGTACACATTGATGATGGTAAACAGTTTATCATTTAATCTACATATTAATATAATGAATCTGGCTTGCGGGTCGATTTCTGTGTAGATTGGTTCATAATTTACCAGAGAACTAATAAGGACTGCAACCCCTCTAGATTTGGTGTTAAATGAGGCTTCTATAAGTATTGGGTATTTCTTATATCTGCAAGAGGGGGCTGCATTGGCAAGCCAATGGGTTTCCTGGAGTAGAGCAACATCGATCTTAGCGTGTTGTAGCATATTTAACATTAAGCTGCGTTTAGTAGGAGAGTTGAGGCCCTGAGTGTTAAGGGTTAGAATGCGTAGTTGGGCCATGACTACTATATGGGATTGATGGAGAGAGTGAGAGGGGTGGGATGGAAAAGAGAGGGGAAAAGAGGGAGTGAGTGAGAAAAAAAAAAAAAGGGGGGGGAGGGGGGAAAGGGGAATTTAAATATATTCTATGAGTGTAAGCAGATAAGTTGTATGCACCGTAATACTATCAATATTAAAGTAGGAGGAGTGGGTGATCAGCGGACAAGAGCAGCTCAAAGGGTGAGGGATTGGGTAGTAATGAGATGGTATACGTAAAATTAAATTAAAGTCACTTAAAAAGGAAATGAATTAGCTTGAGGATGAGGGGGTTAGAATGATGCGCAATTATGGGTATAACTAGGCCAGTAAAGATATTATTGTAAGAAGTACGCAATGCTGTAGGGAAATTAGTAAACCAAGTGCTGTAAGATAATATAATAATATAAGTGAGGGGAGTAAAATTAAGGTGTTAATATTTCTAAAGCTGCAAATATTAGAGAGCAGTGAAAGGGGTGTTAGGTATATGTAATGATAAAGATGAGGGGGGGGGCGGAATCTAATGAAGAAGCAAATGAAACCTTAGCTTGACATTTGGGAGAACGAAAATATGGAGTTTTTTCCTCTTTTCTCTTCTCTTTCAAAGAAATTTGATTAAATAGTAGAAAAGAGGGAGAGTATGCATACTATTAACATTAACACAATACAATTAACCAAAAAGCATATATTGATGTTGAGACAAAACAGAGTCTACAGAAATAAACAACAATAACTAATCTGGTAATTAAAACAGGAAAATTGAGCTTACATCAGTATGCTGTTGTCTTCGATGTGAATCAGCCTTATGGTTTCTAAGATGAGGAGCAACCACATTATATTCGAATAGTAAAAGGTAAGAGGGGGGAGATTAACGTACGGAAGGCTCTGCACATCTTTGATCAGTATATCATTACTGGTGGGCAATGTAATGTATTTCTCATTATGTGACAGCACTTATAAAAGAAGAAATTATGATTTTGTGACGTTGCTGAAAATTAAGACAGTACTGTATAGAACCTATATCAGTAAGGGGTCTGCAGACGAGGTGGTAAGCGCTCCGGGTTATGCATTTTTTAGCAACCGGGTGCTAAGGTAGATGGTTGCCCTCTTCTCAGCCAGCGGTATATGGAAGCAGCCGCGGTCAGATCTACCAGTTCTTGTGCGTGGCTCACGATTAGCTTGCAGCTCTCTCCTCAGGGTACTGTTTCGATGGTCTCTTATTAGGGAGCTTAGGGAGACTAGTGAGATGAGGGTATTAGTAAAAGTCGGGTGATTTAGAATATATAACAGCACTTGGGATACGGAGGAGATTAAAAATGCGACTTCTCAGTAGTACAGCTGGCTCCGCCCCAGTTCTTTTTTATTTTTTGTACTTTAGTTAGTTTATTTAATTGTATTTATTTGTAGGTATTGTATTTAATTAATTTATTGATAGTGTAGTGTTAGGTTTAATTGTAACTTAGGTTAGGATTTATTTTACAGGTAATTTTGTAATAATTTTAACTATTTTAGCTATTAAATAGTTCTTAACTATATAATAGCTATTGTACCTGATTAAAATAAATACAAAGTTGCCTGTAAAATAAATATTAATCCTAAAATAGCTACAATGTAATTATTATTTATATTGTAGCTATATTAGGGTCCGTAAGCACCGCTGGTATTGAGAGTTGCAGTGGCGGTAAATTATGCTCTACGCTCCCTTTTTTGGAGCCTAACGCAGCCCTTCTGTGAACTCTAAATACCAGCGGTATTTAAAAGGTGCGGCCAGAAAAAAGCACGCGTAGCTAACGCACCCCTTCTAACGCAAAACTCCAAATCTAGGCCTAAATGTATTGTAACCTTTTGCTGTAAGTCTGACAGTCAATAATGGTTGGATGGACATAATATTCTACACATGCCATTTAAACACATGTAGGGTTTTCCTGTATCATTTCAAAGTCTCATGTAAACAAAACTATGCAACATCAAAATAGACAAGTAAGGAAACAAATGGACTCACCACTACACGGTGGCTGGTATTGTCGTTATTGTTTCCTCCAGGTCCTTCCATCCACAGACCTCACTGTGAATCCAAACAAAGACTTACCTTTTGGTAGAGGATAAGGGAGTAAACACCACCCTAGACACGAAGCATGTCACAATATAGTGAGTAAGCCCAAAGAGGTTAAAATCAAACATACTTTATTATAACATGCTAAAATCCAGACACTATGATCTTAAAGCCATACTCTCTGACGCATTTTGCACAGAACAACCTGTGCTTTATCAAAAATGATGCCTTGGTTGTTTTGAAAAAAAAGTTTCCACTTACGACTGCTATTTAGGTAATAAAATATAATCAGTGTCCCTCTTGGAAGAGAATTTTGCACAATTTTAAAAGCCCATAAATCTGTAGCTAAAGAAAGCTATACTTCAGTCTGTTAGGATTCTAAATAAGAGTTAAAAGGTGTATTTCTATGGAAATATTAAGAAAACAATACAGAATATATATATATATATATATATATATATATATATATATTCTAACAATCCTTTCAAACAAATGAGCATATACTGTATAAGTCAATGTAGAGCCACTGCTAAAGGCACTTTTATCCTGCAGCAGAACATAATATTATTGCAGTAAAGCTATAAAACAAATGAAAATGAAGAACAACGGGATTTAAATACCTTTAGGCATTTAACGGCAAGAATACAGGTCTATTAAATTAGAGTTTGACTTGTTACCTTGCCCGAGATGCTCCCTCCGCATTTTCACAGACAGTCAGAATCTATGCTATGTAATCTATCCTGATCCATTTACTGCAAGATTATAACTTTCAAGCACACTCTGTAACTAATAATTTAGCACCTTAATACACTCATACTTATCTCACTTGCATTTTGGAGGGTGAATGTAATTGTTAATGTCACTAATACAGATTCTTTTAACATAAATTGGCTTTTTCATGTACATGCAGCTAATGTCTAGTATTTACTGACACTCATTTAATTATTTAAATTACTTCTTTTTCCTATTTGCCTTTGCTTTCCCTGTAGGAGATTAAGGAGAAAGAAGCAGGTATGAGTTAATGATGATGTGTTATAACAGAAATCACTTTACTCAGCATAATATACACTTTTATCATTAGTTAAATGATTGTCTTGATTTAGGAACAAATATCTACAATTGATATTCCTAGAATTTGCCATGAAGTTTAGCCAAGTTTACTCAAGAGAGTATATATTGCTCTATATACATTTCTATGTAATACTAAAGAGATAGGAAAGTCAAAATTAAACTTGCAAGAATCAGATATAGCATTTCATTTAAGACACTTTTAAAGTCACTTCTATTTTCAAATGTGCTTTGTTCTCTTGGAATCTATTTTTGAAAATGAATATGCACATATTTTTCACTAGTGAGAGCTAACTGGTGATTGGTGCCGGCATACACTTGTCTCTTGTGATTGGTTAACTAGATATGTTCAGCTAGCTGCCAGTAGTGACAATGCTGTACCTTAAGCAAAGGATAAGAAGAGAATTAAGCATATTTGAGAATAAAAGTAAATTTGAAAGATGTTTAAAATTGTATGTTTTATCCAAATCATGAATTACATTTTTGTTGTTTCCTGTCACTTTAGAATAGAATTGTATTGTGTTCCAAATTCATATTTGGGCAAATAAGGGTGTAAGATTTTTGAGAATTCAAACTTGTCAACTTTATTTTTTATTGAGCAGTTAAAAAGGGCATTATGGATTATGAAATGCAAAACTGCAATTATAACTAAAATGGCTGCAATGTGATTCTGAGTAAGGGCCCAATGATCTAAAGGTATCTGGGCTGCTGAAATTATTTAAGAATTTTGGACAGTACTTCTATTTTCCAGGTGGAATGATTCAGAGGGGCCGATTTAACAAGCAGTCAATCGGCCCCAATGCATCTGTTCCAGCGCAAGCCTTCAGGCTAGCCGGAAACAGGAGTTAAGAAGCAGTGGTCTATTGGCTGATTGGAATAGCCAATAGAATGCAAGCTCAATCCTATTGGCTGATAGAATTCTATAGGCTATATCGGAATGTAATGGACGCCATCTTGGAAGATGTCATTTAAAGGAAAACTTCATTCTTCAACAGCCATTGGAAGAAGAGGATGCTCTGTTGCGGATGTCTTGAAGATGGATCCGCTCCGCACCGGATGGATGAAGATAGAAGATGCCGTCTGGATGAAGACTTCTGCCCGCTTGGATGAAGACTTCTGCTGGCTTCAATAAGGACTTCTGCCTGCTTGGATGAAGACTTCTGCTGGCTTCGATGAGGACTTCTGCCCTCTTGGATGAAGACTGTAAGTGGATTGTCAGGGTTTAGTGTAAGATTTTTTTAAGGGTTTATTGGGTGGGTTTTATTTTTAGCTTAGGGTTTTGAGCAATGTAAAAGAGCTAAATGCCCTTTTAAGGGCAGTGCCCATCCAAATGCCCTTTTCATGGCAATGGGGCGCTTAGGTTTATTTAGATAGGATTTTATTTGGGGGGGTTTGGTTGTGTGGGTGGTGTGTTTTACTGTTGGGGAATTGTTTGCATTTTTTTTACAGGTAAAAGAGCTGATTTCTTTGGGGCAATGCCCTGCAAAAGGCCCTTTTAAGGGCCATTGGCAGTTTAGTGTAGGCTAGGGTTTTTTTTATTTTGGGGGGGCTTTTTATTTTGATAGGGCTATTAGATTAGGAGTAATTCATTTTTGTTTTTGATAATTTCTTTTTTTATTATGTGTAATTTAGTGTTTATTATTTTTTGTACTTTAGATAATTGTATTTTGTTAATTTAATTTATTTAATTTTATTGTAATGTTAGGTCTTAGTGTAAGGCAGGTTAGGTTTTATTTTACAGGTAAAATTGTATTTATTTTAACTAGGTAGCTAGAAAATAGTTAAAGGGACAGTCAACACCAGAATATTTGTTGTTTTAAAAGATAGATAATCATTTTATTACCCATTCCCCAGTTTTGCATAACCAACACAGTTATATTAATACACCTTTTAGCTCTGTGATTACCTTGTATCTAAACATCTTCTGACAGCCCCCTGATCACATGACATTTTATTTATTATCTATTGACTTTCATTTTAGCCAATTAGTGCAGTGTCTGCCACAATTCACGGGAGTGCTCACAATGTTATCTATATGGTTTACAGGAACTAGCTCTCCCCTGTTGTGAAAAGCAAATACAAAAGCATGTGATTAGAGGCGGCCTTCAAGGACTTAGAAATTATCATATGAGCCTTCCTAGGTTTAGCTTTCAACTAAGAATACCAAGAGAACAGAGCAAAATTGGTGATAAAAGTAAATTGGAAAGTTGTTTAAAATTACATGCCCTATTTGAAACATGAAAGTTTTTTTTGGACTTAAATGTCCCTTTAATAACTATTTACTAACTAGTCTACCTAGTTAAAATAAATACAAACTTACCTGTGAAATAAAAATAAAAGCTAAGATAGATACTATTAGTTATATTGTAGCTAGCTTAGGGTTTATTTTACAGGTAAGTAAGTATTTATTTTTAAATAGGAATTATTTAGTTATTAATAGTAGGTTTTATTTAGAATTATTTTAATTATGTTAAAGTTAGGGGTGTTAGAGTTAGGGTTACGTTAGGGTTAGACTTAGGGTTAGGGTTACGTTAGGGGTTAATATATTTATTTAGTGTTAGTGATGTGGGAGGCCAGAGGTTTAGGGGTTAATAACTTTAGTATAGTTGTGGCGGTGGCGACATTGGAGGCGGCAAATTAGGGGTTAATAAGTGTAGGTAGGTGGCGGCGACATAGGGGCGGCAGATTAGGGGTTAATACGTGTAGGTAGGTGTTGGTGATGTACGGGGCAGCAGATTAGGGGTTAATAAGTGTAGGTAGGTGTCAGCGACGTTGGGGGCAGCAGATTGGGCAGCAGATTAGGGGTTAATAAGTGTATTGTAGGTGGCGGCGATGTCGGGGGCGGCAGATTAGGGGTGTTTAGACTCGGGGTTTATGTTAGGGTGTTAGGTTTAAACATACATTTTTTTTCCACTATAGACATCAATGGGGCTGCTTTACGGAGCTTTACGCTCCGCAATTGCAGGTGTTAGGCTTTTTTTTTGCCAGCTCTCCCCATTGATGTATATGGGGAAATCGTGCACAAGCACATCATAACACCGCTTGCATTTAGGTGAAGCATGGAGCTCAACGCAACCATATCGCCCGCACAAGTCATTTATTGCAAACCTGTAATAGCAGCGCTATGAAAGATGAGCAGTTAAAATGACTTGCAAGTTATTAGCGAGCCATTCATAACGCAAAACTCGTAATCTGGCTGACTGTATTTTAACAATTATTGAACTTTTAAACAGAATTGCGTCTTCAGGAATGTGAGTTCAATAATGAAGGCCCAAGCACTGTAAAATGCTTGAATGTGAACGTGTTTGTATTTTGAGCTTACGAAGGTGCATTCCTTATAAAAACCATGAAGCTGCAATTACACTTGAACATCTTCTTTACAGATACAATATTGCGATGGAGCGGTTTTACATTTCAGTACTGTACTTTGTCTGCTTTACATGTTGCCACTGATATTATTATGAGATACAAAAAGAATAAGAGAGCGCTACACAGCTTAATACAAATCATACATTTATTCAAATAAAACAGTTTAAAAATAGATAAAAAATAGGAACCTCTCCCCAAAAGCTAAACAAATATTTTATACCACCTTCTGAGCTAGAAATATGTAAAATAGAATCGACATAAATCGAGATTAAATCGAGATTAATCGAAATTAAAAGGACAGGGCTTGATTCAAACAGTTCATAGTCCATTAGCACAATGCCGGTGAAAGATGACCCAGCTACCACACCCAGGAGTATAGCACAAGCACAGCTCCCATGGACCAAATAAACAGTGGTTCCCTTAGGATAGTAAGCTCCATACCACTTGCCTTGATTGAAAAGTGTTCAGAGCAACATCACTCACCCATACACTTCACAGATAGTTGGTCTCGATGTCTTTACTGCTCCGTTGATGGTCATTGCCATAGGTGCCTGCTGTATCGTCCACTTCCTCCTCTCTCAACTGGAGTATGCTGCATGTGACGATGTGACGTCACTATTGCAATAACAGATACTTTGTCTGCATTTAAGCATATGTAACGTGCGGGAATTGATACAAGTCCCTAGCCTGCAGCCTAAAAATAAATAGTTGAATTGGGATATGCATTTCGCCTGTTAATAGGGCTTTTTCAAGATGCCGCTCGCTCCCAAATTTAAAAATCTTCCACTTCCACCCCATTGGATGGTCTAAATTGGCTCTTAAGGTGGTATTACTGCTTAAGGTGGTATTTGTTAATGTTCACAATGGTACACAATTTAGTCCCAATAAAATTTATATAAGAGCAGTTCATATAGCTATGTATAACCCTCATTCAGTCAATACACTAGCACATTAACTACATCAAGAGAAATCTTTAGTTTAATATAACAATTATCCCAAACCATTTATTAAAAAATGACAACTAAAAGGAGTTTATGCTCCATTGTAGTACCAGGTTTCCATTGAAAAATATTGTGCAATGTATGCAGCCGCTCTTTTACTATAGGTGTAAATGAATGTTGTGTTAATGCTTCCATTCGAGGTCGGAATCCTCAAAAACCACTCCAACACATGTTTGTTGCTATGGTAACCAGATACTACTCTATAAAATCAACATTTAATGTGTGTGCTCTTAAACTGTGATCACCTCTAAAGAGAAACAAAGATACATTGAATATATGAGATATGTGCTTGATTATATTTTTATATGTAAATACATACTGATATTTAAATAGGAACATAACTCCAACGCATGCTTTTTTTCCCCCGCACCTTTTAAATACCGCTGGTATTTAGAGTTCACAGAAGGGCTGCGTTAGGCTCCAAAAAGGGAGTATAGAGCATATTTACCGCCACTGCAACTCTCAATACCAGCGTTGCTTACGGACGCGGCCAGTTTCAAAAACGTGCTCGTGCACGATTCCCCCATAGAAAACAATGGGGCTGTTTCAGCTGAAAAAAAACCTAACACCTGCAAAAAAGCAGCGTTAAGCTCCTAACGCAGCCCCATTGTTTCCTATGGGGAAACACTACCTAAGTCTGCACCTAACACCCTAACATGTACCCCGAGTCTAAACACCCTTAACCTTACGCTTATTAACCCCTAATCTGCTGCCCCCGCTATCGCTGACCCCTGCATATTATTATTAACCCCTAATCTGCCGCTCCGTACACACCCGCAACCTACGTTATCCCTATGTACTCCTAATCTGCTGCCCCTAACACCGCCGACCCCTATGTTATATTTATTAACCCCTAATCTGCCGCCCCCGCTATCGCTGACCCCTGCATATTATTATTAACCCCTAATCTGCCGCTCCGTACACCGCCGCAACCTACGTTATCCCTATGTACCCCTAATCTGCTGCCCCTAACACCGCCGACCCCAATTTTATATTTATTAACCCCTAATCTGCCGCCCCCAACGTCGCCTCCAACTACCTACAATAATTAACCCCTAATCTGCCGACCGGATCTCACCGCTACTCTAATAAATGTATTAACCCCTAAAGCTAAGTCTAACCCTAACACCCCCCTAAGTTAAATATAATTTAAATCTAACGAAATAAATTAACTCTTATTAAATAAATTATTCCTATTTAAAGCTAAATACCTGTAAAATAAACCCTAATATAGCTACAATATAAATTATAATTATATTGTAGCTATTTTAGGATTAATATTTATTTTACAGGCAACTTTGTAATTATTTTAACCAGGTACAATATCTATTAAATAGTTAATAACTATTTAATAGTTACCTAGTTAAAATAATTACAAAATTACCTGTAAAATAAATCCTAACCTAAGTTACAATTAAACACTACACTATCAATAAATAACTTAAATAAAATACCTACAATTATCTACAATTAAACCTAACACTACACTATCAATAAATTAATTAAATATAATACTTACAAATAAATACAATGAAATAAACTAACTAAAGTACAAAAAATAAAAAAGAACTAAGTTACAAAAAATAAAAAAATATTTACAAACATTAGAAAAATATTACAACAATTTTAAACTAATTACACCTACTCTAAGCCCCCTAATAAAATAAGAAAGACCCCAAAAATAAAAAAATGCCCTACCCTATTCTAAAATTAAAATAGAAAAGCTCTTTTACCTTACCAGCCCTGAAAAGGGCCCTTTGCGGGGCATGCCCCAAAGAAATCAGCTCTTTTGCCTGTAAAAAAAAAACATACAATACCCCCCCCCCAACATTACAACCCACCACCCACATACCCCTTATCTAACCCAAACCCCCCTTAAATAAACCTAACACTAAGCCCTTGAAGATCTTCCTACCTTATCTTCACCACGCCGGGTTCACCGATCAATCCAGAAGAGCCTCTGATGTCTTGATCCAAGCCCAAGCGGGGGCTGAAGATGTCCATGATCCGGCTGAAGTCTTCATCCAAGCGGGAGCTGAAGAGGTCCATGATCCGGCTGAAGTCTTCTATCAAGCGGCATCTTCAATCTTCTTTCTTCCGGATCCATGTTCATCCCACCGACGCGTAACATCCATCTTCACCGACGACTTCTCGATGAATGACGGTTCCTTTAAGGGACGTCATCCAAGATGGCGTCCCTCAAATTCCGATTGGCTGATAGGATTCTATCAGCCAATCGGAATTAAGGTAGGAAAATTCTGATTGGCTGATGGAATCAAGTTCAATCCGATTGGCTGATCCAATCAGTCAATCAGATTGAGCTCCCATTCTATTGGCTGTTCCGATCAGCCAATAGAATGCGAGCTAGGGAGGGCAGATTAGGGATTAATACTATTTATTATAGGGTTATTGAGGCGGGAGTGAGGCGGATTAGGGGTTAATACATTTATTATAGTAGCGGTGCGGTCCGGTCGGCAGATTAGGGGTTAATAAGTGTAGGTAGGTGACGGCGACATTGGGGGCGGCAGATTAGGGGTTATTAAATATTATGTAGGTGTCGGCGGTATTAGGGGCAGCAGATTAGGGGTACATAGGGATAACGTAGGTGGCGGCAGTGTGCGGTCGGCAGATTAGGGGTTAAAATTTTTTTAATAGAGTGGCGGCGATGTGGGGGGGCCTCAGTTTAGGGGTACATAGGTAGTTTATGGGTGTTAGTGTACTTTAGAGCACAGTAGTTAAGAGCTTTATAAACCGGCGTTAGCCCAGAAAGCTCTTAACTACTGACTTTTTTCTGCGGCTGGAGTTTTGTCGTTAGATTTCTAACGCTCACTTCAGCCAAGACTCTAAATACCGGCGTTAGAAAGATCCCATTGAAAAGATAGGATACGCAAATGGCGTAGGGGGATCTGCGGTATGGAAAAGTCGCGGCTGCAAAGTGAGCGTTAGACCCTTTCCTGACTGACTCCAAATACCAGCGGGCGGTAAAAACCAGCGTTAGGAGCCTCTAACGCTGGTTTTGATGGCTACCGCCAAACTCTAAATCTAGGCCCTAGTGTTTTAACTGTTTGTGCTTTTAATGCAAACCTGGTATAAATTTGCACTTTTTAGCTTCTATTATTTTCTAAGGGATGCATAATTATTTTTCGATGCCCAGAGCTCATCTACCAGTAATGATGTAAAACGTGCCATCAGAAATTGTCGATAAGCTTAATAGCTTCCAACAGCAGTTTTTTCTTTTTACGAAAATTTAAAAAAGCAATAGCATTCTCTTCCATGATTCAGATGGAGCATGCAATTTTAAACAACTTTCTAATTTACTTCTATTATCAAATTGATTTCTTTCTCTTGACATTTTTTGTTGAAAAGCAGGAACTTAGAAGTTGGCCGTTTCTTGAGCATTATATGTCAGCAGTTTTGCAACAATGTTATCCATTTGCAAGAGCACTAGTTGTCAGCACTATTTCCTGTGATATAGTGCTCCAGATGTCTACCAAGGTATCTCTTTAACACAGAATACCTTCGGAACAAATTTGGTAATAGAAGTAAATTGGAAACCTTTGTTTGAATCACAAAATACAATTTTTGGGTTTCATATTCCTTAAAACACAAAATGTTTCTTTAAAGATTCAGATACAGCATACAATTTTTTTTATTTTTTTTTTATTTCATTTTTATTATATTTCAACATGTTTATACATTTTTAAGCAGTTTTCAGGAAACAGAGAAGGTTACATAAACAATGAAAAAAAAAAAAACAACCAAACAACCGTGAGGATTCAATAATTCTAACAATCCTTCATCTCTAGAGTTTCCTATTGAATTATATTATTTCTATAATTCCTTAAACAAAAAACAATAACAAAGGAGAGGAAAAAAAAAATTAACAGGGAAAAACAGCACAATTTCCCTTATATACTTTATGCGTACAGTCAACAAATCAAACCAATCTATTGTTTATGCTTTTTATAACCAATAATACTCCTAAATTACCTTCAAGTTAATTAAGAATTAATATGCTCAAGATAATTTTTCTTAGTTGATCGACCTCAGTTCAATTTTATATTATTATTATTGCAGTCCAGACTCATATCTGTTACTTCTCAATACTTCCACCAAGAGAGAGAGAGAGGGAGAGAAAAAAAAAAAAAAAGGGGGGAGAGAAAAGAAAAAAAGAGGGGGGAAAGGGAAAGGGAATTTCCACATTCGTCCCCCCCCCAAAACCTTCGATTCCTATCCATTTACCATAACCCCAGTTGTACTAGCTCTGTGTTTTGGAAGGGAAATACAATATAGTCTATCTCTGTGGCCGGGAGGGATTTAATAAATGGTGCCCATTTACTAAAAAAAATTCTGATGTCAGAATCATTATTAATATCCGTGTCACGTTGTTCTAATATACATTGTTTTTTGAGGAAATTTTTTATTTCCACCACACTAGGGATTTCTCTTGTCTTCCATTTTTTAAATATTAAGTACCTAGCTGCCATTATAGAGACACTTATTATTTTTTCATTTGATTGTTGTTCTATCTGATTATCACAGCAAAATATAATTAAGCTTGCCGATATCTCCAGATGGGAGATCCTGAGAGTAGTATTGATCCAGAATTCTAGTTTTCGCCAAAATTGCCTAATCAGGGGGCAGTTAACTATCATATGTAAGAGATCTGCCGCAATTAAGGAGCACTTAGGACATTTAGAAAAATTAATGTTCTGGAGCTTATAGCCTTTTTCCGGAGTATAGTGAAATTTATGTAATAACTTAAGATGAGCCTCTCTCCATGTTGCTGAAAGAGTAGCCATTGCCACTTTATGAATAGATTTTTGTATAAATTTATGGTCAATATAATCCTGGGCCAAAATTAGTCTCCAATCTTGAGCAATTTTCTCTAAAGTATGACTTGCTCTGTTTGCTCCTAAGAGGTAGTAGCAATAAGAGATGGACATACGTCCCTTCTTAACTTTTTTTTTTTAAAGAAACGTTTTTTATTGAGGACATTTCGTTAACAGATTACTTTTCTCAAGAAAAGATATATACAACATCAAAAATCAGTAAAGCATAAAAAGTACATTTACATGTGCAGGGTTCTGTTACTGTAGACTACCAATGAGAATGTAAATTTCTCCCTGCAAGGGAGTCCTTGTTTTTACAGAGGTCACCTTTTATATATATATATATATATAATGAACTTTCATGGGTATACAATCGTATATCATCGTTCTACAAAGGTGTTATCCTTAGAACAACAATCCAGTCAGTGGAAGTGATTAAGTAGTGTGGTTTTAACTGTCATGTTACATCACAGTTTCCTATTAGTATGGAGGGGCCCTCCGACCCCTCTCCGCTCATTATCTGCTAGTGAGGATATTGGGCATCTATCTCAGTTTCTAGGGAAGTGTGGGGGATGAGGGGCAGATGAGGGGGTTGGAAGTTGAGGTGGCTAGAAGAGGCGTATTCCTATTCATCTTCCTATTTCTGAGTGTTCAAGTGGGGGTTAGGTGAGTCAACATGGTTTCCCACGGTTCCCAAATTAGACAGTAATTGTTTAATTGCCCTTGTTCCCTAGCAACGTAATTTTCCATATTTTTGATATAGTTCACTCCCTCAATTACACTCTGTATCCTGGGGGGTTGGCTCTTTTTCCAATTCTTAGCTATTAGCAATTTAGCAGAGATGAGGATATATATCAAAAGCTTTTGCTTGGTTTTGGGGAGCTTGTCCACACCTAGGTGCAGTATGGCTAGGGCTGGGCTCAAGGTTGGCGCTAGCTCTAAGTCTTTACAGATCTTTTCGACTTTCTGCCAATAAGTCGTCAGTTTAGGGCAGGTCCACCAAACATGGATGAGGGACCCCGGTTCTCCACATTCTCTCCAACACTGTTATGAGTGGTCAGGAAAAAGCTTCTGTAGCTTTGTGGGTACTAAGTGCCATCTGGTGATTATTTTGAAGTATAACTCATATAGAGTGACGCAATGGGTTGCTTTTTTCGTTAAGCTAATGGCCTTGCCCCAGGCATCTGGTGAAAATGGCCTGCAAATCTCTCTCCCATGCAGCCATATGAATTGTTTTTGGAGTAGTCTCTTCTTCAATAAGACAGTGATAATGTACTGTGAGGGGTTTATGTTGTTGGGTATTGGTTGTCCACCGTGTCTCCCAAATAGTCAGGTCTCTCAATGATCCGTCTAAAAAGCCCCAGGATTTCAACAGTGTACGGAGTCTCAGTAAGTCAAATTGGTGTTTGGGAGTTAGTGTAGGAAGGCTCAGCATGTCTCTATGCGTTCTTAACTGTCCATTGCAGTAGAAGTCGCCCACTGTGTTTATGCCCGTAGTAGCCCATGCGCTAGGATGTTTGTTAAGTAGCCCCACTAGAAGGGCCCTTATTGGGTGTATTGGTGAGGGGTGCGGGGCCACCAGTTTGTTATGACGCAGCTTATTCCAAGCTTCTTGACATCCTTTCACTATGTTGTTAGCGACGTGAACTTTGACTTGCCAGTTTGGGGGTAGCCAAAGCAAATCTTCTAGATAGACGTAAGCTGGTAGTGAAGCCTGCTCTAAATCTCTCCACCTTGTTGGGGGGAGATCCTTACCCCATGCTGTAGCATGTGTTAGCATTGCCGCTTCATAATATTTCCGGACGCTAGGAAGACCAAGGCCTCCTTTCTCTATCGGCATCTGCAGGATGTGTGCAGCTACCCGGGGTCTTTTATCATGCCAAGTGTATGAGTTAAAGAGGGTCTGAAACTTCCTAATCAATGTATATGGGACTGGCATTGGAATGCAGCGGAACAGGTAGGTGATCTTTGGTAAGATCATCATCTTAAGAGCCGCTATTCTGCCCATCCAAGATATTTCACTATATCTTTTAGAATGAAGCTCTGAAGTGATGGTTGTTAGCAGCTTTTCAAAGATTTCCTTGATCACCACCGACTTTTTATGGGAGAGAAAGACTCCCAAGTGACGAACTGCTTTGCAGGACCACTTGAAGGAGTAGGCAAGCTGGATCTCTTCCCGTTCATGCTGCGGAATATTAATGGAGTAGGCCTCCATTTTGGTCACATTGAGTTTGTAATAAGAAATTTCTCCGAATTGTGCGAAAAGGGCCATTAACGGGGGGATAGAGTCAGCTGGGTCGGAAAGAAAGACCGTAAGGTCATCGGCAAATAGCGCAAGCTTCTGAGGGGTATCATGCATCTTCACGCCATGAATCTGTTTTTATTCTCTAATTGCGATCGCCAGGGGCTCAATAGCCAGAACAAACAGTAGAGGGGAAAGGGGGCATCCCTGTCTGGTTCCGTTACTAATTGTGATCTTAGGAGAGCAGAATCCCAACCCTCTAACAACTGCAGTGGGGGCCGAGTACAGTGCCTTGGTCGCTGTGATGAAAGAATCCGGTATTCCAAACGCTGATAGAGTTTGAAATAAGTAATCCCATCTCACCCTGTCGAAGGCCTTTTCGGCATCAAACGACAGGGTGAGTACAGGGAGTCCCATATCCGCGGCCTCTGAGAAGATATTTAAAAGGCGCCGAGTATTATCGGAGCCCTGTCTTCCTTGTACAAAGCCCACCTGATCTAGGTGTATAATTGTCTGCAGGTGCTTCCCTAGCCTATTAGCCAATATTTTAGCGTAGATTTTTGCATCTACATAATGAGTGAGATGGGCCTGTAGCTAGAGCACAGTAGTGGGTCTTTACCTTCCTTGTGAATTGTGGTAATGTTTGCTTCTAGGAATTCTGCCAGAAAGGCACCTTTAGTCGCTACATTTTGGAACAGTCGGAGTAGTATCGGGGTTATGATCGGGCTAAGTGTTCGATAGAACATTGCCGTGAACCCATCTGGCCCAGGGGCCTTGTGGGGTGCGAGGTCCTCTATGGCTGCTTTGACCTCTTCTGATGTGAACTGTCGCTGCAATTCGGTCTTAGATTCCTCAGATAGAGTGGGCACAGGTAGTGTTTCTAAGAATTTGAGGATGTCGCCACGGTCAGAGCTGCCAGTTGCTTCTGATATCTCAAGATTGTATAGGGAAGAGTAGTAATTAGCAAATGCAGCGCCTATTTCTTTAGGAGAGTGTACCACACCACTGCGCATCGCTATGCGAGGTATCCTTTTCTGTAATGTGCGCATGCGTAGTTTGTTAGCTAGAAGCTTGTCTGCCCTATTTCCTTTGCGATAATACAATTGTTTGAGCCTATGTAGATTCTCTTGGACCCGGGACAAATCTCTCTTGGAGATTTCCTCCCTAATAAGTCCAATTTGACTGGCTACTTGGATGTTAGGGCTCGTTTTGTTTGTCTGTTCAAGGGTGCGAAGATCTCTATATAGCTTTGCTAAGGGTTGGCTATTCTCTTTGCGCAGTCGGGCCATTTTTTTAATAAAGTGACCCCGTAGGTATGCTTTAAGAGCGGCCCAGACCATGTCAATGTCAGTGGTTCCTGTGTCATTATGTGACAGGAACTCCTTCACAACCTCCTGGAGCGCTGGAAGTTCTATGTCAGAGAACTATTGTTCAGGGAGTCGCCATGGCGGCCTATTAGTCAGGGCTTGTAGCTTAGTGAAATCTAAGCAAACCATGTCATGGTCTGACCACGTAGACGGTCTGATGGAAGGGTTAACAAGTTTGTCTAGAGACCACGAATCACAGAATATATGATCGAGCCTGGAATATGAATTGTGGGCTTTTGAGCAGTGTGTAAAGTCTTTCTCTGTAGATGCTAAGCATCTCCAAGCGTCATAGAGGTTGTGTTGGTGTATGAGTTTACGGAAAGCGTTGGAGGTAGATGAGACGTTTCTGTCAGAGTGTGTCGTGATGGTGGACTGTTTGTCTTTGGCTGGGTCCCAGACCATGTTGAAATCCCCCCCAATGATTAGGTGTCCTCTTTTGATCTGTTCTATGTGTGCTAATAGTTTACAGAGGAAAGGAACTTGTTTGGAGTTAGGTGCATATAATGAGACTAGTATGAACAGTGTATTATTAAGTTAACAGATATGTACCAGGTACCTACCCTCACTATCTCTTTCAATATACTCCATGGTAAAGGACAAGTCTCTACTAATCAAGAGAGCAACTCCTTTAGTCCTGCCTTCAGAATTGGAGGCAGTTTCACATACTGGGAAGTATCAGGAAATTCCAGAAACTCGAGGTTCCCCCATCCAGTGTGTTTCCTGTAGGAACATGATGTGTATTTTGTGTGCTAGGAGATATCGCTGTAGCAATTTCCTCTTAGTGGGGGAATTTAAGCCTTGCGCATTCAGCGTAGCTATACATATCGGGGCTATTTTGGGAGTGGCGGGGGGCTACCTGGGTTACTTAGGGTGAGAAATCAGTCTAGCAGTCAAATGTGGCGGATCAGTCTTACTCTGTAAGGGCTAGGAAACTGTGATATATTTTAACTGAGAGGTATTATAAAAGGAAACCTCTATGACTGGACAAAAGTGATAAGTATACACTTTCACAATGAGTGCACCAACCGGTCTTTGCCGGTGGGGCACAGCTAATATGTTGGGGGGGAGCTAAGCGGAGAGGCGTCCATGGCCCCGCCGACTTAAAATACAGGTTATAAATCTGTGGAATGAAAAAGCATATGTATTGCATATGTACATCATACATAATAAAACATTCAATGCTGTAAACCTCATAGTATAAACATTAACCTCAACAGGAGGGATCTTGAACAGAACTAGGCGATACAACGAAAAATGGTTAGTGGTGTATCAACTACCTTTCCCTTTCTAGGTATTATTTAACTCCCTGCGCCTTGTATAGAGCCCTATTTATTATATAATCAGGCTCTCGCTAGGGGCCTGATCTGCGCTTTATCGCAGTTGGACTAACTGAGGGGGGTATTAGGGTTGTAGCCCAAGGTTTTCTGCATGACAGTCAGTTAGTTCATTAATCAATGAAGGCATTGCTTAGGTAATTAGCATGCGTCTAAAGAGGGTGGATTTCCAGAGGACATGGAATTACCCCTAACCTATAGGGTACTAACTGTGGATCTATTGGTCATAGGAGTTAGGGACTTACAGCTAAGAGTCTCAGCAAGGGTAGGTTAGTCATCTTGTAGGATAGACGCATTTAAGTTAAGTTAAATGCCTCTATATCCCCAATGTAGGACAGGGCTTAGCAGGAGACATTAAGATATGATATGGGTAGGGTGTATATCCGACTCATGATTAAGTCCCTAGTATGGTGGGGACCATGTACTGGTTAGGAGCACTCAGATACAAGTTCAGTCTCCTCTCAGTGTCTCCTGCTACTAAGTGCTGAAGGGGACAGTATAAATAAGCTTATGGGTGTTCAATTGCCTTAGTATATAAATCTGTGTAATAGACTAACAATATGTATGTGATCAATAACTCAATACAACAAAACAACAATTTACATGTGAGCAAGAGCAAGGAAACAAGCATGTTTAAGGTCTATGGCAATTGTCCATTACTTGGGCAAACTAACAAGCTACAGTATATGATTGCTTAGATCTCACCCATCTTCATCCTGCTTAGCCAGCATGGTAGTCCTTAAGTATTGTAGAGCACTCCCTCCTATGATGATTCATCTTCTTCTTTCAGAGGGTACAGCAAATAGGATGAACAAAGTAAGTAAAACAAGTAGATCAAAAAGAAAACAGCTAGGCTCTCTACTTGTCTGCATCTCGTTGTGGATCAGTAGAATCTCTGCGCTTCTTGAAGGCTTCGTTGGATGTTCCAGGAGTACCAGAGGATCTTAGTGGTAGCGGCTTCCATGGTGGGGCTGATGCCCTCAGTCCATTGCTTATTTCCGTGTCGGGAGAGCGATCCCCTCCATCCAGAGGGAGCAAGTTCCACTTTTGTAACAATTCACGTGCCTGTTGAGGGGTAGAGGCCATGTATTGGTGACTGTCTTTGGTGATAAACAGCCTTACTGGGAACCCCCACCTGTACTTCAGGTCTCTCTCTCTCAGTATTTTGGTATAGGGCTGGAAGTGCCTGCGGATCTGTAGTGTGAGTAGAAAGATCTGGTAAATTTGCAAACCTGCATATTCTTCAGGTAATTGCTTGTCTCTGGCTAAAGCTATGACGATTTTTTCTCTGTAGGTATAGTAGTGGAGCCTCGCTATCACATCTCTTGGTTGGCCGCCATCTGCTGTTCGTGCCCTGAGGGCTCTGTGTACTCTGTCTATGAGATTCTCGTCCCCTGTTGCTGACCCCAGTACAGCTTCAAATAGGCCATGTAGATATTTCTCAAGGTCCTGTGGTAGAACTGATTCCGGTATGCCTTTGATGCGTATATTGTTGCGGCGCGACCTGTCTTCTAGGTCTGCCAGCTTCAATTCCAAATCAGTAATCTGAATGGCCAGGGATTGGGAGTAGCTAAGAAGGTTGGTGTGATCTATTGCCAAGTCTTCTTGTTTGCGCTCCACCGCATCAGTTCTCTCTCCTATAAGACCGATATCTCTCTTCAAGTCGGCATGCGATCTATCAAATCTCTTAGTTAAGGAATCATGATGTGAGGTTAACAGGGATTGGATGGTTTCTATCATATTGTTGTTAGTGCTATTAGATATTTCCAGGGCCTGTGAGGCCTTTTGCTTTAAGATTGAACCGGTCTGGGTGTCTGAGGCACTCCCCGTATCTGAGTATTCATCTTCTGATCTCACCTGGGCCATGTTAGAGCGGTGCTGAAAATGATCTACCACAGTTCTTTTCGGCGTAGCATGGGGCTTCTGCTTCCTTTTCTGGGCCTGCGACATCTTGCAATTATGGGATGCGAGACTATCAAGTGATATATGTGAACTACTGTTGAGAGCTTGCTTATTTATTTTACATATGCTTTTAAGAACCCATTAGTCGGCGGAGCCACGTACAATTAGTGTTCAATTACATGTTGTTATGGTCCGTTCCCTCCAGATGAAGAGGACGCTCTGGTGAGGACAGCCTAATCTAGGAGTCTTTATATCTGGTGCCTTGGTTTACATGGACATTTATATCTGCTGAGAGAATAAAAAGTGGGCCCTTCTCCTTGAGGTGTATTCTTTATGTATGTTCAGCCTCTACTTTCCAGAGCAGATGATTGCAGCTGTGAGAATACCCCTCTCCCCAGGGTATGTGTCTCCTATTGACAAAGTGGGTAAAGGGGGTGAGGATATGACCCACCAGTAGTATCTGGTGGGAAATGGCAGGGAGGGGGGGTAAAGCTTGCAATTGCTGGACCGCACTCGGTAAAACTTCTCAGGTTTTAATGTGGATGCGCCACCAAATTGTGGGGTCTGTCTCTGGCTCAAATTGCTTGTACAAAGGTTCCCAGTAGGGGGTAAAGCAGTCCACAAGGCCTACTCTTAGGCTGTGCGAGTAGAAGCTATCCAGCTATGTTTTCACTTCCAAAGTATCTTTAATACCACATTAACTGAATCCCTTCAATGGGCTAGTGAGGCTGTAACAAGTATGAATAAAGCTTGCGGTGCTGGTGTTAAAGATTTGCCAATGTCTCAAGTATCTCCTATAGTTTGTAGGCCTGTCATGCAGTAGGGAGAAAACTGAATTCTGCGTCAGTAGTAATATAGTGAATTAGGCTCTTTCTGTGGGAGTTAGTGTACTGTTCTTAAAGCCTCTCCACTCAGTTTTAATTTCTCGGGCTAGTTGCTGAGCCTGTCTGTCTGTTTTTCAAGATAGCCCCTTAAGTGCACTGAAAACGGGTGTCCCAAGAGCGGACCTGCAACTGGTAAGTATTCGGGGCTGTACAGTGTAGCGATGTTGTGACTCACCCAGATCCTTATGCTGCGATCACGCTGCCCAATATGGCGGCCACTCGTGCCAAAACTATAGTCTCCTCGGACCTGGCAGAGCAGATACCCCCAAACGGATGATCGCCCAGGGGAGCCTCCCGACTCCTCGCAAGGTACCTCCGGTGTCGTTGCAGCTGCTCTGGCTGATCTCCAAATGTCCGAGGTTGCCGCGGTTGCGGTCTGGCGGGGTAAGTATCAGAGCAAACTCCTGTGGGTCACTGGAGGTAGGGAGAGAGTGTGTCCACTTCAGCAGCCACTCCGGAGCGGAGCCCCAACCCTCCGGAGTCGTGTGCTGTAGTCAGGCTAGGGAGACGCGGCTTCTAAGTTGTGAGCGCTGGAAGTGCGGCGTGAAATCAGTACTCTCAATCTTTCAGGCTGCCTCAAATAAATGGGTATAATCTTGGGACCAGTTTGATCTTTAAGTAGCGTGTTGCCTTTTGCAGTAGTGTTAGGCAAAGTTTGCGGGTTTTTTAACCCCAAATAGCTAAATATTAAACTTTTCATGGGAGAGCTCTCTGGATGTGCTGCTACACAGCTCCGTGGTTAGCTCCGCCCCCTACGTCCCTTCTTAACTAACGTGAGCCAATCCTCTAGATCTCCCAAATCCCATTGCCACTCTCCCTCGTTAGCTCTAATGCATAGTGCCTTACTTGTAAAAACGCAAAGAACTCCTTATTAGAGAGGTTGAAGCTATTTTTAATTTCTTCAAAAGTTCTAACACATTTTTTTTCTTTATCAATGAATTGGATCATTGTGTTCAGTCCCACCATTTGCCATTTCTTAAAATCCAGTCCTGCTTGAAATAATGGGTTACCCAGAACAGGGAGATATTTTGAAACCTTGAAGTTGATAGAAAGAAGCTTCCCTATCTTCCATCAGGCCTTTAGAGGATTAAAAATTATTTTGTTCTCCTTAATTTTAGATGGCAAACCTTTTAAGTCACAATGCAGCAGTGCACATGGAAGGTATGGGTCACAAACACTATCCTCCAATGCATTGTTTAAAACGTAGTTATTACAGAAGATCCAATCTGCTGCAATTCGTGCTAAGAAAGCAAAATTGAAAAGATTTTCCCAGAGTCTAAGTTTATTTTTAATTGTGGTCATAATTGGAGAAATATTAAAATTATATAGATCCCGTGGATTAGTAGGTATTACTTTGCCTAAATACTTAAATGACTCATGAACTATTCTAAAAGGACTATTCACCAAGGAGTCTTTATTTTTTCTAAGCCAGTACAGCTCTGATTTCATCACGTTTATTTTATAACCAGAGAATAGTCCAAATTGGTTAGTGATTCCCAGCAGCTTAGGTATATTAACCCTAGTGTTTGACAGATAGACAAGGATGTCATCTGCGTATAGGGCTAGTTTCATCTCCTGTCTACCTATCACCACCCTTTTCAGCTGTGACCTAATCCTGATGGCTAATGGTTCAATACATAGGTTAAAAAGGAGAGGAGAGAGGGGGCAACCCTGCCTAGTTCCTCTGTTAAGCACAATTTTTGAAGAGACGGTGTTATTCACAATTAAGCTTGTTAAAGGAGAGTTATACAGATTCATAACGAATTTGAGGAAGTTTCCTCCAAACCCAAACCGTCCCAATGAAGTAAAAAGATGGTCATGTTGTATTGAATCGAATGCCTTCTCAGCATCGATTGACACAATGGCCAGGTCAGGAGTTTGTTCCCCCTCTCCCCTCTCCTTCCTCCCCATGTTATAAAAATATTCTGTTACCACTAGAACCTCTCTGATTTTTGCTGAGGAATTCCGTGAATTTAGAAAACCTGCTTGGTCTTTATTTATAATATTCGGTAATATCTTTTGTAGCCTTTTAGCCAAGATTGACATGAAAACCTTATAGTCGACGTTTAATAAGGCTATTGGTCTGTAAGATTCCCTTTGAACTGGATCCTTTCCACTTTTAGGAATAAGTGTTGTGAAGGAGGCAGAAAAAGCTTTCGGCACCAATTCTCCTTTAATATACATAGCATTATATACATTACTAAGATGAGGCGCGATTTCTGAGGAAAGGATCTTATAGAATTCGCTTGGTAACCCATCTGGGCCTGCAGCTTTATTGATAGCGGATTCAGAGATCACCTTCTCTATTTCTTCTACTCTTATCGGGGCATTAAGAGTCTCTATTAATTCTACAGATATCTTGGGACAACTAATTTTACTCCAGAACTCCTCTGCCTGTGTTAAATCATATATTTTAGAGGCATACGTATATATCTTGATAATATTTAACCAGTTCCTTATGTATCTCTGTGTTCTCCGTAAGGAGCTTCCCATCTACAAGAAGTTTTTCAATAAGTGACGGCTTTTTCTATTTTTTGACCAAATTAGCAAGTAATTTACCAGATTTGTTTCCATATCTGTATAGTTTAGATTGTAATTTTAACTCTGACTGAGTTTCTCTATAGATAGAAAAAGTGTCTTTAACGTTTTTCGCCCGAAGATAACTTGCCCAGTTAACCAAATTTCTTGTCAAGAGGAGACGATTATATGAGTTAATTACTGCATTATTTAGCTCTCTTTCTCTTGATCTTAATTTTTTATTTATCATTGCATTATAGGCAATGATTTCACCCCTCATAACTGCTTTGGCTGCCTCCCAAAAAATCAGGGGGCTGTCCCAATATTCTCTGTTGCACTGAATATAATCTTCAAATTTAATCTTCAGCTGAACTTTGAATTTTGTATCTGATGCTAGGAAGGAGGGAAAGTGGAAACGCGAAGAGCCTGTTCTAGGGCTTGTCAGTTGGAAATTCAGGGAGATTGGTCCATGATCAGAGAGAAAGATAGGTAATATCTTTGCTCTTATTTTGGCTGTGCACAGCCTTTCGTCAATAAGGAAAAGATCTATTCTTGACATAGTCTTATGTGCTTTGGAAAGGCACGTGAATTCCCTAACGTCAGGATTCTGAATCCTCCATATGTCTCTAATGTTCAAGTTTTGCCTGATTTTAGTCAGCAGTTTAGATTCAAAATTATCTTTCTTATTCTTTTTAAATTTCTCTTTCTCCCTTAACCTGTCCAAAGGACAATGGGGGGCCATATTAAAGTCCCCTCCGAGAATTAAATATCCTTCCCTGAAAGAGAGAATCTTGGCTTGTAGTTGATTCCAGAATTCTGAATCAATAGTATTAGGTGCATAAATATTACACAGTGAAAAAATTGTCTTGTCAATTTTAATATTTAAAAAGATATATCTCCCCTCTGGATCAGGTACAATCTGGAGAGTGTCTTCTTTAAGCCTTTTCCCCATCAATATGGCCACCCCCCTTCTCCGACCTGTGCCTGATGAGGCATAGATTTCTTTTACCCATCCTTGTTTAAGTTTCAAAGTTTCCTCCAGGGTTAGATGTGTTTCCTGTAAGAAAACTATGTCAGACTTGAGCCGTCTTACATGGGTTAAAATTGTTTTCCTTTTAATGGGTGTTGATATCCCCCCCACATTCCAGGAAACTACCTTAAAGTTAGCCACTTGGTTAGTCATTCACCTGAGGAGGGAGGGTGGAGAGCGAAAAAGGAGGGGAAAAAGGGGCACAGAAGATAAAAAATAAAATATGAAAAGGGGAGATGAGAGAGGGAGAAAAAAAAGAAAAAAAAAAGTTGGAGGGAGAAGGGGAGAGAACAGACAAAAAGAAAATCTGTCCATTCTAGCCACATTTTTTGTCTGTATTTGCTACCTTATCCATGATAACTTTTACTACTCCTGACTATTCAGTTGCTGCAACAGTTTTTCTGCCTCGTGTGAATTATCAAATAAATAAGTTTCACCTTTTGCATAAATTTTTAGTTTGGAAGGATATATAATTAAGGCCTGATACATTTTGTACAAATTGGAGCCAAATTCCTTCTCTTAGTGGCCGTTTCAACTGAATAATCCTGGAATAGAAGAATTCTATTTTCCTTATAGGTTATGGGCTGTTTTTTTCCGAAAATACTGAAGTATTGTGACCTTATCTTGAAAGTTAAGTAACTTCGCTATAATAGGTCTGTGTCTGCTATCTTCCTGCCTGTCCATTATTCGTCTCCCTATTCTATGTATCCTCTCAACTACTATTTAAGGATGATTGGGAGAAATTTTGAATAGCTGAGCTAACACCTCAGGAATAAATTTACTTAAATCTTCCGTTTGGCCCCCTTCAGGTACCCCAATGATACGAATATTATTTTGCCTAGAGCGATTTTCCAGGTCTTCAATTTTGTTCTGCATTTTAGCAATGATTATATTGTTAGATTCAAGATTAGACCCTTGAACTGAAACAAGATCCTCCAGGTCAGATACTCTCTGTTCGACTTCGTCTAATCTATTTGAAAATAGTTTTATCTCCTGTCTAAGTAAATTTAAATCCTGTTTAATCTCAGACCTTAAAGCATCAAATTTAGGGGTTAGTGCCTCAGAGATACTAGCTACTAAAGCCTGTATATTAGTCAATTCATTTATAGGCGGGGTAGGAGCTGCAGAGATAGGTAATTCAGAGGATACTTCAGCAGTGACCTTTGTCCTCCTGTCTCTCTGCTTGGTTGCCATGACTGGTGAAGGAGTCCGAGAGTGAAGGAATTTATCCATGTGCCGTAGAATCTTGTGATTAAATCAATAGGCCTTGTTAGGGAGAGTTCTCCAAGTGCATCAATAGGGGGAAGGGAAGTGAAGGCAAGGGGTGAGGGGACAATGTGCAAGGGTGTGAAGGGGAGGGTTGTATATCTCTCTTTTTTTTTTTTTTTTTTTCGAAAACCAAATAGTGGATTAGACTTGTTCACTAAATCATGTATAAAGATAGCACTAAGTGAATAACGGTAGGAGGGAGAGCCACTAAGTAAAGACAGTTGATTACTCTATAGTGTTGCCTGATAGCGTTAATTCTATTGGTTATAACAGTAACCTCAGGTCTAAATGTCCTTAATATAAGGTGGCAACGTCAAAAACTCACAACTTCTACCTCTATATTCAGTGAAGCTTATTAGCTTATAGATAAATATATAGTATTTCTAGATGCTAGAGCAATAAGTGATTAGGATTATCACAAGGTCACTTCTGCAGGGGTTAATGTCACTCTCAAACTTGTCTTTTTATGTTTTTCAGTATAATACAATGCTTAAAACAACATGGTAATATGTTAATGCCAGTTATTACTTTCTGCTGGTGTTACCTTCTTAGCTCAATACCTTAGTAATAGTTAACAAGCACAAAAAGCTAAGGCCCATAGAACAGAGGAAGTAGATAATCAGACAGAACTTAATGTTTCCTTTTCCTTAGAAAGTTTAAAGTGGCTTGATTTATCAATTATGGGAACACCAGCACACCAAGCCAAATACAGAGCTTCTTTTACCTTTTCCCTCTCTTATTATTCTATCCTCTATAAACGTATGTAGAAAATTTAATATTAAACTTCACAATTTGATAATCCCTCTTCTCTGTTTACCACCCTATTTTGTCCAGGCTTAAGAAACAACAACACAGAAACAAAACAGCCCTAAAAAACTATATAGAAAAAATCATAACAGATAATAATTACTGAAAATAATATCTCTATTAGTTTAGATACTGTGGGGAAGGCAATTATTTTTCAGTAGCTTTTTCAGTGACTTGAAAAAGATTTTTCTTTTTCTTCACCTTCCCCTATGCTAGGAAAGGGAAAAGGATCAGACCAATAATCATTACTAAGTCAATCACAAAGCAATTAGAAAAAAATAATCCAATAGTTTTGTCCTTCTCAGGATGTAAGGGGGGATTTTAATATGCAGGTCCCTTCCAGTAGAGAAAAAACATTTATTCACAGCATGGTGCCCAGGACCAACTTTTCTCTTTATCCTTCTTTGTTTCCCTTTCTTTCCACACAAAGTTTCAGTTTAATCAGCAGCATGTACAGCTTAACTTCTTTATTTGCAGTCCAAACTTTTAATCTCCTCTCCTCCCCCACTCCCCTCACCAGATTTACCAACCAAAAAAAAAGATTTTTATTTTTTCTTCTTTCTCCAATACTTATGTCCCTTTTTAAAGCTGTTTACATGCAGGCATTTTTTAAAAAAACAAACAGTCAGAGGTGCTCCTCTGTGTCACTCACCCTCCTATAGCACGGCGTTATCCCAGCACTTCAGGAGCCCAACAACAGAAATCCTCAGTGAGTCTCCCTCCTTCCTCGCAGCATCGGTGGGGAAGGAGAACCCGGCTGTTGGCTACTCGCCAAGAACTCCTCTACAGCATACAATTTTAAACAACTTTCCAATTTACTTATATTATCAATTTTGCTTCATTTTCTTGGTATCCTTTATTGAAGCAACATCAATGCACTACTGTGAGCTAGCAGAACATATCTTTAAGCCAATAAAAACAGGCATATATGAGCAGCTGCCGTGGGATTATACTCATAGATGATAAATAGTTATATATATTAACTAATGTATTTCTGAAACAAGTTTAAGAATTTGGAAAGGCTCTTCTGCAGCTTGGACTTAAAGACATACTTCTGCCAAAATGATACCCATAGAAACACTTACATTAGAAAACTAAATGATGAGCCCAAAGCAATATCACCAAAGTATATAAACCAGTGCCTAAAAAAGTCTAGAGAACCCTTCAACCATCAGACACAAAAAAACAACAAATAAAGCTGAAACCAAATACGGTACTTTAAAATTACCAGACAATACTTTCACATAAACAGTTCTACTACTAAGCAAAGTAAAATAACTGAAAGAAAAAAAACAAAACAAAAAAATACTAAACTATATTATGTTGCAAGGTCCTATCTGTCAAATCCATAAAGCCAGAATAACTCAAATAACAACCCTTTGCACATATGAAGTCAAGGTTTTAGACAAGAAAGGAAAACATCTTAAAAGTGGAAGAATAATAAGCCAGTAGAAAAGAAAAACAAAAAAACATACACCAACCACCCAAAGAAAAAAGAAGTGCTGGAAAATAGCTAAAGAAGCAAACAAAATAATGTTCTAAACTGGATGCTATAGGAACATTGTATGCAAGCTTTGCACTCACAAGAGCGCGCTTCCATAGGCTTTAATGGGAGCCTCGTTTTCATGCCGATAGTCACGGCAGAGAACCTAGCGCAGCAAATTTGCCCATTTACAGGTGCATGTTAAATTAACGACCCACTTGTAATCTAGGCCAAAGTCACTTTAGAGGCTAACATCCAGCCATCATTCTGAATGAGAGGAACCCAACTTGAACAGATTTACCTTGTATTTTTAAAGGCAGGATATGAGAATTCTGCAAATAAAAACAGACTACGAGTTTTGCGTTATGAGCAGCTCGGTAATAATTTGCAAGTTATTTCCACCGCTCACCTTTAATAGCGCTGCTATTACAGGTTTTCCAAAAACCTGTGTTAGCGGGCAATATGGCAGCGTTGAGCTTCATACCGCACACAAATACCAGCGCTGCTTTGAGCTGGTTTTACGTGCTCGTGCACAAATTCCCCATAGACATCCATGGGGAGAGCCGGCTGAAAAAAAAGCCTAACACCTGCAATAAAGGAGCGTAAAGCTCCATAACGCAGCCCCATTGATTCCTATGGGGAAAGAAAATTTATGTTTAAACCTAACACCCTAACATAGACCCAGAGTCTAAACACCCCAAATCTGCCACCCCAGACATCGCAGACACCTAAATTACACTTATTAACCCCTAATCTGCCATCCCAATGTCCCCGCCACCTATCTACACTTATTAACCCCTAATCTGCTGCCCCCAATGTCGCCACCACTCACCTACACTTATTAACCCCTAATCTGCCGCCCCAATGTCGCCGCCACCCACCTACACTTATTAACCCCTAATCTGCCACCCCCAACACCGACATTACACTTATTAACCCCTAATCTGCCACCCTCAACGTCCCCTCCACCACTATACTAAAGTTATTAACCCCTAAACCTCTGGCCTCCCACATCACTAACACTAAATAAATATATTAAACCCTAAACCTAACCCGAAATCTAACCCTAACCCTAGCACCCCTAACTTTAATATAATTAAAATAAATCTAAATAACAATTACTATTATTACCTAAATAATTCCTATTTAAAACTAAATAATTACCTATAAAATAAACCCTAAGCTTGCTACAATATAGCTAATAGTTACATTTTAGCTATCTTAGGTTTTATTTTTATGTCACAGCTAAGTTTGTATTTATTTTAACTAGGTAGACTAGTTAGTAAATAGTTATTAACTTTTTACTAACTATCTAGTTAAAATAAATACAAATTTACCTGTAAAATAAAACCAAACCTAAGTTACACTAACACCTAACATTACACTAAAATTAAATAAATTACATTAATTACATACAATTAACTAAATTAAAAAAAAACCCCACTAAATTACACAAAATAAAAAAGAAATTATCACATATTTAAACTAATTACACCTAATCTAATTGCCCTATCAAAATAAAAAGTCCCCCCAAAATAAAAAACCCTAGCCTACACTAAACTGCCAATGGCCCTTAAAAGGGCCTTTTGCAGGACATTGCCCCAAAGAAATCAGCTCTTTTACCTGTAAAAAAAAATGCAAACAACACCCAACAGTAAAACCCACCACCCACACAACCAACCCCCCCCCCAAAAAAAAACTACCTAAAAAAACCTAAGCTCCCCATTGCCCTGAAAAGTGCATTTGGATGGGCATTGCCCTTAAAAGGACATTTAGCTCTTTTTCTGTGCCCAAAGTCCCTAAGCTAAAAATAAAAGCCACCCAATAAACCCTTAAAAAACCTAACACAACTCCCGAAGATCCACTTACAGTTTTTGAAGACCGGATATCTATCCTCATCCAGCCGGGAGAAGTCTTCATCCAAGCGGGCAGAAGTCCACAATGAAGCCGGGAGAAGTCTTCATCCAAGCGGCAAGAAGTCATCCTCAAGGCGGGCAGAAGTCTTCATCCAGACGGCATCTTCTATCTTCATCCTTCTGACGTTGAGCGGCTCCATCTTCAAGACATCCGGTGCAAAGCATTCTCTTCTTTTGCTGGCTCTTCAAGAATGAAGTTTCCTTTAAATGACGTCATCCAAGATGGCGTCCCTTGAATTCCGATTGGCTGATAGTATTCTATCAGCCAATTGGAATTAAAGGGTAAAAAATCCTATTGGCTGATGCAATCAGCCAGTAGGATTGAGCTTCAATCCTATTGGCTGATCCAATCAGCCAATAGGATTGAGCTTGCATTCTATTGGCTGATTGGAACAGATAATAGAATGCAGGCTCAATCCTATTGGCTGATTGCATCAGTCAATAGGATTTTTTACCCTTTAATTCTGATTGGCTGATAGAATTCAATGGACACCATCTTTTGCTGGCTCTTCAAGAATGAAGTTTCCTTTAAATGACGTCATCCAAGATGGCGTCCCTTGAATTCTGATTGGCTGATAGTATTCTATCAGCCAATTGGAATTAAAGGGTAAAAAATCCTATCGGCTGATGCAATCAGCCAGTATGATTGAGCTTCAATCCTATTGGCTGATCCAATTGAAGATGGAGCCGCTCCGCGTCTGAAGGATGAAAATAGAAGATGCCGTCTGGATGAAGACTTGTGCCCGCCTGGAGGATGACTTCTTGCCGCTTGGATGAAGACTACTCCCGGCTTTGTTGAGGACTTCTGCCCGCTTGGATGAAGAATTCTCCCGGCTGGATGAGGATAGATATCCGGTCTTCAAAAAATGTAAGTGGATCTTCGGGGGTTAGTGTAAGGTTTTTTTAAGGGTTTATTGGGTGGGTTTTATTTTTAGATTAGGGACTTTGGGCACAGAAAAAGAGCTAAATGCCCTTTTAAGGGCAATGCCCATCCAAATGCCCTTTTTAGGGCAATGGGGAGCTTAGGTTTTTTAGGTAGTTTTATTTGGGGGGGTTGGTTGTGTGGGTGGTGGGTTTTACTGTTGGGGGTTGTTTGTATATTTTTTTTTTACAGGTAAAAGAGCTGATTTCTTTGGGGCAATGCCCCGCAAAAGGTCCTTTTAAAGGGACATGAAACCCCAAATTTTTCTTTCATGATTTAGAAAGAATATGCCATTTTAAACAACTTTCTAATTTACTCCTATTATCTAATTAGCTTTGTTCTCTTGAATATCTAGATAGGCACAGTAGCTGCTGATTGGTGGCTGCACATAGATGCCTCGTGATTGGCTCCCCATGTGCATTGCTATTTCTTCAACAAAGGATATCTAAAGAATGAAGCAATTTAGATAATAGAAGTAAATTGGAATACTGTTTAAAATTGTATTATCTACCTGAATCATGAAAGAAAAAAAATGGGTTTAGTAAATTTAAGGGCCATTGGCAGTTTAGTGTAGGCTAGGTGTTTTTTATTTTGGGGGGGCTTTTTTATTTTGATAGGGCTATTAGATTAGATGTAATTAGTTTAAATATTTGATAATTTCTTTTTCATTTTGTGCAATTTAGTGTTTATTTTGTTTGTAATTTAGTTAATTGTATTTAATTAATGTAATTTTATTTAATTTTAGTGTAATGTTAGGTGTTAGTGTAAGACAGGTTAGTTTTTATTTTACAGGTAAGTTTGTATTTATTTTAACTAGGCATTAGTAAATAGTTAATAACTATTTACTAACTAGTCTACCTAGTTAAAATAAATACAAACTTACCCCTGAAATAAAAATAAAACCTAAGATAGCTACAATGTAACTATTAATCATATTGTATCAAGCTTAGGGTTTATTTTACAGGTAAGTATTTAGTCTTAAATAGGTATTATTTAGGTAATAATAGTAATTTGTATTTAGATGTATTTTAATTATATTAAAGTTAGGGGTGTTAGGGTTAGGGTTAGACTTAGGGTTAGGTTTAGGGGTTAATATTTTTATTTAGTGTTAGTCATGTGGGAGGCCAGAGGTTTAGGGGTTAATAACTTTATTATAGTGGCGGTGAAATTGGGAGCAGCAGATTAGGGGTTAATAAGTGTAGTTAGGTGGCGGAGATTTTGGGGGCAGCATATTAGGGTTTAATAACAGTAATGTAGGTTGCGGCGATGTTAGGGATAGGTGATTAGGGGTTAATAAGTGTATGTAGGTGGCAACGACATTGAGGGCAGCAGATTAGGGGTTAATAATATTTAACTAGTGTTTGCGATGCGGGAGTGCGGCGGTTTAGGGGTTAATACATTTATTATAGTGGCAGCGATGTCCGGAGAGGCAGATTAGGGGTTAATCATTTTATTTTAGTGTTTGTGATGCGGGAGGCCTCGGTTTATGGGTTAATAGGTTATGAGTTTTATGGTACAGCTTTGTAACGTAAAACCCATAACTACTGACTTTCAGTTTACGGTACGGATCTTATAGTTATGGGCTGTACCGCTGTCTTTTTGGCCGGACAGGCAAACTCTTAATACCAGCGCTATGGAAGTCCCATTGAAAAAGGACTTTTTAAAAAGTGCGGTAGTTATGTTGCGTGATGGACTAAAAAGTGTGCGGTACAGTTATACCTACAAGACTCGTAATAGCAGTGATAGTGAAAAAGCAGCGTTATGAGGCTTTTTCACTCATAACACAAAACTCGTAATCTAGCCAAGAATTTGCAAAGTTGAAAAATCAGTCACAATGCCCCTATTACTAGGTTTAAAATAACCAAAAATCCAATCATAATGTAACCATAAAATAGCTTAAATGAAAAAAACATGATATTTTTTTTAAAGATCTGCATGAACAAATCTATAATTCCATGAACTTCAAGGGAATAATATAACAATCTTGTAAGCCAGACTTCAGTAGCTACATAACTTTACACAGGACAAATAAAACAAGGCTTCTTGCAGTAAAAATTATATTTTATATAAAACTGCTTGTTAAAAAAGAAAGCACTGCTGAGACCTAAGGCTCTTCTATTTACTAGACAGGCATTTCAAGAAAAAACTTTACTTCCACTAAAGGTATTCTGCAAAACTGAAAAGAAAAATAACAATCTATGATTTATACAACCTTCTCTAAAAGATGCTATTTAAAACACTTCTTTTTTATACAGTAGATAACAGTACCTGCAAGTCATTTAAAACTTTATTCAAATGACATAATTTTGAAGGTTATATTAATGAGAAAAAAGTGTACTTGCTCTCAGAACAACAAACTTAGACATACAGCTTCAAAAGATTATGAAACGAATAATGCAACAATAAATAGAATTACAAACCAATGGCTTTGTGTTTGGAAAGACTGCTTATGACTTCAGACTTACCAAGCTTAAAAAACAGGTGCAAAAAAAGAAACAATCTGTTTAGGGTGTTACCAAACAGGTAACAGCTGGACAGTCTTTAACCCCTTAATGACCACAGCACTTTTCCATTTTCTGTCCGTTTGGGACCAAGGCTATTTTTACATTTCTGCTGTGTTTGTGTTTAGCTGTAATTTTCTTCTTACTCATTTACTGTACCCACACATATTATATACCATTTTTCTCGCCATTAAATGGACTTTCTAAAGATACCATTATTTTCATCATATCTTATAATTTACTATAAAAAAAAATATAAAATATGAGGAAAAATTGAAAAAAAAACCACTTTTTCTAACTTTGACCCCCAAAATCTGTTACATATCTACAACCACCAAAAAACACCTATGCTAAATAGTTTCTAAATATTGTCCTGAGTTTAGAAATACCTAATGTTTACATGTTCTTTGCTTTTTTTGCAAGTTATAGGGCAATAAATACAAGTAGCACTTTGCTATTTCCAAGCCATTATTTTTCAAAATTAGCGCTAGTTACATTAGAACACTGATATCTTTCAGGAATCTCTGAATATCCATTGACATGTCTATATTTTTTTTTAGTAGACAACCCAAAGTATTGATCTAGGCCCATTTTGGTATATTTCATGCAACCATTTCACCGCCAAATGCGATCAAATAAAAAAAATCGTTCACTTTTTCACAAATTTTTTCACAAACTTTAGGTTTCTCACTGAAATTATTTACAAACAGCTTGTGCAATTATGGCACAAATGGTTGTAAATTCTTCTCTGGGATCCCCTTTGTTCAGAAATAGCATACTTATATGGCTTTGGTGTTGCTTTTTGGTAATTAGAATGCCACTAAATGCCACTGCGCACCACACGTGTATTATGCCCAGCAGTGAAGGGGTTAATTAGGGAGCATGTAGGGAGCTTTTTGGGGTAATTTTAGCTTTAGTGTAGTGTAGTAGACAACCCCAAGTATTGATCTAGGCCCATTTTGGTATATTTCATGCCACCATTTCACCGCCAAATGCGATCAAATTAAAAAAAACGTTAAATTTTTCACAATTTTAGGTTTCTCACTGAAATCATTTACAAACAGCTTGTGCAGTTATGGCACAAATGGTTGTAAATGCTTCTCTGGGATCCCCTTTGTTCAGAAATAGCAGACATATATGGCTTTGGCATTGCTTTTTGGTATTTTTAAGGCCGCTAAATGCCGCTACGCATCACACGTGTATTATGGCTAGCAGTGAAGGGGTTAATTAGGTAGCTTGTAGAGAGCTTGCAGGGTTAATATTAGATTTAGTGTAGAGCTCAGCCTCCCACCTGAAACATCAGACCCCCTGATCCCTCCCAAACAGCTCTCTTCCCTCCCCCACCCCACAATTGTCCCCGCCATCTTAAGTACTGGCAGAAAGTCTGCCAGTACTAAAATAAAAGCTATATTTGTTTTTTGGTGGGTTTTTTAAAAGCATATTTACATATGCTGCTGTGTAAAAGTCCCCCCTTAGCCCCCAACCTCACTGATCCCCCCCAAACAGCTCTATAACCCTCCCACTCTAACTTAATTGGCGCCATCTTGGGTACTGGCAGCTGTCTGCCAGTACCCAGTTTATAAGAAAAAATGTTTTTGTTGTACATTTTTTTAACGTTTCTGTAGTGTAGCTTCCCCCCCACACAAAAACCAACCCCCCACCCCTCCACGATCTCTTTTTTTTTTTTTTTTTTGTTGTGCTTTTAACTTTTAACTTTTAATTCATTTTCCGTAGTGTAGCGGTTCCCACCCGCTCCCGCCCCGTGCACGCGCCCACCCGCCACCCTCCGTGCACGCGCGCGCGTCCGTGTGCGCCCCCGACGGTTCCGCCCCCGATCCCGCCCCCCTCGACGTCACACGGCACACCGATGGCCGCCCACCCGCCTCCCAAGTCGGCTCCCACCCACCAACGATACCGGCCATCGATGTCCGGTGCAGAGAGGGCCACAGAGTGGCTCTCTCTGCATCGGATGGCCATGCAAGGTTATTGCAGGATGCCTCCATATCGAGGCATCACTGCAATAACCGGAAAGCAGCTGGAAGCGAGCAGGATCGCTTCCAGCTGCTTTCCACACCGAGGACGTGCAGGGTACGTCCTCAGGCGTTAACTGCCTTTTTTTTGAGGACGTACCCTGCACGTCCTCGGTCATTAAGGGGTTAAAGTGAATGTAAATTTTGATGATAAAGTCCCCGGTTTTTAAAAATTCAATAAAAACAGGGGCACTTTAATTCATCAAAATTTACATTTCACTCGTGTTGTGAAAATACTTAGACACTGATTACCTCGGGGGGAAGCCATGATTGGAGGATGACCGATCCGTCATTTTTGCTGTAGGAAAAGGCTTGCGACGACTGGGGGAAGCTGGAGCGGCTGTCAAGATTAAAAGGTAAGTATTTTCAACTCAAGTGAAATTTAAATTTTGATGAATTAAAGTGCCCCTGTTTTTTAATCGAATTTTTAAAAACCGGGCACTTTATCATCAAAATTTACATTCACTTTAATTCTTGCCCAGACACAGGAAAAAAAAACCAAAAGTTATCAACTTTAGTAGCTGTAAGAACAATCCTATTAAGTAGAATAACTAACAACGAAAATGTAAGTTTACACATTTGGGGCCAGATTACAAGTGGCACACTTTTTAGCACTTTCACTCGCAAAAAAACACTGCAAGAAGTAAACTTTTAATATGGGCGGGTTAGGGCATGTATTACAAGTAGACCGTAAAATGTTTGCGTTTGATCAAAACCCCATGCACACTAACTTTATGACTTCGGATATTGCAACTGCGTTGACTTCTCTCTAAAGACTTTATTGGAGCTTGTTGTGCGAACCCAACACCACATGAGACCTACAGCGCTAAACCCGAAGGTGGATATGACTATCTTAAATGACAATTGAAGAAAATGTATGTTTCTATATACTTCTGATTCATTAAAAAAAATATATATATACCTATATCTATATGAATATATACATATATATATATATATATATATATATATATATATATATATATATATATATATATATATATATATATATATATATATATATATATATATTAGATAGAAGACAGCAGTCACTGGTTTTGCAATAAATGCTTTTAATAGGTGACGTTTCGGGGAATGCTCCCCTTCATCAGACCAACAAAATAGTAAGTGAATAACAAACATTTATACCATATAAGACCCTCCCCCTGTGTACAAAAAAACACCAAAATGGTTGCCAAGGCAACCAGTAAATAAACATATACAGTATTATACATTCATAAATAATCTAAATCACCCTATATACAAAAGGGGCAAACAACAATAAACGTGCAGTGCAGAGTATACAACACAAGTCCTAAAATACATAAATGTGGAGCATATTGAATATCATGTGAGAGAGCGATACTACCAAGCAGTGGACAAATTATCCCATAATAGTAGCAAACAGAATCAAGTCCATATACATAATATAAGCTAATCACAGTATATTGCACATAGTAGAATACAATACAGTATGTTGCACATAATAAAGTTGCACTCTAAGGATATAGCAATGTATGATGATCACAAGCCAGTATCGCTGAGCCAAAAATAAATGAGAAGACTAAGCATGTCACATAATGGGAAAGCACAATACATAGTGGTCACAAAACAAATAGTTACGTTACCAGTGCTGAGCAGGACATCTGTTAATCAGGAAAACCGTCTAATAGACAGAGAGGAACACACGCATACTCAATAACCTACTTTGTATGTGTGTCAGCAGTGCGTGCAAGGGACAGTGTACGGCAAGCACAGAAGCCCATTGGTCAGGAGGGAAACGCCTCCTGGAATGCGTCTCTGAATGTATCAGTTATGTGAAGCGCGCTGAGTGTACCAAGGACAAGAGACAATGTGTAGTAAATGTAGAAGATAGCAGCAAGAAATATGTAATCATAAAAAAACAACTATGTGTATGTGTCAGCCCTGACACTGTATAACAAAGCGTAAAAGTACCGCTAACGCTGCCTATCATAGATAGGGGGGGGGGGCACCTCCTGTAGCTCAATGGTTAAGGATTTATACAGTATACAGGATGCCCAGATGGCGTAAACAGGGCCAATGGTGTAGTGTGTTACTATTATGCCCAGCTATACAGGAATAATGTAGAATTTTGTAGAGAGTAGTCCCCAGGGTTGCTCCCTCCTTAAAAATCCGGAGATCCAGGAAATCCACTTTTTGGCTACTTTACGTGACTTTGAGTTTGACTGGCCCTGTGGCTGTATTGAGGGTATTGGTCCAGTCATTCAGTGTTTCCTCTGTACCCCTCCAAATCAGCAGGATATCATCAATGTAGAATTTGTAAAAGAGGACCTGTGTGTGTTCATATACCTTGTATAATGTATTCTATGAATAAATTGGCAAATGCCGGTGCCATATTTGAGCCCATTGTCATTACAGTTAGTTGGAGGTAAAATCCCTTTTCAAATTTAAAGTAGTTCAATTTGAGGCATATAGTGAGCAACTCAAGGATAAATTCAAGCGGTGGTCCTATATAGGGATATCTGTTAAGACATTCGGCCACAATGTCAATGCCCATCTTATGTGGAATAATGGTATACAGGCTAGTGACATCCATACTGGCCAAGACATCACCAGGTTCGATATAATTTATCAGAGAAAGAATCTCTGTAAGTGCAAGTGAGTCCCAAATGTATAACTGCATGTTCAGGTCAAATGGTTGCAGTACATAGTCAATATAGGTAGCAATAGGCTGCAGCAATGATCCCCGAACAGAGACAATGGGGCGACCAGTGGGAGAGATGAGTTGTTTTTTAATCTTAGGTAAAGTGAATATGATGGGTCTGATGGGGTGTTTCACAATAAGCCTGTCCCTTAGTGTTGTATCAATCCAGTTCAGTTGTATGGCGTGTTTAACAATCCCATAAATACGTGCTTTATAGGTGATGGTAGGATCACATGGTAGGGCCCTGTACGTGAGTGTATCGGACAGTTGTGAATCAATTTCCTTTTTATAGTTTGAGTAGTCTTGTAACAGGATAGCACCGCCCTTATCAGCTGGGAGTATCACAATAGATGTATCATCTGTTAGGGATCATGTAGCTGCCCAGTCCTCAGACGTCATGTTGTTCCTGAATCTCGGGACACTGTTATCCAAGGCTTTCTGCTTAACAATCCTTGTAAAGGTACGTATACTAGGATTGGTGCTGAGGGGATCAAAGGTGCTTGATTTTTTAAACAAGTGTCCTTTATCCTCAATTGTCTTCCCTGAAAGAAATCTCCTAATATCAGCTGTTTTTGAAATTTCATGGTGTCAATATGTGTTAAAGTCATTAGGGGTAGAAGTGGGAACAAATAATAGTCCTTTGTTGAGGACCTTCTGTTCCTGGTCACTCAAGATTTGTCGGCTGAGGTGCACTACATCCTATATATACACTCTCTAGCCACTTTATTAGGTACACCTGTTCAATTGATTAGTAACACAAATTGCTAATTAGCCAATCACATGGCAGCAACTCAATGCATTTAGGCATCTAGACGTGGTGAATGTTACTTGCTGAAGTTCAAAATAAGCATCAGAATGGGGAAGAATGGGGATTTAAGTGACTTTGAACATGGCATGCTTGTTGGTGCCAGACAGGCTGGCCTGAGTATTTAAAAAACTGCTGATATACTGGGATTTTCACGCACAACCATCTCTAGGGTTTACAGAAAATGATCAGAAAAAGAGAAAATATCCAGTGAGTGGCAGTTGTATGGACAAAAATGCCTTGTTAATGTAAGAGATCAGGCGTCAGAGGAGAATGGGCAGACTGGTTCAAGATGATAGAAATGAAACAGTAATGTTTGGGATATTTTCTTGGCACACCTTTGGGCCCCTTAGCACCAATTGAGCATTGTTTAACCGACAAGGCCTACCTAAGTATTGTCGCTGACCATCCCTTTATGACTACAGTGTACCCATCTTCTGATGGCCAATTCCAGCAGAATAATGCACCATGTCACAAAGCTCAAATCATTTCAAACTGGTTTCTTGAACATGACAATCCAATAGAGCACCTTTGGGATGTGGTTGAACAGGTGAATCGCATCATGGATGTGCAGCCGACAAATCTGCAACAACTGTGCAATGCTATCATGTCAATGTGGTCCAAAATCTCTGAGGAATGTTTCCAACACCTTGTTGAATCTATGCCAACCTGGTACTAGCAAAGCGTACCAAATAAAGTTGCAGGAGTATATATATGCTGTATATACATGTGTACTATATACAACAATGTGAACTGAAAGCACCAACAATCATACATTATATAAATAATTAACACTAGACATCATATATAATAAACCCAAAGTGCATAAAAAGTTCATAGGGTACACAGGTGGCTTCCTCTTCAAATAATCTCTCACTCTTCAAAAAGTGGGATCCAATCTGAGATCTGACCTGATGAAACGGTATAACTAAAAAATTAGTTGTGGAGCTAAAACCTTTTTTATGTTTTAACACATTTTTAATTAAAGTATTCTTTTGTTTTATACAATTTGATGATCTGAGTGTCTATGTGAGGAATGGAAATGTATGCAGCAGTCAGTTTGCAATGTTCGTTTTGGGCCATTCACACCATTCTGGACATCTGCATCTGCGAATTTCCTTGCTGAAGGATTTGTATCATCCTAACTCTGGTATAAATTAGGTCAACTTCAAACAGTCCAGCCTGTTTGATAAGCACTTTTTGAGTGCTTGCAAATCTGTGAGTAATTTATTTTTATTTATATATACATTGGGGTTCCATGTTCTTGTTTATGTTTTTTTATAAATACATTTGTATAAACTGTATGTGTTTATATGTGCATATATTTATGTATATATGTACATATATTCATATATAAATACATAAATACACATGTATATACACATGTGCATTTATATATATATATATATATATATATATATATATATATATATATATATATATATATATATATATATACTGTATAGATATATACAGTAGATATATATATATATATATATATATATATAAAACACTTTTTTTTAAAGTATTTATGTTGTGTTTCGTGCCAAAAAAATTAACTATTAAACTTTATGCTAGGTCTCCACTCGCGCAAACCTGACGCAAGCTCAAGCAAATGCGTTTACTTTCAACTTGTAATATGTGTGCAAAATAGGGTGGTTGCAATATTGCTTATCACAACTCATGCTAACAATAGCTCGCCACTTGTAATCTAGTCCATTATGTAGTATAGAAGTTTATCAGAGCAAAGCTATATAATACAACTTGCACAATTATACACTCATGCAGTATAATAACTTGTATTGGTATAGACTGTATATACATCAAAAAAGAGGAAGCGGAGCACTGAGATAAATAAAAGTTCAATTTTATTACAGCAATTTAAAACAAAAAAATCAAGGAGATAAAGGGTGCTATTCCTTGCATAGGGTTCAGCTCAGACAGCTGCTGACATGTTTCGGCATTTTGCCGTTATCAAAGCTGAGCAGCTTTGATAATGGCGAAATGCCGAAACATGTCAGCAGCTGTCTGAGCTGAACCCTATGCAAGGAATAGCACCCTTTATCTCCTTGATGTTTTTGTTTTAAATTGCTGTAATAAAATTGAACTTTTATTTATCTCAGTGCTCAGCTTCCTCTTTTTTGCTGATTCTATGACCTACCAGCGTGAGCACTGAGAGAGGAGATTGCTCCTCGTTCTATCCCTGACACCCACACTGCTGAACGGACCCTTCAGCCTCCCCTACTTACAAAGAGGATTTGCTTGGATCGATTCCCCTCCAATCAGGAGTGAGCAATTCAGCAGAGGACGTCTTTCAACCAATCCTGTAAGGAAACACACAGGGGATTGATAGGTGGTTCCCGCCCCCCTCCCTCCAGGAACGTCTGACGAGGGAGTACAGGCACCAACAGCGGATGCAGTTTGTTTGCCATACCGGACAGGCTGGAGTAGCAGAGCCACCGGAACACTGCGTACACCGCTCCAAGGTTTCATTGATCCTGCCCCCAGGACCGGATGTATCAGAGGTGAGAGGAGGGGGGAACGCTTATACCGCAATACGGCTGTTTGGTATACTTTGACCCAATGGGTCTGAGAAGTTTTATATTTTCTGCAGTAACTTTGCTCCTATTAACTCTTTACATGCTTAACAGGGACACCCACCTTTTTATAGACTGTATATACTCATGTAAGGCCAGATCACGAGTGGTGCACTAGCTGTTTTGTACGAACGATATCGGGTCAGAAGGAGCGCTCGTATTACAAGTTGAAATGTGAACGCGTGATCGCAATTGCAATCACAATTTTACGCTAGAAAGAAAACCGCAACCGCAGAACTCTGTTTCACTGTTGCACAAGATAAAAAGATGTTCAAAAACACTTAAAAATACATTTTAAAGGACAGTTACACTCATAATAACACTATCTGGAAAAAATGACAAGAAGAAAACAGCGCATCCACGAATCACAGCAGCGTTTATTCAAGTAAATGACACACACAGAAAATTGCACACTTACAAGATGACAGTAATGTATGAGCGGTAATGCCCTCTGGCTAGTTGTCTTTTGCCTGTAGCAAATCTCAGCGGGAACACCTCAGACGCCGACCAGCAGCACCAAGAGACCCACTTCCTGTCACATACGGCAGGTGCCAAAGAGAAACTCAAAAGAGCAGCAGTCCTAAACACTTTGATGGTAGGAGTAAGTTACCCTACGCGTTTCCTCTGCACACGGGCAGACTTCTTCAGGGGTATATGAAAATACAAACTTTTTTTGGGACTGTTGTATTTTCACATATCTGTTGTGTACGTCGGTGATTTTATGTCTCATATGTTTATACTATAGGGGATTGGCTGTGTGTCTTCTGAGAAACAGATATTAGATACACCCCGTTTTTACTTTTTGAAGTTCTACGGGTGCCCCACCTGATTCAGTGTAGCGCTGTCATTATTTTCTCCTGATTTTGTTTCTCACTATCTGGAAAAAACTATTAAAAAAAATATTGCACAAAAAAGTTATAAGGGCTCAAAGATATGAGATTACATATGCAGCACAGGCTTCAGCGTAACTGCTGAAACCCTTGTCGCCCGTAATTTCACCTTGCATATCTGAGAATCACATAAACCCCGCCGGCATTTTATAAAGTGCCGTAAGTCGGATAAACTAGCGATGTCAAGAAATGTGCCTAAATACAAATTTCTGGAGTCACCAGGGACTTACGGAAGTTTAGAAACTGCTGGCGCCTAAGAAAATAAAAATAAATGTTAAATCTCCCATAAAAGTGTAACCCGCCTCCCAAAAATAAAACCGACACGTAAAAACCCCTATATTTGCAATCCCCCCACATCACATTTAATAATAAAAGTATTAACCCCTAAAACAACAACCCCCCACAACGCAATATGCCTAAACTATTAACCCCTAAACCGCCATTAACCCACATTGCAATTAACCTAATAAATCCATTAATGCCTAAACCACCATTAACGCACATCGCAATAAACCTAATTAATCTATTAACCCCTAAACCGCCAACCCCCCACAATGCAATTCATTTATTTAAATTACTAATCCCCTGAACCTAACAACCTCTAAATTAACCGCAATTAACTAAATTAAAAAACTTTTTTTTTTCTTTAAAACTAAAAAAACTAACGGCTAGAGTCCTGCGTTAGCCGTCAAAGGCAGCGTTAAGGGGTCCTAACGCTGCTTTTGGCCGGCCACTGGTATTTAGAGTCAGGCAGTAAAGGGTCTAACGCTCACTTTCAAGCCGTGACTTTTCCATACCGCAGATCGCCTTACACCAATTGCGTATCCTATCTTTTCAATGGGATCTTCCTAACACCGGTATTTAGAGTCTTGGCTGAAGTGAGCGGTAGACCCTCTACTGACAAGACTCCAGCCACAGAAAAAAGTCAGTAGTTAAGCCGGTTTATAAAGCTCTTAACTACTGTGCTACAAAAGTACACTAACACCCATAAACTACCTATGTACCCCTAAACCGAGGTCCCCCCACATCGCCGCCACTATAATATTTTTTTTTAACCCCTAATCTGCCGACCGCACACCATTTATTAACCCCTAATCTGCCCCAACAACGTTGCCGCTACCTTATGGTATTTAATAGCTACCTAGTTACCTAGTGGTGGGTTGTAATGTTGGGGGGTGGTATTGTGGGTTTTTTTACAGGCAAAAGAGCTGATTACTTTGGGGCATGCCCCGCAAAAAGCCCTTTAAGGGCTGGTATTAGAGCTGTTAACTTTTGTAATTTAGATTAGGGTAGGGTAATTTTTATTTTGGGGGGGGCTTTGTTATTTTATTAGGGGGCTTAGAGTAGGTGTAATTAGCTTAAAATTCTTGTAATCTTTTTTTATTTTTTGTAATTTAGTGGGGTTTTTTTGTGATTTAGTTTAGTTTATTTAATTGTAGGTAATTGCAGGTAATTTATTTAATTTATTTAATTATAGTGTAGTGTTAGGTTTAATTGTAACTTAGGTTAGGATTTATTTTACAGGTCATTTTGTAATTATTTTAACTAGGTAGCTATTAAATAGTTAATAACTATTTAATAGCAATTGTACCTAGTTAAAATAAATACAAAGTTGCCTGTAAAATAAATATAAATCCTAAAATAGCTACAATATAATTATTCGTTATATTGTAGCTATATTAGGGTTTATTTTACAGGTAAGAATTTAGTTTTAAATAGGAATAGTTTAGTTAATAATATTTAATTTATTTCGTTAGATTAAAATTATATTTAATTTAGGGGGGTGTTAGGGTTAGGGTTAGACTTAGCTTTAGGGGTTAATGTTTTTATTAGAGTAGCGGCGAGGTCCGGTCGGCAGATTAGGGGTTAATACTTGAAATTAGGTGGCGGCGATGTTAGGGAGGGCAGATTAGGGGTAATACTATTTATTATAGGGTTTGCCAGACGGGAGTGCGGCGGTTTAGGGGTTAATACATTTATTATAGTGGCGGCGAGGTCCGGTCGGCAGATTAGGGGTTAATAAGTGTAGGTAAGGTAGCGGCGACGTTGGGGGGCAGATTAGGGGTTAATAAATATAATATAGGGGTCTGCGATGTTGGGGGCAGCAGATTGGGGTAAATAGGGATAATGTAGGTGGCGGCGGTGTCCGGAGCGGCAGATTAGGGGTTAATTGTGTAATGCAGGTGTTAGCGATGTCGGGGGTGGCAGATTAGGGGTTAATAAGTGTAAGGTTAGGAGTGTTTAGACTCGGGGTTCATGTTAGGGTGTTAGGTGCAGACTTAGAAAGTGTTTCCCCATAGGAAACAATGGGGCTGCGTTGGGAGCTGAATGCTGCTTTTTTGCAGGTGTTAGGTTTTTTTTCATTCCAAACTGCCCCATTGTTTCCTATGGGGGAATCATGCATGAGCACGTTTTAGCTGCTTACCGCTACCGTAAGCAACGCTGGTATTGAGGGTTGAAGTGGCGGTACATTAGGCTCAATGCACCCTTTTTGGAGCCTAACGCAGCCCCTCAGACAACTCTAAATACCAGCGTTGTCTTAAGGGTGCATTGGGAAAAAAAGCTGCGTTAGCTACGCGGGTCTTTACCAGCAAAACTCTAAATCTAGCCGTAAGTTTTAATTAAAGGGACACTGAACACATATTTTTTCTTTTGTGATTCAGATAGAGCATGCAATTTTAAGCAACTTTCTAATTTACTCCTATTATCACATTCTCTTCATTCTCTTGGTATATTTAAATTACAAAAAAAAAAAAGTCTAACATTACAGAAAATAATAAACAAAATTATCAAAAATTAAAAAAATTAAACCTGATCCCTATGAAAATAAAAGCCCCCCCTCAAATAAAAACATCCCCTAATCTAATACTAAACTACCAATAGCCCTTAAAATGGCATTGTAAGTTAAACAGCTCTTTTGCATTAAAAACATTCTAAGTCCCCCCCTAACAGTAAAAACACCCACCCACCAAACCCCCCAAAATAAAAAAACTTAACACTAAAAAATGTAAGCTACCTAAAGGGGCATTTGTATGGGCAATGCCCTTAAAAGAGCATTCAGCTCTTTTACAGTGCCCACAATCCCTATTCTAAAAAAACCAAATCCCCAAAAATAAAATCCTAACCCCCAAATAGGTACTCACTATTCCTGAAGTCCGACGGAGAACGTCTTCTTCCAATCGGCGATGTCTTCTATCTTCATCCAGGACCAAGCCGTCATGGAGCGGAGATGAGTGCGGAACAGAAGAGCGTCGAATGCGGAGCCATCGAAATGTGGAGATCCTCTTCGTACAATCACCACCGCACACTGAGGATTGAATTGAAAGTACGCATTTAAATATGGGTTACCTTGCATTCTTATTGGCTGATTTGGATCTTCAAATTTTCAGTAGCTCTCATTCAAATCAGCCAATAGGATTTCAGTAGCTCTCATCCTATTGGCTGATTTGAATTTGAAGATCCAGATCAGCCAATAAGAATGCAAGGTACCCCATATTTAAACGCGTACCTTGAATACAATCCTCAGTGTGCGGCGGTGATTATACGAAGAGAATCTTCATGTTAAATGGCTCTGCGGTCGCAGGTCTTCTGTTCCACGCTCATCTCCGCTCCTTTTCGGCTTGGTCCTGGATGAAGATAGAAGACATCACTGTAATGGAAGAAGATATCGCCGCTTGGAAGAAGACTTTCTCCGCTGGACTTCAGGAACAGTGAGTACCTATTTGAGGGTTAGAGTTAGGATTTTATTTTTAAAATTTTTTAAAAAAAATTAGAATAGGGATTTTGGGCACTGTAAAAGAGCTAAATTCCCTTTTAATGGTAGTAAAATAGCTGAATGCCCTTTAAGGGCAATGCCCATATAAATGCCCCTTTAGGGGCACTGGGTAGCTTAGGTTTTTTAGTGTTAGTTTTTTTTCGGGGGGTTTGGTGGGTGGGGGGTTTTACTGTTAGATTGGGACTTAGCATTTTTTAATGAAAAAGAGCTGTTTAACTTAGGGCAATGCCCTACAAAAAGCCCTTTTAAGTGCTATTGTAGTTTAGTATTAGATTATGGGGTGTTTTTATTTTGGGGGGGCTTTTTTATTTTCATACAGCTAGATTACCAATTATGGCATAATGGCTGTTTGAAAAATAGTGTGTGTGTTATTTTCATTGCGCACTCTTCATAACGTAGGTATTACAAGTCTGAAAACAACCTTGTTACACATTGCGGTAACACGAGTACCGGGTTAATTTCCCTAGCGTAATCACAGATGCGTAATGAATTCTCCCATAGACATTAGAATAGACGGATTTTTCATATAACACTCAATATCGCGAGGACTTAACACTGCTCTTTCATATTACACATACAACATCATGGACAATAAAAAGAATCAGATCAAATGTACAAACAACAATCGCTCACACAACATAGCACATACGCATTCAACATTCACAATCCTTTACAACAAATACTATACAACATTTACATTAAACGAGGATTAGGAAAATACGTTGCGATCTGCATCACGGAACAAAACAACATGAAAAAAGAATTGCACACTGATACACAAACAAAACATTTGCATTGGCGATTAGGAAACATTATTCAAAATAAACATTTACAACACAACAATTACGATACTATCAGAAATCAGCATTTAGATTTTGAGATACTAAATTATGAGAATGTTATGCAAAACGATCACTATGACATCATTGCATTATGCATATTCCAGAAATACATATGTGCATTTAGAAACTCGATATGAGCAGGTGCAAATTTTACTACTCCACATTGCACACATGCAAATCAAAACTAAAGCATACCTGGACCTCCTTTACTTTGCAAACCGGTACATCATTAACCATTTACATAGGGTATATAAGCTTGCTAGAAACATGGCTTCTTTGACTGTATTGCTTTTTGGAGATATGTGCAGGTCTAGGCTTTGGAAGTTTCAGAGAGTTAACGAGTTATTTAGTGAGAGACAGAGAGTTAGTTAGTGAGAGAGTTAGTGAGAGAGTGAGAGTTAGTTAGTGAGAGAGACTGAGTTAATGAGAGAGAATTAGTGAGAGAGTTAGTGAAAGAGCGTTTTTAAGGGTTTGTGAGTGTGCGAGTGCTGTTTTTTTGTACATTACTAACATAAACACATTTACACTCAAACACATTCAATACATACATACGCATATCAGTAGCACTACATACACACACATATACTCTATACCCATTCCCTTTAATCCTACACTCCATACCCCATTCCCTTTAATCCCATACCCATCCCATAGTTAGATTTTGTTTGATTTACACCAAATTATTGTTTACATATCCTCATTTACTCTTTTTTTATACGTTTGTCTGTTTATTTATACCCTTACCCTATTTATGGTTTTAATCCCATTCACAGTATGAGCACTTTTTACTTTTATTTCATTATTTTGACCCCCTTTCATTTAAGCACTTTCACATTTTGAAAGAGTATGGGGGGAAGGAGGGCTAGGGGAGAGCCGAGGCAAGAAATCAGTGTGGAGCTCTTAGAACTTATTAGGCAGCAGATTAGGAAGCAGGTTAGGAAGCAGGTTATGGAGGAGGTTAGGCAGGATAGAGGGACAGGGAGAGGGAGAGGAAGGGGGAGAGGAACTATAGAGGAAAGGGGGGAGAGGAAGGGGGAGAGGTCAGGGTGGGTGGGCCCGGGTGGGTGGGCCCAGCCACTTTGTTGAAGATGAACAAGTGGCTGGGCCCAGTGGGGTAGGTCAGGAGCGCAGACAGGGAACAATACACTCAGGAGAACAGAGGCTCACATCACAGGGGAAGCCCAGGCAGAAGGAGTTCCTTATAGTGGCCTATATGGAGAGGGCTAGGAGGCTGCGGGTATCAAAGGCCACCCCTAAAGAGAAGAAAAAGTTGTGGCTGGAGATAACAGATGCTGTGAATGCAGTGGGGGGAGTTCAGGAGGGATGTCAAATCAATACAGAACTGCTACCGGGACTGCAGAAGTGAACTCAAAAAGAAGATGTCAAGGGAGAGGGACTACAATGCAGGGACCGGTGGCGGGCCGGAACAGACATTTGTATACAGCTGCTTGGAGGACATGCTGCATCCCAACATCTCAGTGGTGTCCATAGTCGGTATCGAAGGAGGAATTGATACCGGAAACCTGTGCTTCTAATCTGCTGGTAAGCTAATTTAATAATCTCTTTACATTCACCTTATAACGAAGAAAAGCCATCACATTAGTATCTAGTCTACAGATTAGATGTGCATTTAAACAGATTTAAGACGCATGCAAAAATACATTCATATTGACCATCTAGATATCCGAAAGACGGGTTTTCAAATACGTAAATCGTATTGATTGCTTTTGGTTACAAATGAATTATTAAGGCAGCCTCATTAATACACTTTTAAATATAACATTTACATCTTTATTTGGAACTGTGCTAATATCTCTATTTCTTTCATTTTCTAATATACAGAGTCTGAGGCTGGGGAGAAGGAAACACAACACGAACAGGCTCCTCCTTCACCCAGGCATGTGACTGATGCAGAAGATTTAGGAGGTGGTAGTAAGTGCGCTAAAAGAAGCTAAAGGTATCCTTAATTGAAAAAAAAAAAATTGGGTATATATAGTATATATATATATTAGAAATTGTAAAAAAAATATCTATAGTGCAAAAATTAATCATATGTGATAAGAGGTTCTGCAATCCTATTTAGAATAAGTGGAGGGTAATATATCTAGGAAAATGTATCTATCCAAGTTATTAGTGAAAAACCATAAAGTTTTATGATCCCTACAATGGGAAACTACAAAAAACTAAAGCAGTCTATCAACTGTGTTCTATTCTAAAAAAAAATGAAAAAGTTGCTGAAAATATGTAACAAATAGCAGTGTTGCAATATACTTGTAAAGAAAATTATTCTATAATACTATGAAGTGAATAAGTGTAGTTACTTTACAGCGAAAGTGTCAAACAGAAACAATGTGCATTACTATAGTGCCAAAAAAACAATGGTGCTAAAAAACAATAATATTATGCGCTAATAATATATACTAGATATCCAAAAGTGAATACTTGGATAATAGTCTAAAAATAACTTAAAGCCTTATTTGTATATATAAAAAATTTTTTTATTTGTACACAACCAAAAATCAGAATTGAATTTAAGCTAAAACAAGGGGACGTCTCCCCAAAGATAAAATGTTAAAATCAATATTAAGTAGGTTGATATTCCACACCAGGTACTTTGTAAGCATAAATGCTTTGCTGAAAATTGTATTTGTAATCCACTCTGTTTATACAGGGAAAATCAGTCTCTTTATATTACATCAACTATTTGTGAATAGTGATGTCCCAAACTGTTCGCCCGCGAACGGTTCACAGCAAACATAGCTTGTTCACGTTCGCGTTTGTGGGCGAACACATGGCGATGTTCGATCCGCCCCTATGTGTCATCATTGTGGAAACTTTGACCCTTTATGTCACAGCCGCCTGACACATTAGAGCCAATCAACATCAGACACTCCCTCACAGACACTCCCAGCTACTCGGAATCCGCCATTTTAGACTCATAACGACCTTGCTTTTTTAATGATAGGACGTGTTATGTTTTTGCTCCTGACATTCATAGGAAAAACATAGCTAGGCTAGTGTATTTACAGTCCAGAAGGACTCCACTCATCTCTGCTGCAAGCACAGCACCCCAAAAAGCCCTTTTTAGGGCTATATTTTGTGCCGTTTTTTTTTTTTTATTTCTTTTTTTTTTATTAGCATTTGCCTGGCTTTCAGCTGTGTGTTTAAGGCTCACAGCATATGCTGTGACTACTGCCACCACTGATATCTCCCTAACAACATTAGTTTAAATTTAACTAACCCAAAAATATAATTATTTTTCTAGTGTAATTTTTTTTCATTTTCTATCAGGCCAGTGTCACACAGCATATACTCTGGTTCATTGCTCTGTGCCAGCCAGCAGCCAGCAGTGTTAATATCCGTTTATAACATTATTTTTAATTTAAAAAAAAAAAAACACAAAAAAATATTTTTCTAGTGTAATCTAATTACATTTACTATCATACCTGTGTCTGTCAGGCTCACTCAGCATTAATATACCTCTTTTTTTTTTCAGGCTTTTGGTTAATTGGTCTGTGCCAGGCAGCCACCCAGCACTCATATCTATTTTTCTTTCACCTTAATTTTAATATAAAAAAAAAAGTTTAAATTTGTTTGCTAGTGTAATCAAATCTAATTTTCTATCCGGCCTGTGTGTTTTGCTGACATAGAGAGCCTACTGTGTTTACTTGCTGCCCTCCCTAGTCTATGAGCCATGACTCATATGTGTTTAACCTTTTTTTAATTCCCCCCCCCCAAAAAAATAATTTCAATCATTTTTCTAGTGTAATCTAATAGTATTTTCTATCAGGCGTGTGTGTATCCGACATACATAGCCTACTGTTTTTAATAGCTGCCCTTCCAAGGCTATCAGCCACGACTCATATGTATGTTCTTAACCTTTTTCTTAAAATTTCCAAAAAAAAGTCTTTAAATCATTATGCTATTGTAATCTAATTGTATTTTCTATCAGGCCTGTGTCTAACTGTCTATCTGACTAACGCAGCATACTGTTGTTATAATTGCTGCCCTACGTAGCAGCCAGACAGTGCGACCACTCATAGAGTCATATGTGCATTGCACTTCTTAACATAATTTTAATATTAAAATCTAAAATTTTAAAATATTTTGCTAGTGTAATGTAACTTAATTTTCTATCAGTCCTGTGTTTTTGTCACTTACACAGCATACTGTGTTAAATTACTGCCCTACCTACCATCCACAACTCATATCTGCCAGCCTGTCTGCCAGGCCCAAGTAGCCAATTAGTGGCACCAATCACAATTCTTGTAACAGTAATAAAAAAATAAAAAAACATAATTTTTTGGACTGAAAATATTCAGTCTCCTAGGGCCATTGAATTTCATTTACCTCCTGCCTGCCACTGCCAGCCTTTTGTGCCAGGCCGTCTAGCCAACTATTTACACCAATCATAATTGTTGTCACAGTCAGACAGTATAGTTATTAATTTAAATAAAAAAAATGTTTAGTGTTGATCTTAACCCTCAGTTTGCTCGTGCCTTTGAATTGCACTTTTCTACAGCCTTCCAAGCCTGTGTGCCAGGCCTACTTAAAAAATATTTACACCAATCATATTTGTTGTGACAGTATTCTAATAATTAAAAATTAAAATTTTTGGTAATAGTTGCTGTGATTTGAATCCTCAGTTTGCTGGTGCCATTGAATAGCACTTTCCTCCTGCCTTGCAGCCTGCTGTGAGCCAGGCCCACCTAGCCAATTGTTGTCAGCAATCATATTTCTGTTAACAGTATTTTAAAAATTGTCAATCATCACTGTTTAGACTGTCAGTAATCAGTCTCCTAGTTTCCTTGAATTGCATCTCCCTCCTGCCTGCCATCCTTTTGTGCCAGACTGTCTTGCCAACTATTTACACCAATCCAAATTTTTTGTCACAGTATAGTTACTAATTAAAATTAAAAAAATCTTTATTGTTGATGATCTTAATACTCAGTTTGCTCGTGCTTTTGAATTTCACTTTTCTACAGCCTTCCAAGCCTGTGTGCCAGGCCTACTTAAAAAATATTTACACCAATCATATTTGTTGGGACAGTATTCTAATAATTAAAAATTAAATTTTTTGGTAATAGTTGCTGTGATTTGAATCCTCAGTTTGCTTGTGCCATTAAATAGCACTTTCCTCCTGCCTTGAAGCCTGCTGTGAGCCAGGCCCACCTAGCCAATTGTTGTCAGCAATCATATTTCTGTTAACAGTATTGCAAAAATTGTCAATCATCACTGTTTAGACTGTCAGTAATCAGTCTCCTAGTGTCCTTGAATTGCATCTCCCTCCTGCCTGCCATCCTTTTGTGCCAGGCCGTCTTGCCAACTATTTACACCAATCCAAATTTTTTGTCACAGTATAGTTACTAATTACAATTAAAAAAATCTTTATTGTTGATGATCTTAACCCTCAGTTTGCTCGTGCCTTTGAATTGCACTTTTCTACAGCCTTCCAAGCCTGTGTGCCAGGCCTACTTAAAAAATATTTACACCAATCATATTTGTTGTGACAGTATTCTAATAATTAAAAATTAAAATTTTTGGTAATAGTTGCTGTGATTTGAATCGTCAGTTTGCTGGTGCCATTGAATAGCACTTTCCTCCTGCCTTGCAGCCTGCTGTGAGCCAGGCCCACCTAGCCAATTGTTGTCAGCAATCATATTTCTGTTAACAGTATTGCAAAAATTGTCAATCATCACTGTTTAGAATGTCAGTAATCAGTCTCCTAATTTCCTTGAATTGCATCTCCCTCCTGCCTGCCATCCTTTTGTGCCAGGCCGTCTTGCCAACTATTTACACCAATCCAATTTTTTTGTCACAGTATAGTTACTAATTACAATTAAAAAAATCTTTATTGTTGATGATCTTAATCCTCAGTTTGCTCGTGCCTTTGAATTTCACTTTTCTACAGCCTTCCAAGCCTGTGTGCCAGGCCTACTTAAAAAATATTTACACCAATCATATTTGTTGTGACAGTATTCTAATAATTAAATATTAAAATTTTTGGTAATAGTTGCTGTGATTTGAATCGTCAGTTTGCTGGTGCCATTGAATAGCACTTTCCTCCTGCCTTGCAGCCTGCTGTGAGCCAGGCCCACCTAGCCAATTGTTGTCAGCAATCATATTTCTGTTAACAGTATTGCAAAAATTGTCAATCATCACTGTTTAGACTGTCAGTAATCAGTCTCCTAGTGTCCTTGAATTGCATCTCCCTCCTGCCTGCCATCCTTTTGTGCCAGGCCGTCTTGCCAACTATTTACACCAATCCTAATTTTTTGTCACAGTATAGTTACTAATTACAATTAAAAAAATCTTTATTGTTGATGATCTTAATCCTTAGTTTGCTCGTGCCCTAGAATAGCACTTTTCTACAGCCTTCCAAGCCTGTGTGCCAGGCCTACTTAAAAAATATTTACACCAATCATATTTGTTGTGACAGTATTCTAATAATTAAAAATTAAAATTTTTGGTAATAGTTGCTGTGATTTGAAACCTCAGTTTGCTGGTGCCATTGAATAGCACTTTCCTCCTGCCTTGCAGCCTGCTGTGAGCCAGGCCCACCTAGCCAATTGTTGTCAGCAATCATATTTCTTTTAACAGTATTGCAAAAATTGTCAATCATCACTGTTTTGACTGTCAGTAATCAGTCTCCTAGTGTCCTTGAATTGCATCTCCCTCCTGCCTGCCATCCTTTTGTGCCAGGCCGTCTTGCCAACTATTTACACCAATCCTAATTGTTGTCACAGTATAGTTACTAACTAAAATTAAAAAAATCTTGATGGTTGATCTTAATCCTCATTTTGCTTGTGCCATTGAATTGCACTTTTCTACTGCCTGCCAGCCTGTGTGCCAGGCCCAACTATCCAATTAGTGCTAGCAATCATATTTCTTTTAACAGTATTGCAAAATTTGTCAATCAACACTGTTTTGACTGTCAATCTGCAGTCTTATTAGCCAATTAGTGCCACCACTCATATTTATTGTAACAGGATTGGAATTTTTGTTAATCATAACTGTTTTGACTGTGATTCTTCAGTCTCCTAGTGCCATTGAATTGCAGTTTCCTTTCTCCCAGCGTGTGTGCCAGACAGGCTCATTTGCCAAATAGTGCCAAACAATCATATTTGTTGCCACAGTACTAGTAATATTTAAAAAAATTAACAATTTGTGATTTTTAAAACATCTGTCTTTTTTGTTGTTGTCAGTCTCACAGCGTATACTGTGCCCACTTTCACAGTGCCACCACTCAATTGGTGTAATAGTATTGTTAGTGTCCATTTAAAAAAAAATGACAGGCAGAGGCAGGCCACCCGCAGGTTCCGTGGTCGTGGTCGTGGTGCTGTGATTCCTTTAGACCCTACAAATATGCACATTGTTCAGACGCCGGGTGCCAGGGGGGATGCAAAAACTTCTGAGGAGGACCTAGTTGAATGGCTAACACAGGAAACCCAATCTTCTTCAGCTTCCGCTGCTAGTCCTCCTAACCTTGACGCACCATCTAAATCCAGCTGTGCTTTGGGCAGGTCTCAAGTGACCAGTGCCACTCCGCCGCCTGTCACCACCACCAACACTAGCACCACAGCCGCTTCACTTGATCTGTCACAGGAGTTATTGACACATCATTTTGAAGAAATGAGTGATGCGCAACCATCATTGACAGAGGATGTAGATAATAGTGATCAGTCTCAGTCAGGCAGCATTACCGACATGGAGGTACGGTGTGATGATGATGATGATGATGTTGTACCCGCTGCTGCTTCCTTTCTTGATGTTTCAGATACAAGTGAAGCGGTTGATGATGATGTGTCGGTGGATGTCATGTGGGTGCCTACTAGAAGAGAAGAAGAAGAGGGGGAAAGTTCAGATGGGGATACAGAGAGGAGGAGGAGGAGGAGGAGGAGGAGGAGGAGACGATTTGGAAGCAGGGGGAGATCGTCTCAAGGAGCTAGTGGCACAGTCAGACAGCATGCATCATCACCAGGGGTCAGCCAGACAGCCCGCCGATGCCCATCAACGCATGCTGTTGCCACCACCAGAATGCCGTCATCGCAGAGCTCAGCAGTGTGGCATTTTTTTTGTGTGTCTGCCTCTGACAACAGCGATGCCATTTGCAACCTGTGCCAAAAGAAACTGAGTCATGGGAAGTCCAACAGCCACCTAGGTACAACTGCTTTGCGAAGGCACATGGTCTCCCATCACAAAGACCGATGGGAAGAACACATGAGTAGAAGCAGCACACAAAGTGAAAGCCGCCCTCCTCCTCCTGCTCCAGCATCTTCAGCCACGTCAACCAGTGCTGTCCTCCTTGCCCCCTCTCAACCATCCTCCACTCAGTCTCTCTTACGTAGCAGTTCCTGGTCATCTGCCCACAGTCAGGTGTCTGTCAAGGACATGTTTGAGCGTAAGAAGCCAATTTCTCAAAGTCACCCCCTTGCCCGGCATCTTACAGCTGGCTTGTCTGAACTCTTAGCCCACCAGCTTTTACCATACAAGCTGGTGGAGTCTGATGCTTTCAAAAAATTTGTATCTATTGGGACACCGCAGTGGAAGGTACCTGGCAGAAATTTCTTTTCACAAAAGGCAATCCCAAACCTGTACTCTGTTGTGAGAAAGGAAGTTATGGCATGTCTGGCACACAGCGTTGGGGCAAGGGTCCATATGACCACAGATAGCTGGTCTGCAAAGCATGGTCAGGGCAGGTATATCACATACACTGCGCATTGGGTAAACCTGCTGACTTCTGACAAGCATGGAATGCGTGGCTCTGCAGAAGAGTTGGTGACAACGCCACGACTTGCAGGCAGGCCTGCTGCTACCTCCTCTACTCCTCCTACTCCATCCTCTTCCATAACCTCTTCCTCAGCTGAGTCCTCTTCAACTTCTGCGTTTTGCTCCACATCTACAGCTCCCCAGGTACTATGCTACATCCCGGGTACAGCAGTGTCACGCTGTCTTGGGGTTGACTTGCCTGAAAGCGGAGAGTCACACTGCACCAGCACTCCTGACCGCCCTGAATGCACAGGTGGATCAGTGGCTGACTCCGCACCAACTGGAGATTGACAAGGTTGTTTCTGACAATGGAAGTAATTTGGTGGCGGCATTGAAATTGGGCAAGTTGACACATGTGCCGTGCATGGCACATGTGTGTAATCTGATTGTACAATGATTTGTCCATAAGTACCCAGGCTTACAGGACGTCCTGAAGCAGGCCAGGAAGGTGTGTGGCCATTTCAGGCGTTCCTACATGGCCATGGCGCACTTGTCTGATATCCAGCGTCGAAACAACCTGCCAGTGAGGCGCTTGATTTGCGACAGCCCGACACGGTGGAATTCAACACTCCTAATGTTTGACCGCCTGCTCCAACAAGAAAAAGCTGTTAATGAGTATTTGTATGACCGGGGTGCTAGGACAGCCTCTGGGGAGCTGGGGATATTTTTGCCAAATTACTGGACGCTCATGCGCAATGCCTGTAGGCTCATGCGTCCTTTTGAGGAGGTGACAAACCTTGTCAGTCGCACCGAAGGCACCATCAGCGACATCATACCATTTGTTTTCTTCCTGGAGCGTGCCCTGCGAAGAGTGCTGGATCAGGCAGTAGATGAGTGTGAAGAGGAAGAGTTGTGGTGTCCATCACCCCCACAAACAGCCGAATCAGCATCGCTTGCTGGACCTGCGGCAACGCAGGAAGAGGATTGTGAGGAAGAGGAGTCAGAGGAGGAATGTGGCTTTGAGGAGGAGGAGGAGGAGGAGGAAGACCGAGCACAACAGGCATCCCAGGGTGCTCGTTGTTGTCACCTCTCTGGTACCCGTGGTGTTGTACGTGGCTGGGGGGAAGAAGATACCATCAGTGAGATCAGTGAGGAGGAGGAACGCGACATGATTAGCTCAGCATCCAACCTTGTTCAAATGGGTTCTTTCATGCTGTCGTGCCTGTTGAGGGACCCTCATATAAAAAAGCTGAAGGAGGGGGGGGCGGAGCTAGCCGGCGTCCAAGATGGTCGCTAGCATGTAGAGCTCTGAAGTAGGGTTGGCCCAAAAACAGCCCTAATACCATAGAACCTGCGAGCTGGAAGCTAGTAACCAGTGCGTCTGTCTCCCGAAAGCCCAGGGATCACATGAAGCGAGGCGGAGAAAACCCGGTGTTATATTTAGCACCGCACACTATCGCGGCCTCCCGCGGCCTTCCGACGGCCACCCACATGGCCCACATCGAGCCTTAACAACTCCCGCTACGGAGGTGCGACGCACACAGAAGCCTCCACACCGCTTACCGGAGGAGCAACTCTACACCTCACGACCAGCGCTCTCCATCTGACTAGCCACGCGGACACCATGCGAGGGGTGAGAACGTAATGCAAACTTGTCAGCCTCCATTACTGCATAACACACACATCGTGGCTTCACCACAATAACCTCATATAGGGGTAACTACTCCCCCAAACGGGCAAATCACGCCACATAGCCTATCTAACCTCCATCACCCACCAATTACCCCTGCACCCTATGTGCGCTGCATGACACAAAGATGGCGCCGATAGTCACATCAGCACAGGAACTGCAGCCTCACTATACCTAGTGCAGAGGGAGACAATGCACACTTGCAGGCGCTTCATCTATCATTAAACTTGCTCCTAGCTACAACAACTGAACCAGTATATCACAACAGAAGGGCTCCTCTCCCACTATGTCAGCCAGGAGGGCACCCAGAGCTGAAAAATCCAGTAAGAGCAGCACAACCCCTACAGTTCATAATTTTTTCAAAGCAGTTGAAATGGCTGCTTCAGACCCAACTGAACATTCAGAAAATATGCCTTCATTATCACCCACATCAGATACAGGCACAACAGAGACAATGCTCACTAAAGCAGACCTGCAATCTCTACCCTCCAAAGAGGATTTCAACAACTTTATTTTAGTCAGCTCCATGTTAAAATCCAGCTTATCTGAAGTTAGAAAAGAGATAAGTGAAATTGGCAATAGAATAGCACAACTAGAAGAAGACTCAGAACACACAGATAGGCTGCTGGATGCTCAGTCACAACAGACATCCCACCATTCCACTCTAATAACACAACTACAGAACCAAGTGGAAGACTTGGATAATAGGGGGAGACGCCAGAACATTAGAATCCGGGGTGTCACTGAGAACATCAAAACCCCAGAGCTCCTCCCCTATTTACAGACCTTGTTTAATACACTTATGGATAACAAAGAAGAAATTGAGTATCCGCTCGACCGGTACCACAGAGCTTTGAGGCCAACTCCCAAAGATGCAGCCCCTCCAAGGGACATAATTATAAAATTCACAAGTTTCAGGGACAAAGAAGATATCCTCACTGCGGCGAGGAAGAAATCACCCATATCACACAAGGGCTGTGCACTTCAATTTTTTGCCGATTTAAGTCAGCTCACACTAGCCAAGCGACGGGAGACCAGATACCTCACTTTAAACCTCAGAGACCTTGGAATCCCCTACAGATGGGGCTTTCCCTTTTGCCTCAAAGTGATCAAGGATAATACAACTGCAATCTACAGATCAACTGAGGACCTGGATGACTTCTGCTCATCATTAAAGATCTCGCAACCCAGTCTCCCATCACTACAGGAAGCCCCCAAAGACCAGCGCCCACCAAGACCACACAGGCAAGAATGGACTCCTGTCCACCACGGGAAAAAGACCAAGCCCTCCAAGGGAATGCCTCCGAATCAAGGAGCAGTCACCTGACTGCAAAGACTACCTTGTGTTAAGTAACCTATATCTGTTGATTGCCATGTTCTACATTGCCACAGCGCGGTGTGTTCTATATGGACATTATGCCACATCCTAAGCACCTACCTGTTGCTTTGTTACCGTTTAGCTTTATTATGCCCTTTTTTCTTCTTTTCTTTTCTTCTCTGCATAGTACTAAAAGTTAATTGTGTTTATGCTTTATTATGCCATATGTGTTATGTATACAATAAACCAAGTATATGAGTGCTGCGCCATATGCGCCAAAAGTATGACGAAAGGTTAACCATCCTACAGAGAGTTTGCTCCCTGTGGCAGTGTCTACACCTCATAATTCCAGCCCCATATTCTGAGGCCGACCTGCTACCGCAAGTCGTAGCAGCTACTTATTCCCCCCCTACTCCCCCCCCTCCTTTTTAATTGTTTTTCATTTCTATCCACCTACAAGTGTAGCATGAGATATGTTTATGCTTTTAGTTTAAGTTTTACACATGTTGCTTTGTTTTTGTTTACGTTTGCCTTTTACCATTTCAGATATGCCTTCTTTGAACTGCCTCTACCACCACCTACTTTCCCTCCCCCTTCTTCCTGGTCTGGTCGGACCCGCACGACTCACCCTAAAACTCAGCCCCGGGATCAGGATCCATTCGACATAAGGTACAATCCCCCTTGTGAATACACAGCACAGAACCAGCATGGCTCCCACCCCGCCCACCTCCCCCTCCCCACTATTAGCTTAGAATGACTCTCACAGCGACACAGTACTCCCCCCCCACCGGAACACACACCATCAAACTCATAACCCTTAACACCAGGGGATTGAACTCACCCACAAAGAGGTCGGTCGCCCTCTCCTGTTTTAAAAGAGCTAAGGCAGATGTAGTCTTCATACAGGAGACGCACTTCCCGAAAGATAACTCACCTAAATTCTCAAATAGAGACTTCCCCACTGCATACTTTGCGTCCCATACCAGCAAGCGTGGAGGGGTGGGGATTATGTTCCATAGATCATTGCCGTTTCAACTGTCACAAATAGAGGCAGACCCAGGGGGCAGATGGCTAATCCTTACTGGCCTTCTATACAATCGACCTATTACCCTGGCCAACATCTACACCCCAAACTCCAAACAGGCACAGTTTTTCAGAAAAGTCGCAAATAAGATACTCCAGGTTCAAAAGGGCTCTCTAGTTATGGCCGGGGATTTGAACGTAGCCCTTGACCCTTGCATTGACTGCTCCCTAGGCCGAGGCAGTGTACCCCTCAAAACCATCCAAGACATAACCACGACCGTCCACAAACTTACCCTGATAGACATCTGGCGGGTGAAACATCCAGGCCAACGCGACTACACGTTTTTTTCTAACCCACACAGGTGCTACTCACGTATAGACTATATTTTCACTGACCAAATCACCTACAGCCTAGTGAGGGACGCCGACATAGAACCTATTAGTTGGACAGATCATGCCATGGTGTCAACCATATTAAACTGGTCAGATAGGCCCCTCTCCCCTTATGTGTGGAGGCTCGATGAATCACTGCTAAAAAGACCTGAGTTGTCCACACGCTTGGCAGAGAAACTAAAAGAATATTTTGAACTAAACAATACACCAGATATAGCACCGCACACCCTATGGGAGGCCCACAAATGCGTAATTAGAGGCGAAATAATTAAACACAAAGCACAGCTGACTAAACAATACCGAGAATCATATAGGTCCGCGACACAGAACATTCGTGACATAGAGCTACAGCACAAAATGTCCCCCCAAGACAAGAACTTAACAGATAAACTGAGACAGGCGAGGAATGACTTAAATAGACTAATCTATAAAGAAGCTCAAACGAAGGCATTCTTCCTGAAGAAAATGTACCTAGCTACCTCCAATAAGATAGGCCCCTCCCTAGCTAAATCTCTCAAGGAACAAAAACTCAGCTCCTACATACACAGTTTAACCGACTCTGCCGGCCATCAAGCCCTTAGCAGCCACCAAATCGTGGACCAATTCAGGTCTTTCTACAACAACTTATACAACCTACCGAGCCCCCCACTCGCGGCCACCCCACAGGCGCGGGAACAGTACATCAGAGAAGCCGCCCTACCGGTACTCCCCCCAGAGATATCAGAAACCCTGGAAGCCCCAATAACTACCTCGGAGGTACTCCTAGCAATAAAATCCCTTCCACTACGCAAGAGCCCCGGGCCCGACGGGTTCACCAACATATACTATAAACAGTTTAGACAGCTATTAGCCCCACACCTAACCTCCATGTTCGCTACAATAGATAAGCAGGCACCATGGCCCAAACACACCTTAGAAGCCCATATCATTGTTTTGCCAAAGGCGGACAGGGACCCCCAAAAAGTGGAAAATTATAGACCTATCTCGCTACTAAATTCTGATATCAAACTTTACGCAAAAATATTAGCGACACGACTGAACACAATCCTTCCCGAAATCATCCATGTAGACCAAACAGGGTTCATTCCCAGAAGGGAAGCACGAGACAATACCATCCGGGTACTCCACCTAATAGAACAGTCCAGCCGGTCTAACGCACCGTCAATTGTAATATCAACCGACGCTGAAAAAGCCTTTGACCGGCTGGACTGGGAATTCCTCCATTCTTGTCTGTCCGCCTTTGGCATAGGAAGGGTAATGATCCAAAGAATTCTCAGCCTATACTCCCAACCCTCGGCACGGGTTAAGGCCAATGGTATTCTCTCTGACAGCTTCGAGATAAGAAACGGGACGAGGCAGGGATGCCCCTTGTCTCCACTCCTTTTCGCCATCTCAATGGAAGTCCTGGCCTCTCAGATCAGAAATAACCCCAACATTACAGGAATAGAGCTAGGTCCTAACACATATAAAGTAACACTCTACGCGGACGATGTCCTACTTCTACTCACCCATCCGAGTACCTCACTACCTCACCTATTAGGAGAGTTTGATAGATTTAGTGCCCATTCCAACTTCCTCATCAACGCTAGGAAATCTGAGATTTTAAATATAAATATTGAAAGGCAGCAGTTTGCAGCTTTGGCGAATTGCTGCCCCTACAAACTAAACTACGACAAAATTAAATGCCTCGGTGTCTATCTTACCCCAAATAGTGGCAAACTGTTTAAACATAACTACATACCTATAATGCACAGACTCAAGAAAGAGCTAGACAACTGGCAAAACAAGCCACTTTCGTGGTGGGGCCGCATACAGGCGGTCAAGATGACAGCCCTCCCACGGCTGCTTTACATAATGCAGGCGGTGCCAATACACCTACCAAACACATACCTCCACCAAATACAGTCAATGCTAAACTCATTCATCTGGGGCAGTATTAAACCACGCATTAGCAAAAAAGTAATTATGTCCCCACTGGGAGCGGGTGGATTGGGCGTACCCTCGATCCAGCAATATTATAAGGCAATAGTGATGCAGAGAGTTCTTGAATGGCATGACAACACAAATAGCAAAGCATGGGCATCCATCGACTCATTCCTTCTAACCTCACCTAACCTGGGCCCTCTAACCTGGATCAGCCCCTCAGCCCGACCACCCCTCGCAAAGACATCCCAACTCTATGCCCACCTTTTCAAGACCTGGGACGTAATACGAGCCAAAGACAAGGGTATTTCTTCCCCTATCTCCCCGATGACACCAATATCACACAACGCCGAATTCCTGGGAGGCCTGTTGGCGGAGAGGCACTGCCCAGGCGGCATGTCTACCACAACCCCATTTGCCAACCTAGTCTCTAACCACACTCTAAAAACGCGCTCACAAATGACAGACATAGCTGGGGGGAGCTTCTCCTCCTGGCTCAAATATGCCCAACTGACACACCTCCTGAAAATCTCACCCCACAAGGACAGTCTAACTAGGGATCCGACCCCATTTGAAAAGCTGTGCCTGTCAGGCTCCCCGCCCCGTAGCTCCCTTTCTATAGCAAAGAAAATGTTGGACAATGCCCCTATGGCAATCCCCCCCTCATACAAGCTCCACTGGCAAGCAGAACTAGGAAGAGAAATATCTGAAGAGCAATGGCTGGCGATCCTATATAGCACTTCCAAGTCCTCGTCCCTAGCTAGAATCTTAGAACTGAATCATAAGATCCTATTCCGTTGGTACCTCACACCCGAAAGAATTAAACAAATTTATCCAAGAGCAGGCGCCACTTGCTGGAGGGGGTGCGGGGCAGTGGGAACGATGGCCCATATATGGTGGTACTGCCCAGTGATCTCCCTTTTCTGGAGGGGAGTAGAGAGATTCCTTAAAGAGCTCATGGGTCCAACATTTAGCTTAACACCCCTCACTGCCCTCCTGAATCACAAATATGGCAAGATCTGCAAGATCAGATGGAAACTCCTACAAATCACCATAAATAGTGCGAAGGCACTCATCTCCCGGAAATGGAAATCCCCAACTGTCCCCAAGACCCAGGAATGGTTCCACCACATCTCGGAACTCTTGGAGAGGGAAGAGTATTCCTTCTTCAAGAATGGCAATCTAGCCTTCTTCCACGAAGTCCGGTTCTACTGGGAGTCTCTCTCCCATTCCTTGAGAGAGACTTCACACTCTACCCCGCCCGGCGCCCCGTAGGGAATAATGCCTCCGACCAGACCAACCCCCTCCCTCCGCCCCCCCCTCCCCCGCCTCCCCTCCTCTCCCCTCTCCCTCTCCCCCCCCCCCCCTCCCCTCCCCCCCCTCTTTCTACCTTTCCCCTCTCTCTTTCCCCTTTACTATACATTACTCTTATGTTACATAGGCAGGTAAGGCGATACTAAAGGACAAAAAGGCATTTGTTATTTGTTTATAACTGTTTACAATTGTTAATAACTGTTCACAGCCATGTACGTTGCAACTGTAACGTACGGACTCACTTATTTTCCAATTGCGCTACAATCTTAACAAACTGGGAACTTGCCACAACTAAGAGGGCTGTCATTGGATCCCCCTCACTTAATATGCACCAATACAAGGACTACTTGGACTTTAAACCCCAGGGACTCTTGCATAGAGTGAGGCCACTGGCACCCACCTACCAACTGTACAATTGTGTCCAGAATCTGCATTTTATTGTATCGCAATTATATATCAATAAAAGTTTTATAAAACCAAAAAAAAAAAAAAAAAAAAAAAAAAAAAGCTGAAGGAGAACGACCTGTACTGGGTGTCCACGCTCCTCGACCCCCGGTATAAGCATAAAGTGCCTGAAATGTTACCAAATTCCCGCAAGTCGGAAAGGATGGAGCATTTTCATAATAAATTAAAAACTATGCTTTACACAGCGTATAAGGGTGATGTCACAGCACCACGGGAATGTAACAGGGGAAGAGATGAAATTAATCCTCCTCCTCCCATGACCACGGCGGCAAGGACCGGGTGCTTTCCTGACGTCTTGTTGATGGAGGACATGCGTACCTTTTTAACTCCCATGCACCATCAGAGCCTTTCGGGATCCAGCCTTAGAGAAAGACTCAACCGACAGGTAGCAGACTACCTAGCTTTAACTGCGGATCTCGACATTCTCAGGAGCGATGGACCCCTTGACTACTGGGTGTGCAGGCTGGACTTGTGGCCTGAGCTATCCCAATTTGCAATGGAACTTCTGGCCTGCCCCGCTTCAAGTGTCCTGTCCGAAAGGACTTTTAGTGCAGCAGGAGGTTTTGTCACTGAGAAGAGAAGTTGCCTAGGTCAAAAAAGCCTTGACTATCTCACTTTTATAAAAATGAATGCGGGCTGGATCCCAAAGGGACTGACATTGGGCGATACATTTGAATAAAAAACTACTGATGATGATATGAGCTGCCTTGGGCTACAACTGGTACACAGGCTGGCCTTTTTTTTTTGGTTATAAAGACGGAGGACTTGCTTGACTTATCCGCCAACAACTAGTGTTCAAGCCACAAGCTTTTAGGGCACTTTATAAATGTTTTACAAACATCGATTTTTCTGGCCGCTGCTACAGCAGTTGCTCCAACAATACCCCAATGTTTCAGTCATTTGTACATTCCTAATTTTTCTGGCCTCTGCTGCATCTCTGTGGGTACAAAACTCAAATAAAAAAAATAAGGCACATAACACTAGTGATTAAACTGTTACGAATTGTACAACTTTACACACCACTTATATCCGGTGGACCATTCAATTGAACGCGAAATGCAACAAATTTGAAAGAGTAGGACCGACCAAGCATCTTTATCCGTCTCTTGGTTGCTCTAAATTATCTCCGTGTTCCATCTATGACATACCTGTACTCTATTGTGCAAAAGGGTGGCATATGTTTTGTTTCATGCTGTTGTGCCTGTTGCGGGTCGTGGCCCATGATATAAAAAGGCTGAAGGAGAACGACCTGTAGTAATGGTTGCCCCATCCAGTTTTTATAAAAATGTTCCTGGTTCCTCTCAATTATCTTTGGGTTTCTAAAATGGATGCCATACCTGTACTCGCTTGTGCAAAAGGATGGCATATGTGGTGGTGTTTCCTGCAGTTGTTTCTGTTGAGGGTGCTGGACCCTCTTATAAAAAAGCTGAAGGAGAACGACCTGGAGTGGGAGTCCAAGCATGGTTTTTGGTGCTATTTCACTTTTACAAACAATTATCTGTGGGTTTCACAAATCATTGCCGTACCAGTACTCTATTGTTCCAAAGTATGCCATATGTTCTCTTTCCTGCTGGTATTTTGTTTGAGGGTCCTGGACACTCTTATAAAAAGGCCTAAGGTGAAAGAGGTGTACTGGGTGTCCACTCATTTTTATTTTCTATTTCTCATTTGACCAAAATTATCTCTGGTTTTGTAAAATCAATGCCGTACCTGTACTCTATTGTTCAAAAGGATGCCATACGTCCTCTTTCCTGCTGGTGTTTTTTTGGAGTGTCCAGGACCATCTTATAAAAAGGCCTAAGGAGAAAGAGGTGTACTGGTTGGCCACTCATTTTTATTTTTCTATTTAACATTTGACCAAAATGATCTCTGGGTTTGTAAAATCAATGCTGTACCTGTACTCTATTGTTCAAAAGGATGCCATACGTCCTCTTTCCTGCTGGTGTTTTTTTTGAGGGTCCAGGACCCTCTTATAAAAAGGCCTAAGGAGAAAGAGGTGTACTGGCTGTCCATCGAATCATTTTTTTTATTCAAATTTCCATTTTAAAAAAAAATTCTATGGGTTTCTAAAATCTATGCCTTTCCTGTACTCTATTGTTCAAAAGTATGCCATATGTCCTCTTTCCTGCTGGTTTTTTGTTTGAGGGTCCTGGACCCTCTTATAAAAAGGCCTTATGGATAAAGAATTGTACCTGGTGTCCATCCAATTTTTTAATTAAAATTCACGGTTGCAAAATTATCCCCGAGTTTCTAAAATCAATGCCTTTCCTATAATCTTTTTTTCACAAAGGATGCCATATGTCCTCTTTCCTACTGCTGGTTTTGTTGAGTGTCCTGGAGCCTCTGCTAAAAAGGCCAAAGGATAAAGAAGTGTACTGGGTGTCTATTCAATGTTTTTTTAGATTTCCCAGTTGTAACTTATTTTTTCTGTCTTTCAAAAATCAATGCCTTTCCTGTAATCTATTTTTCAAAAGGATGCCATATGTCCTATTTCATGCTGTTCTTTCTGTTGAGGCTCCGGGACACTCTTTTAAAAAGGCCTAAGGATAAAGAAGTGTACTGGGTGTCCAATGAATGTTTTTTTTCTATTTCCCGGGTCATATAACTGATCTCTGTGTTTCTAAAATCAATGCCTTTCCTGTAATCTAATTTTCAAAAGTATGCCATATGTCCTCTTTCCTGCTGGTGTTTTTTTTGAGGGTCCAGGACCCTCTTATAAAAAGGCCTAAGAAGAAAGTGGTGTACTGGGTGTCCATCGAATCATTTTTTTGATTCAAATTTACATTTGCAAAAAATTATCTATTGGTTTCTAAAATCAATGCCTTTCCTGTACTCTTACTCTATTGTTAAAAAGTATGCCATATGTCCCCTTTCCTGCTGGTGTTTTGTTTTAGGGTCCTGGACCCTCTTATAAAAAGGCCTCTAAAATCAATGCCTTTCCTATAATCTTTTTTTCACAAAGGATGCCATATGTCCTCTTTCCTACTGCTGGTTTTGTTGAGTGTCCTGGAGCCTCTGCTAAAAAGGCCGAAGGGTAAAGAAGTGTACTGGGTGTCTATTCAATGTTTTTTTAGATTTCCCAGCTGTAACTTATTTTTTCTGTCTTTCAAAAATCAATGCCTTTCCTGTAATCTATTTTTCAAAAGGATGCCATAAGTCCTATTTCATGCTGTTCTTTCTGTTGAGGCTCCGGGACACTCTTCTAAAAAGGCCTAAGGATAAATAAGTGTACTGGGTGTATAATCTATGTTTTTTTAGATTTCACGGTTGAAACTAATGATCTCTGTGTTTCTAAAATCAATGCCTTTCCTGTAATCTAATTTTCTAAAGTATGCCATATGTCCTCTTTCATGCTGCTGGTTTTGTGGAGGGTCCTGGAGCCTCTGCTAAAAAGGCCTAAGGATAAATAAGTGTACTTGGTGTGTAATCGAAGTTTTTTGTGATTTCATGGTTGCAACTAATGATCTCTGTGTTTCTAAAATCAATGCCTTTCCTGTAATCTAATTTTCTAAAGGATGCCATATGTCCTCTTTCATGCTGCTGGTTTTGTGGAGGGTCCTGGAGCCTCTGCTAAAAAGGCCTAAGGATAAATAAGTGTACTTGGTGTATAATCAAAGTTTTTTGTGATTTCACGGTTGCAACTAATGATCTCTGTGTTTCTAAAATCAATGCCTTTCCTGTAATCTAATTTTCTAAAGGATGCCATATGTCCTCTTTCAAGCTGCTGGTTTTGTGGAGGGTCCTGGAGCCTCTGCTAAAAAGGCCTAAGGATAAAGAAGTGTACTGGGTGTATAATCTATGTTTTTTTAGATTCCACGTTTGCAAAAAATTATCCACGGGTTTCTAAAATCAATGCTTTTCCAGTAATCTATTATTCACAAGGATGCCATACGTACTTTTTGATGCTGTTGTTTCGGTTGAGGCTCCGGGAGCCTCTTATTAAAAAGGCCTAATGAAAAATAAGTGTACTGGGTGTCTAATCAATGTTTTTTTCGATTTACCGTTTGCAACTAATGATCTCTGTGTTTCTGAAATCAATGCCTTTCCTATAATCATTTTTTCCAAAGGATGCCATATGTCCTCTTTCCTGCTGCTGGTTTTGTCGAGGGTCCTGGAGCCTCTGCTGCGCATAATAAAGAAAAAAAAAATAATTTAACTTGACTTAATAACTGAAGCATGACTTCAGGAGTCAGGTGTGGTCGTAGGTAGTGGTTGTTGTTAGCAGATTATTTTTATTGCAAATTGCAATTGCCACAGCGTGCATAAAATGTGCGTCACTAGTCCAAATTTTAAGGTTTTTTTTTTTCATTCATGATTAGTTTGGGGTACGGCGCAATATTGGAAAGGCAAAAAACAGGTCTCTGTACCCGTTGATATAAGGGGTGACTACTAGTGCTTTTACCAAGGCCTGAGCATAAATAAGTGTCACGGCTGTGTAATCAATGTTTTTTTCTAATTTCACGGTTGCAAATAATGATCTGTGGGTTTCTAAAATCAATGCCTTTCCTGTAATCTTTTATTCAAAAGGATGACATATCTCCTCTTTCATGCTGTTGTTTCGGTTGAGGCTCCGGGACCCTCGTATTAAAAAGGCCTGAGCATAAATAAGTGTCACGGCTGTCTAATCAATGTTTTTGTCTAATTTCATGGTTGCAAATAATGATCTGTGGTTTTCTAAAATCAATGCCTTTCCTGTAATCTTTTATTTAAAAGGATGACATATCTCCTCTTTCATGCTGTTGTTTCGGTTGAGGCTCCGGGACCCTCGTATTAAAAAGGCCTGAGCATAAATAAGTGTCACGGCTGTCTAATCAATGTTTTTTTCTAATTTCACGGTTGAAAATAATGATCTGTGGGTTTCTAAAATCAATGCCTTTCCTGTAATCTTTTATTCAAAAGGTTGACATATCTCCTCTTTCATGCTTTTGTTTCGGTTGAGGCTCCGGGAGCCTCGTATTAAAAAGGCCTGGGCATAAATAAGTGTTACGGCTGTGTAATCAATGTTTTTTTCTAATTTCACGGTTGCAAATAATGATCTGTGGGTTTCTAAAATCAATGCCTTTCCTGTAATCTTTTATTCAAAAGGATGACATATCTCCTCTTTCATGCTGTTGTTTCGGTTGAGGCTCCGGGACCCTCGTATTAAAAAGGCCTGAGCATAAATAAGTGTCACGGCTGTGTAATCAATTTTTTTTCTAAATTCATGGTTGCAAATAATGATCTGTGGGTTTCTAAAATCAATGCCTTTCCTGTAATCTTTTATTCAAAAGCATGACATATCTCCTCTTTCATGCTGTTGTTTCGGTTGAGGCTCCGGGACCCTCGTATTAAAAAGGCCTGAGCATAAATAAGTGTCACGGCTGTCTAATCAATGTTTTTGTCTAATTTCACGGTTGCAAATAATGATCTGTGGGTTTCTAAAATCAATGCCTTTCCTGTAATCTTTTATTCAAAAGGATGACATATCTCCTCTTTCATGCTGTTGTTTCGGTTGAGGCTCCGGGACCCTCGTATTAAAAAGGCCTGAGCATAAATAAGTGTCACGGCTGTGTAATCAATGTTTTTTTCTAATTTCACGGTTGCAAATAATGATCTGTGGGTTTCTAAAATCAATGCCTTTCCTGTAATCTTTTATTCAAAAGGATGACATATCTCCTCTTTCATGCTGTTGTTTCGGTTGAGGCTCCGGGACCCTCGTATTAAAAAGGCCTGAGCATAAATAAGTGTCACGGCTGTCTAATCAATGTTTTTGTCTAATTTCAGGGTTGCAAATAATGATCTGTGGGTTTCTAAAATCAATGCCTTTCCTGTAATCTTTTATTCAAAAGGATGACATATCTTCTCTTTCATGCTGTTGTTTCGGTTGAGGCTCCGGGACCCTCGTATTAAAAAGGCCTGAGCATAAATAAGTGTGACGGGTGTGTAATCAATTTTTTTAGCTAAATTCACGGTTGCAAATAATGATCTGTGGGTTTCTAAAATCAATGCCTTTACTGTAATCTTTTATTCAAAAGGATGACAGTACTACCAAAATACAGCCAATGAAGGGCCTTAGGAAGACTGAGCCAAGGTTGGATTGTAGTATTTGGTTAGGCTAATCATGATGGCCATGTAGACCACCGCCACCGAGAGTCCTGGAAGTAACAGGGATGATGAGATGAAAGAGCTAAGAATAGTAGAACTTGAAACAACAGAGTTAGCCATGGGTGTTAGTGCAAAACCGCTTGGCTTTTTTTTGGCTTTGGGTGCGGCTATTCATGCAGGCCATATAGAGCTGACGACATTCGGTGTCGTATCAGCTATTAAACTAATAAGAACAGTACTACCAAAATACAGCCAATGAAGGGCCTTAGGAAGACTGGGCCAAGGTTGGATTGTAGTATTTGGTTAGGCTAATCATGATGGCCATGTAGACCACCACCACCGAGAGTCCTGGAAGTAACAGGGATGATGAGATGAAAGAGCTAAGAATAGTAGAACTTGAAACAACAGAGTTAGCCATGGGTGTTAGTGCAAAACCGCTTGGCTTTTTTTTGGCTTTGGGTGCGGCTATTCATGCAGGCCATATAGAGCTGACAACATTCGGTGTCGTATCAGCTATTAAACTAATAAGAACAGTACTACCAAAATACAGCCAATGAAGGGCCTTAGGAAGACTGGGCCAAGGTTGGATTGTAGTATTTGGTTAGGCTAATCATGATGGCCATGTAGACCACCACCACCGAGAGTCCTGGAAGTAACAGGGATGATGAGATGAAAGAGCTAAGAATAGTAGAACTTGAAACAACAGAGTTAGCCAAGGGTGTTAGTGCAAAACCGCTTGGCTTTTTTTTGGCTTTGGGTGCGGCTATTCATGCAGGCCATATAGAGCTGACAACATTCAGTGTTGTATCAGCTATTAAACTAATAAGAACAGTACTACCAAAATACAGCCAATGAAGGGCCTTAGGAAGACTGGGCCAAGGTTGGATTGTAGTATTTGGTTAGGCTAATCATGATGGCCATGTAGATCACCACCACCGAGAGTCCTGGAAGTAACAGGGATGATGAGATGAAAGAGCTAAGAATAGTAGAACTTGAAACAACAGAGTTAGCCATGGGTGTTAGTGCAAAACCGCTTGGCTTTTTTTTGGCTTTGGGTGCGGCTATTCATGCAGGCCATATAGAGCTGACAACATTCGGTGTCGTATCAGCTATTAAACTAATAAGAACAGTACTACCAAAATACAGCCAATGAAGGGCCTTAGGAAGACTGGGCCAAGTTTGGATTGTAGTATTTGGTTAGGCTAATCATGATGGCCATGTAGACCACCACCACCGAGAGTCCTGGAAGTAACAGGGATGATGAGATGAAAGAGCTAAGAATAGTAGAACTTGAAACAACAGAGTTAGCCAAGGGTGTTAGTGCAAAACCGCTTGGCTTTTTTTTGGCTTTGGGTGCGGCTATTCATGCAGGCCATATAGAGCTGACAACATTCAGTGTTGTATCAGCTATTAAACTAATAAGAACAGTACTACCAAAATACAGCCAATGAAGGGCCTTAGGAAGACTGGGCCAAGGTTGGATTGTAGTATTTGGTTAGGCTAATCATGATGGCCATGTAGATCACCACCACCGAGAGTCCTGGAAGTAACAGGGATGATGAGATGAAAGAGCTAAGAATAGTAGAACTTGAAACAACAGAGTTAGCCATGGGTGTTAGTGCAAAACCGCTTGGCTTTTTTTTGGCTTTGGGTGCGGCTATTCATGCAGGACATATAGAGCTGACAACATTCGGTGTCGTATCAGCTATTAAACTAATAAGAACAGTACTACCAAAATACAGCCAATGAAGGGCCTTAGGAAGACTGAGCCAAGGTTGGATTGTAGTATTTGGTTAGGCTAATCATGATGTCCATGTAGACCACCACCACCGAGAGTCCTGGAAGTAACAGGGATGATGAGATGAAAGTGCTAAGAATAGTACTACTTGAAACAACAGAGTTAGCCATGGGTGTTAATCCAAGACCGCTTGGATTTATTTTTGTATTGGGTGCAGCTAATCATGCAGGCCATATAGAGCTGACAACATTCGGTGTTGTATCAGCTATAAAAATAATAAGAACTGTACTATCAAAATACAGACAATGAAGGGCCTATGAAGACTGAGCAAAGGTTGGATTGTAGTATTTTGTTCGGCTAATCATGATGGCCATGTAGACCACCCGTAACAGGGATGAAAGTGCTAAGAATAGTACTAATTGAAACAACAGAGTTAGCCATGGGTGTTAGTCTAAGACCACTCGGCTTTTTTTTGGGTTTGGGTGCAGCTAATCATGAAGGACAGATAGACCTGCCACCATTTGGTGTTGTAACAGGTATGAAAATGCAAAGAACAGTACTACATAACACAACCTACTTACCATGGGTCCCAGAGCATATGTTTGGTTGTTATATTTTGTAAGGGTAATCATGCAGGCCATATAGACCTCCACCGATAGGGTGAGTATGAGTAACAGCTATTAAAATGCGAAGGACATTACTAATTAACACAACATAGTTACCATGGGTCGCAGACCAAGAGCAGATGTCTTATTATTATATTTTGTATGGGTAATAATCCAGGCCGTATAGACCTCAACAAATAGGGGGAGTTACAGAGATTAAAGTGCTAAGAATGGTAGTACTTAAAACACAACCTCGTTAAAATAGGTAGCAGACCACATGTCTTATTATTATAATTTTTCAGGGTAATCTGGCAGGCCATATAGAACTCCCCCGATAGGGGGGGGGGACAGGGATTAAAGTGCTAAGAAAAGTACTAATTGACACAAGCTAGTTGGGTCCAAGAACGCATGTTTGATTATTAGAATTTATTAGGGTAATTATATATCTAACAAATCTATCTATTTCTCTTCTATCGATTCTATCTAACTATCAATCTATGTATATCTATCTATCCTATCTATCACTATCAATCTATCTTCTGTCCGGGATGTTTTGAGACAGCCACTTTGGGAATGTTAGTTGATTTAGACCCATTATGGCTTAAAAGCAGACTCTGCATCAACTATGTAATTTTCCATGGGAGTTTTGCCAGGGATCCCCCTCCAGCATGCAACAGTCCAGGTGTTAGTACCCTTGAAACAACTTTTCCATCACTATTGTGGCCAGAAAGAGTCCTTGTAGGTTTTAAAGTTCACCTGCCTATTGAATTCAAAGGTGGTTCGCGCGTTTCACGCGTTCGCGAACAATACCGGAAGGTCGAGTCCGCGGTTCGCGAACCGAAAATTTTAGGTTCGCGACATCACTATTTGTGAAATGTCGTTGCCTTGTAAATAGGCTTAGCTGACCAGGCTCGAAGCTGAGCAATAAAGCAGTAGTGAGACTTCTTATAACACGATACAGTCAGTTTACCTTATTTATCTAAGTATTTTATTGTTCTTTTTACTCACTTCACCTCTCATGTGAGACCGATATTGTCTGTTCAGCTCCAAGTTCCAAACCGAATCAGTGCGCCGCGTGTGTCTTGGTGTCTGACGTCATCGGTACACTTCACAGCTGTTAATGCTGGTTATCGGCTCTCTGGATGTTCAAATCGTTAGGTGTTATAGAGATAGTTATCTCTTCTATTGCAGCCAGATGTGATTCCCTGCACTTAGTGCTTAATGCACGCAGGAGAAAAAGGAAGTATAAGAGATTGTTAGATATGTGGATAACCCGGGTTACAATGAAATGCTTTGGAAAGTCTTCAGATTTGGAATGTCCTCATTCATGTGATATTTTAACAAATAACACAGCCACTCAGATCAACGCGTTTCGCTCACCAGGGGTGCAGAAGATGACAGGCCACCTCGGGGAGAAATGGAAGATATCCCTGCACCATCCCCCCCTGCAGAAGATATCCCTGGAGCAGCAGCCCCCCATGCAGTAGCAGCCCCCCGTGCAGCTCAACATGCAGCAGCTCCTCCAGAGGAGAACATCCCCCAAAAAATCCCAGAGGTGGAGCTGTTGAGAGGCTTCTTGGAGGAAATGCAGACCTCCCGGAGGGCACATAGGCACACACAGAGTTCCTGACCAATGCAGTGAACCGCCTGATCGAAGGACAAACGTTAAATAAATATGTTAAATGTTCATAATAATACATTACAGGTCCTCCGGGAGTTGTTAAGCAAACTAGATCCAGGAATAGAAAGGCCATCAGCTCCTGGACCATCAGCTCCTGGACCATCAGCTCCTGGACCTCCATCTCCTACTTTGCCTGGTGAATCCCCAACCACTCACAGTACTCCTCCTCCCATTCTTTCCCAACCATCTCCAATGAGGACACCTCGGAGGGGGCATTTGCCCTCCCCAGAGACTCAGTCTCATGGGATGATAGGAAGGAGGAAGAAGTAATTATGTATATTTTCTTTTTTATTTTAAATGTAATGTGTAAAGGATAGGTATGTGATGATGTCTTCTTGCACTTGTGGAGCACACTCTGTATTGAATAGGCTTCTATAGGTCCGGCTCCATGGAAGCAGATTGTTTGCAGAGTGTGTTTTACAAGTATGTTGAGACAACATAATCACATGCTTTCCTTGTTGATTAGATTGATTGGTTTTTGTGATGTGATGTCCAAACCTGTTCTCCAATTACAAAACAATGACCCTTACAATTATACATGATGGCATATCACACTGTGTTGATGCAAACAACATAGCTTAAACAAGAACATATGCTAACAAATACAAAGACTTATGGCACATTGGTATATCTACGCGTGCTTGTTAAATAAAGCAAATATTGGTATTTTTTAATAAGCCTGTATGCCATATTTCTCTCGATGTATTGACAACATTGAATATGTTAAATAAAGTGTATATTTTTTAAGCTAGCTTAAAGTGTTTTACTTATTTGGGAAATATATTTAATTTAAAAGGTGCATGAAAGCAGAAACTTCGCTTACATGATTTTGACAGAGCATAACATTTTAAATAACATTCACGTTTACTCATATTCTTTGATTCGTTATCTTGTTATCCTTTGCTGTAAGGTTTATCTAGGAAAGCTCAGGAGCAGTAAATAACATAGCTTCAATCAGCTGATTGGTGGCTGCCTCACGGATGTGTTCACTTAAAAACTAGTAGTGTATTGATGCTCCTTCAACACATTATACCAAGAGACTGAAGCACATTTGAGAATAGAAGAGAATTTGAAACCGGGTTAAAATTGTATGTTCAACATAACTAATGAAATATACATTTAGGTTTTCATATCCCTTTAAGAGTTACATTTCAAATTCATGCTAAAAGTACTATATTTGGAGTACAACAATGTGGAATCGATACATGACAATATTATATATATATATATATATATATATATATATATATATATATATATATATATATATATATATATATATATATATATATATATATATAATATTAAACATATCCGGACATAACATCTATAAAAAGTATACATCTCATATATATATATATATATATATATATATATATATACTGTATCATGATACAGGTGAATGCATATTAAGTAATTTTAAATGTAGACAATTAAACACAACACTTTCATTATTTGTTAATGTGCAAATATTGTTGACAAACATATTAAACAAGATTGGAGTATATTCATCGATGAACATTCATGGATTAGCACTTGCCTCAAAATATATTTGGGATCAACAACACATTGCCTTCATTCGTATCTTTTATGAGACAGCTATCAATAGATATTACTTTACTCTTTATCATCAATGTTTCAACAATGTACATGATTGACACAATCCATAAACCAAAAAAATCATGGTTTTAAACTTGTGTTCTCATTCGCAAACATGGCGCATCCAATATCACGGAACAACGTAATCCAATCAAATGACGGATTTAACACCTTTGCATGTGACATCTTACGCAACATGGCGCATCCGATATAGCGGAACAACGTAATCCAATCAAATGACGGATTTAACACCTTTGCATGTGGCATCTTACGCAACATGGCGCATCCGATATCGCAGGAAAAACGTAATCCAATCAAATGACGGACTTAACACCTTTGCATGTCAATAACAATTGTATTTCTATTTCAAAATCTAGCATGTGCTATGTTGTTAACTAGCAAGCATGTTTGTTTTATGTAATGCACAGCTTCACATAAACACATAAAATACTTTTATATATATTAATAACAAAGTAAACAATTCAGGCATACACCTGAAGAAACGGTGCAGAGGTCGCTGAGAAACGCGTGCATTAGTGATGCTTGATTAAAACTTTTTGTGGTAAAGTAAAAAAGCAGCTGCTTTTTCACTACCACTGCTATTACGAGTCTTGCAGGTTTAGGGGCCCTGCACACGTTTTTGGCCTTACCGCAAACCGACTTACGTAAACTTTATAAACCCTTTTTTCTATGGGACTTCCATAGCGCTGGTATTATGAATCTGTCCTGGGAGGCCAAAAAGTGAGCGGTACACCCTCTACCTCCAAGATCAGTAATTGATTTTAAAGTCAGTAGTTATGAGTTTTACACTACAAAGCCGTAGCATAAAACTCATAACTAAAGTGCTAAAAAGTACACTAACACCCATAAACTACATATTAACCCCTAAACCGAGGCCCTCCCGCATCACAAACACTAAAATAAAATTATTAACCCCTAATCTGCCGCTCCGGACAACGCAGAAACTATAATGAACATATTAACCCCTAAACCACCGCACTCCCGCCTCGCAATCACTAGTTAAATAATATTAACCCCTAATCTGCCACCCCTAACATTGCCGCCACCTACATTATATTTATTAACCCCTAATCTGCCGCCCCCAACGTCACCGACACGATATTAAATTTATTAACCCCTAAACCTAAGTCTGACCCTAACACCCCCTAATTGAAATATAATTTAAATAAATCTAAATAAAATTACTATCATTAACTACATTATTCCTATTTAAAACTAAATACTTACCTATAAAATAAACCCTAAGCTAGCTACAATATAACAATAGTTACATTGTAGCTATCTTAGGGTTTATTTTTATTTTACAGGCAAGTTTGTATTTATTTTAGCTAGGTAGAATAGTTATTAAATAGTTATTAACTATTTAATAACTACCTATCTAAAATAAATACAAATTTACCTGTAAAATAAAACCCAACCCGAGTTACACTAACACCTAACACTACACTACAATTAAATAAATTACATAAATTAAATACAATTAAATAAATTAAATTATCTAAATCACAAAAAACACTTAATTACAGAAAATAAAAACAAATTACAGATCTTTAAACTAATTACACCTAATCAAATAGCCCTATCAAAATAAAAAAGCCCCCCCCAAAATAAAAAAAAAACCCTAGCCTAAACTAAACTACCAATAGCCCTTAAAAGGGCCTTTTGCGGGGCATTGCCCCAAAGAAATCATCTCTTTTTCCTTTATAAAAAAATTCAAATACCCCCCAACAGTAAAACCCACCACCCACACAACCAACCCCCCAAATAAAATACTAACTAAAAAACCTAAGCTCCCCATTGCCCTGAAAATGGCATTTGGATGGGCATTGCCCTTAAAAGGCCATTTAGCTCTATTGCAGGCCCAAAGCCCTAACCTAAAAAATAAACCCACCCAATATACCCTTAAAAAAATCCTAACACTAAACCCCGAAGATTCACTTAGTGGGAGAAGTCTTCATCTAAGCGGCAAGATGTCCTCAACAAAGCCGGCAGAAGTGGTCCTCCATACGGGCAGAAGTGGTCCTTCAGATGGGCAGAAGTCTTCATCCAGACGGCATCTTCTATCTTCAAGACATCCGACGCAGAGCATTCTCTTCAAACGACGGCTTCTTCGTAATGAATATCTCTTTAAGTGACGTCATCCAAGATAGAGTCCCTTCGATTCTGATTGGCTGATAGAATTCTATCAGCCAATCGGAATTAAGGTAGAAAAAATCCTATTGGCTGATGCTGATTGGAACAGCCAATAGAATGCCAGCTCAATCCTATTGGCTGATTGCATCAGCCAATAGGATATTTTCTACCTTAATTCCGATTGGCTGATAGAATTCTATCAGCCAATCAGAATCTAAGGGATGCCATCTTGGATGATGTCACTTAAAGAGATATTCATTACGAAGAAGCAGTTGTTTGAAGAGGATGCTCCGCGTCGGATGTCTTGAAGATGGATCCGCTCCTCGCTGGAAGGATGAAGATAGAAGATGCCATCTGGATGAAGACTTCTGCCCGTCTGGAGGAACACTTCTGCCCGACTGGGGGACCACTTCTGCTGGCTTCGTTGAGGGAATTTTGCCGCTTCGATGAAGACTTCTCCCGGTAAGTGAATCTTCCGGGGTTAGTGTTAGGATTTTTTTAAGGGTGTATTGGGTGGGTTTAATTTTTAGGTTAGGGCTTTGGGCTTCAATAAAGCTAAATGCCCTTTTAAGGGAAATGCCCATCCAAATGTCCTTTTTTTAGGGAAATGGGAAGCTTAGTTTTTTTAGTTAGTATTTTATTTGGGGGGTTGGTTGTGTGGGTGGTGGGTTTTACTGTTGGGGGGTATTTGTATTTTTTTTTTACAGGAAAAAGAGCTGATTTCTTTGGGGCAATGCCCCACAAAAGGCCCTTTTAAAAGCTATTAGTAGTTTAGTTTAGGCTAGTTTTTTTTTTATTTTGCGGGGTCTTTTTTATTTTGATAGGGCTATTAGATTAGGTGTAAGTAGTTTAAATATCTTGTAATTTGTTTTTTATTTTCTGTAATTTAGTGGGGTTTTTTGTGATTTAGCTAATTTAATTTAATTTATTTAATTGTATTAAATTTATGTAAGTTGTTTAATTGTAGTGTAGTGTTAGGTGTTAGTGTAACTTAGGTTAGGTTTTATTTTACAGGTAAATTTGTATTTATTTTAGCTAGGTAATTATTAAATAGTCAATAACTATTTAATAACTATTCTTTCTAGTTAAAATAAATACAAACTTGCCTGTAAAATAAAAATAAACCCTAAGATAGCTACAATGTATCTATTAGTTATATTGTAGCTAGCTTAGGGTTTATTTTATAGGTAAGTATTTAGTTTTAAATAGGAATAATGTAGTTAATGATAGTAATTTTATTTAGATTTATTTAAATTATATTTCAATTAGGGGGTGTTAGGGTTAGGGTTAGACCTAGGTTTAGGGGTTAATAAATTTAATATAGTGGTGGCGACGTTGGGGGCGGCATATTAGGGGTTAATAAGTGTAGGTAGGTTGCGGCAACATTGGCGGTGGCAGTCTAGGGGTTAATAAATATAATGAAGGTATTGGCGATGTTGGGGGCAGCAGATTAGGGGTTAATAAGTATAATGTAAGTGGCGGCGATGTCCGGAGCAGCAGATTAGGTGTTAATAAGAATAATATAGGTGTCGACGATGTCAGGGGCAGAAGATTAGGGGTTAATAAGTGTAAGGTTAGGGGTGTTTAGACTTGGGTTCATGTTAGGGTGCTAGGTGTAAACATAAAATGTGTTTCCCCATAGGAATCAATGGGGCTGCGTTTCTGAGCTTTACGCTGCTTTTTGGCAGGTGTTAGACTTTTTCTAAGCGGGCTCTCCTCATTGATGTCTATGGGGAAATCGTGCACAAGCATGTAAAACCAGCTCACCGCTGACTTAAGCAGTACTGGTATTGGAGTGTGGTATGGAGCTCAATTTTGCTCTAAACTCACTTCTTGCCTGTTAGCACAGGGTTTGTAAAAACCCGTAATACCAGCGCTGCAGGTAAGTGAGCAGTGAGAAAAAACTGCTCGTTAGCACCACACAGCTCCTAACGCAAAACTCGTAATCTCGCCGTTTGTTTTTAATTTATATAAAAGTTTTTTTAACTTATCAAACAGCCTTTTTTTGGAGCTTTTTGGAGTTTACGTTAGCCTCCTACTAACACAGATTACCTCTACAGCACCATTTAGTGAGCTGGGCCACTACTAATTGTCCAGTCTGTCTGTTTGGCATTTGATAAGTGCTTTTCGTCATGTGAGTACCCTGGACATTGGTGGGTTCCATATTGTTTGGTAGTAGAGTATTAAGAATGATGATTCACGCTCAGGCTTCCATAGTAGATAGAATATTTTATTAAAACCAATTTTTCTAAAAACCTATGAGTGTTTGTTAACCCAAGGTATATAAAAACAAATGTTTACAAACAGATTGTAATGTGTTTCTCAGCTGGACTAGCTGTTTCCTCAGGCATCTGTTCATCTCAAGGAAGCTCTGGCTTTTAAATCTAAACTAACACCTCAACTCCTCCCACTACCTGTCTAAGCAGGTGATGTCTATTAGCTAAAACACTGGGTTCACCTAAGTTAACTCATAAGTGTACAATCATGGATTTACATAAACAAATAAATACCACAAACATATAAGTTATATACAAATAGTGTTAAAAGGTAGCATTTACAACATCAGTGTTTTTAACTGATATCTGATATCTACAACTCAAAAATTCAGCAGTCTCTGCCTGAACATACAAAGACATCAAGTGTGTCCAAATACAATTATCATATATACAGACTTTCAATAGTCTCAACATATAAAATCTCCAACTCTATTAACCATATATGATCTCTGTCTTCCGTATAACACTAAAATATATAAGCCTTTTGTCTATGTGTATTCGTAATTACTTATTCATCTGTTGAAAAAACACTACATTTCTCAGTTTGATAATATATGAAGCATAAATTGTTAATCCTTAACTTAAGTGTTAGTGAGCCTCCTTTCAAAATAGTGAATTAGATTAGAAAGTCCGTTGTGAGCCCCTCCTCTTTACTAAATAGGAGCAGAGGCCATCAGAAATATTGCACATATGCCCGATCTCGTATGTTAATACTAATACTATTTGTTAGATGTCTTCATCTTTATTGTGTCTATTTATTTATTCATATATATATATATATTATATTGCACTAGGTGCTTAACTAGAGGGACACCGATTCTTACTATTCAATGTGTTGCTTTTTTCCTGGGGAATGGGTGTGTGGTGTTCTGACCTATCCTGTTCACTTGTGGGAGGTATTTGATCCAATCAAAACTGAGAGGTATTCTGTGAAGTTGTCAAATAGGCTACGTACCTAAACAGCTGGTTTGAGAGATTAATATTACCACTTGCATGAAATAAACAACTATATGATATTTTGTTCATGTTATAGTGTAGTAATAATATAAAAATGTTGATGACAAATTTGTCAATCCGTAGTGTGTCAATGACTATTTGATAGAAGGGGGTGTGACTTCCCTTTGTAAGTATTTTATCTGATCTGAGCTGGATGATGTAAACATAGCGTGATAGTGTGAGACAAAAAGAGTGTTGACTGCTATAGAAAGTGTATGATGTGTACAAATCTGATGTTATATATATCCTTAGTGATTAATGTGTTAGCAGTGTACATCTGCATACTACTGTGTGGCTATTCTTTAGTGAAAATGTGCTATGATAGTATGCCTTAGTCCTAATTGTGAGAGAAATTAGCATATGAACCTCCTAGCTTTAGCTTTCAACTAAGAATACCAAGAGAACAAAGCAAAATTGGTGATAAAAGTAAATTTTTAAAATAACATTCTCTATCTGAATCATGAAAGTTTATTTTGGTCTAGACTGTCCCTTTAAGCTAAATCTCTCCAAAACTGAATTCCTTATTTTCACCCCTTCTCCCAAAATCTCCACCCCCAAGTTTCTATAACTGTTGATAATTCCATTATTACCCCTACCCTGCATGCCCGATGTCTTGGGGTCACACATCGGGCATACCTTCACTCCTGACATTCAGTCCTTAGCTAAAGCCTGCTGCTTCCACCTAAAAAGCATCTCTAAAATTAGACATTTACTTACACAAGACACAACTAAGATTTTAATCCACTCTCTCATCCTTTCCCGTCTTGACTACTGCAACTCCGTCCTCTCTTGTCTAGCTAGCTGCTGTCTAGCTCCTTTACCATCCATAATGAATGCCTCTGCCAGGCTCACCTTCCTTACACGTCACTCTTCTTTTGCTGCACCTATCTGCCAATCCCTTCACTGGCTTCTTCTTGCCTCCAGGATTAAACACAAAATCCTCATGCTGACATATAAAGCCCTCAACTACATTGCGCCCCACTACATTTCAGACCTTGTCTTCAGATAATCTCCCTCCCATCCCCTTCACTATGCTCACAATCTCCTCCTCTCCTCCTCTCTTGTTACTTCCTCACATCCCCGTATATAAGACTTCTACAGACTGGCCCCCATCCTTTGGAACTCCCTGCCTCACTCCACAATACTCTCCCCTAGTTTTAACAGCTTCAAGCGCTCCCTAAAGACTCTACTATTCAGGGATACATACAACCAACACTAACCTTCCCTAACTCCATCGCTTTCCCCTTGAACCCCTTAGAATGTAAGCCTATGAGCCCAGCTGTTTGTAGATCGCCTTTACAAGAGCTGACTACAAAAGTACAAAAGGGCCCTCTACCCATTTGATCCCTATAAATGTTATCCTGTATACCAACTAAGGCCTCGCTTCCATTGAGTCGTTATTCAGTTTGCGTGCACTCGCAAACCGTTAAATATGCTGTCGAAAGCAATAGCGTTTAACGACTGTTTCCAATGGCGCGTTATACCTCAATATCGGCTGCCGGACTTCGGCTGCCGAAAAGATTTTTGCGTCCCATAGAAAGTAATAGAAGCCGTTAATCGATAAATTATACCAGGTTTCCATTGAAAGCGCTAACCGTTAATACACTGTCGGAGGCTGTCGATACATTGAGAAATATTACCCCCAGCTCAACTAGGTGTAAAGGAGGAAAAAAGAGCTTTTTGAGGCCTGTTTCTCATTGAAATAGCAAATCACAAAAAAATTATGAGTGTTTCAATGTACAAATAACATTATATATGCTACATTAATTGGTCCTATGTATAGGAATATTTGCACCCATGTTGTCATAGAAATTTCAATATGTATGTGCATATAAAAATATATGCAAGCACCACAATTATGGAACGACCTCCCGCACACTTTCAAACCTTCCCCATGCCTAATATCCTTTAAGAGATCCCTCTCTACATATCTCAAAACAGAATGCACCTGTCATTGTTGATTATATATTTCCTACCGGTTCTATGTTAAATTTTTGTGCATATATGGTGTATTATTATTTTTTTTTATTTTATTGTACCCATTGTATCAATGCAATGTTTTGTGGACCCAGGACATACTTGAAAACCATAGAAATCTCAATGTATCTTTCCTGGTAAAATATTATAAAAATAAATAAAATATCTACCTATTCAAAATGAAACCTTTGCCCAGGGATGCTATATATAATCTCAATACATATAGAAAAATAATTCAAAGGAAATAAGTTGTTTATCATGAAGATGAGTTTTATTATTACAGATTTACCCTCATTCAAATGTAATTTTCAATGTGAAAATCATATTTATTCAATACAAAACGATGACACATTAAAGTTATAATGTGTCATAGTACTAATATTTATAAAATATATGTAATGTCATGTCTGCTAAAGCAGATAATACATTTGCAATATTTAGACTATTAACCAAAATACATAAGTGCTTAATATTACATACTTCAAGAGATATGAAGTATTGTCTTTAACATGGAGTTATTGAAACATTTTAAAAGTGCATTGTGCATTGGTCCCAGGGAGAGTCTGTGTCTGTTCATATGATGTCAATTAAAATGTATTAATCACCTCTATATCATGGCAATCACATATATGTTGTATATACATCAGTGCATAAATATCCTAAAGATACATTTATCTAATTATTCTAAATATTGAATAATAATCTTGACAAAAAGGAGTGCATTAGTCATGATAGGTATTAGTCATGATAGGTATATATTTCAGATATTACATTCCACATAGGACTATAAGAATGAATGCAAGGTATTTGGCCATATCAACAGGAAGGAGTATTTACTTTTCAACTCTTCTATAACTGTATAACCCTTATTAGCTTCATCTGAAGGAGCAAACAACATATGCTTGTGGAATATAAATCATAACATTTACACATGTCACGTTGACTTATGTTAGATAGCATATACTGTATAAATTTCAGACACGTATCCCCAAGTATTCTTAAACGGCATAATATGATATCCTCAATAAAAGGACACATAAATTTATCAACAATGTACACCTGCATATTAATTGACATCATGTGAAATAAAAATGAATAAAGCTGTTCATTTTTAGCAGATAAACAGCTATTAGAATAATATTAAGATATATGTTCAAATTTGGATTAGAAAAATGGATGCATATTTATGAGATGAAAATCGCACTTAAAAAAGTGCTTTAGTGCAAAAATTAGATATGATATATCTTGGGTTGAAAAAAAAGAATATTAATTAATTCTTGCGGCGGGATTTTGCCTTTGGAGGAGAGGTACTTAGGGGGGCAGTGTGGCGTCTTGTGCGACGCCCACCAGCTGAATGTGAGGCTAATAACCGCGATTCAGGGTCCTGCAGGGAGATGACAGAGGATGCAAGGGAGGATGGAGTTTGGGGCCTATCCGCGAGCCTCTCCACTGCCTCTGCCAGGCGGACGAGTGAGGCATTATGGATGTCCATTTGGCTCTGTATCCTTCTCAAATCCTGCTGCTGCTGGAGCCTGGACAGCCTAAGCTCTCTATGTATGAGCCTCAGTAGATCATCCTGCTGGGACTGTGCCGGACCCTGTTGTACATTTGGTGTCTCAGGAACTAATAATTGGCTGGTTCCAGGGCTGTCTCTCCGTATTGGTGACTGTGAGGTTGTCTGTGATGGCACTGTTGGCAATACATTGGTGGGTGCAGTGGGTGGTGGTGTGGATTCCTGTTGTGCCATAGGAGTGGGAGGCATATAGTACAGATGATGCAGATCTGTATGCTGCTGTGGTGGGTGCATCATCTGCTGCTGAGGATAATGATGTCGTGGTGGGTGCATCATCTGTTGCTGAGGAGGATGTTGTGGTGGGTGCATCATCTGCTGCTGAGGAGGATGTTGTGGGGGGTGCATCATCTGCTGCTGAGGAGGATGTTGTGGGGGGTGCATCATCTGCTGCGGTGGGTGCAGCTGTGGGGGCTGTGCCATTTGTTGCTGCGAAGTATGCATGAACTGCCATTGTTGAGGAGGATGAGTCTGCTGGGGTTCAGAACCCAAAACATGAAATGTTGTCTCCGAAGTAGATGGAGAAGGGCATGATACATCCTCCACCTCATATGCCCTAGGCTGCTGCATATCATCTTCTAAGAGGCTGATATAGGAGGTAGTGTCACCATAGATATCCTCATCCTCCTCAGTGAATGTAGGAACATCCTGCTGTGGTGTTGGTGCAGCTTCATACTCCTCCTGTTCGGAACCTACAAATAAATATACGGTATGTTTACATTATCTATCTAATAGAATATATTACTTTGTAGCATAACAATACAGACTATTATATTCCATATTTATGTGTATATATGTACACACACACACATACACACACACACACACACACACATACACACACACACACACACACACATACACACACACATACACATACACACACACACACACACACATACACACACATACACACACACACACACATACACACACACACACACACATACACACACACATACACATACACACACACACACACACACACACATACACACACATACACACACACATACACATACACACACATACACACACACACACACACATACACACACATACACACACACACACATACATACATATAGTGTGTTTGGGATAAAATCAAAGCATATATGACCATAACTGAGGAATCTTTATAGACTGTGTCTTAAAGGAACATTGTTAAAGGGACACTGTACCCAAATATTTTCTTTTGTTCAGATAGAGCATGCAATTTTATTCAACTTTCGGATTTACTCCTATTTTCAAATGTTCTTTATTCTCTTGGTATCTTTATTTGAAATGCAAGAATGTAAGTTTAGATGGTGGCCCATTTTTGGTGAACAACCTAGGTTGTCCTTGCTGATTGGTGGATAAATGCATCCACCAATCAAAAACTGCTGTCCAGAGTTCTGAACCTAGAAAAAAAGCTTACATGTCTTATTTTTCATGTAAAGATAGCAAGAGAATGAAGAGAAATTCATAATAGGAGTAAATTAGAAAGTTGCTTAAAATTGCATGCTGTATCTGAATCACAAAATAAATATTTTGGGTACAGTGTCCCTTTAAGGACAATGACACATGATTTATATGAAATGCTTAATATTCTTGGATATTATATTATCAATATTCTTGCTTGTCGGAGCAGATATACAATACAGAGTGCTTGCTGAACATATTAAATACAACTATGTAAATTTAGATTCATAGCTAAACACAGATGGGTATTTATGATATACAACATATATACATCACATATATGGTTATATTTAATATTGAATATTCACCTTCATACACCTCTTCAGGTGGCACAGAGGTGTCCATTGTCCCCTTACATCCGTAAACAGATTCATCCGAGATGACATTGGACAGCATCTCCTCCCATGACCTTAGGTGTATTCTCTTGCTAGGACCACCACCTGTCCCACGTGCATATTTGGCCTGCTGTGCCAGCTTAGCTTTGGTTTCCCTCCTGCAGTCATGATAGCGGTGTTTAATGCTGGCAGTAGAACGATTACGTCCTAAGCAGCTGACTGCCACTCGAATCTCCTCCCACAGCTTATTCCGGACAGCCGGCCTCAGGTTAGGGTTCTCCAGCTGAGCTGCCCTCTCCAAGTATGCCTCAACAAGAGCCTCCTTTTCCTCCTCAGAGTACCTCTCCTCTCTTAGCCTGCCCTTCACACCTGAAGGGCCAGCAGACACAGACTCTCCCTCCTGTGACTGGGGACCAGCCCTCTCTACCTCCTCTGTCCCTGCAGGCTGTGACAGGCTACCACCAGCCCCACCCCCAGTTGCCACAGTCTGCCCCACTTTCCCTTTTCTTTTTGTGCCTAGCTGAGGCTGACTCCTCCTCACTCCTCCCACCTCCATTCCTCTTCCACCCTCTCTCCTTCCCTCCTCTGCCAGGGTTTGAGGAAGGACAAATCCTCCACCCAAACCTCGGCCCCTATTCCTGCCCATACTACTCCCTACTTCCCCCCTCCCCCTCCCTCTATCCACCCTCACCACTGCCCTCCCCCTAGCCACCCCCTTCCCAACTCCACTAGGCCTATCCATCCCTTTCTCCTTCCTCCCTAACTCTAACCTAACACTAAAGTCCCTAGCTTACCTAACTACACTAATTCACCTAACTAAACCCTAAATTAAATAGCCCCAAAACTAACTACCTAACCTATCTAGACCCTAACTATCTCTATTCTATATCCCTCAAAATAAAAATAAAATGTGGGGGTGAAAATAAACAAAGGGATGTAAATGAAAAAGGAAAAACTAAGGAGGATTAGAACAAAATTATAGAAAAATAATAAGGGATGCAAATTAAGAAAGGGGTGAGCTATATAGTCAAATGAAACAAAAAATATGGGATGTTAAAAAAAAAAAATAGGATGGGCAAAATGTATATATAAAAAAACAAGTTATATAGTGAGGAAGGGAAGGGTAGTCAAAGGGGGGATGGGAAGTGGAATAAGGGGATTAATGAAAGGAGTAATAAAGGAAGATGGGGATATGGGGGTTAATGAAAAAAAAATGTGAATGTGTTTGTATCAAATAAAAGTGTGTATGTGTGTGTGTGTGTATTTGTGTGTATAAACTAATGTGTGTTAATTAACTAATGTATGGATGTGTGTGTGTGTGTTCCTAATATTATATGAGGCCTACAATAAGAATATATGAAAATCAAATATCAAACTCTCCACTAACTCTCAAACAACTCTCAAAAACCCAAAACTCCTACCAACGCAACTAGCTCCCGTGTCTTTCTCTCTAGAGGCGATCACAGGTAAAGAGCGCAGGCGCAAACCGTTATTCTTATAGACAGAGGTCGGGTTACCATGGCAATGCACTTGTTATGGCGCGCTTTTCGACAAATCCGACATCGGTTGGCAACGCAAACTTACGTACGGCCGAAAAGAGCGACTGCGCGCAACACGCTAATCTTTTCAATGGAAACCTGGTACTAAAATGGAGCCGTAAATTACTTTTAGCTGTCGTCCGCTTCGGTAGCTTACGGCTCCATTTTTAACGACTCAATGGAAGCGAGGCCTAAGTTTATAGCGCTGCAAAATCTGTTGGCACTCTACAAATACCTGTTAATAATAAATAATAATAATGTAACACAATTTGTACATCAGCTTTAACCCCTTAATGACCGAGGATGTGCAGGGTACGTCCTCAAAAAAAAGGCAGTTAACGCCTGAGGACGTACCCTACACGTCCTCGGTGTGGAAAGCAGCTGGAAGCGATCATGCTCGCTTCCAGCTGCTTTCCGGTTATTGCAGTGATGCCTCGATATGGAGGCATCCTGCAATAACCTTACATGGCCATCTGATGCAGAGAGAGCCACTCTGTGGCCCTCTCTGCACCGGACATCGATGGCCGGTATCGTTGGTGGGTGGGAGCAGACTTGGGAGGCGGGTGGGCGGCCATCGGTGTGTCCTGTGAGATCAAGGGGGGCGGGATCGGAGGCGGGATGTTAGGGGGCGCGTGCGGGCACGCGCGTGGGCACACGCGCGGGCAAGGAGGTTGGCGGGCGGGCACGTGCACGAGGTGGGAGCGGGTGGGAACCGCTACACTACGGAAAATAGTGTTAAGAAAAAAATGAAAAAATGCCCAAATCTTGTTTGTGCAAAAGCACAAAAAGAGATTGCGGAGGGGTGGGGGGTTGGTTTTGTATGGGGGGAAGCTACACTACAGAAAATTTTAATAAAAATTAAAAAAAAAAACCCATGTTTCTTCTAAAATGGGTACTGGCAGACAGCTGCCAGTACCCAAGATGGCACAGATTAAGTTAGAGTGGGAGGGTTATAGTGCTGTTTGGGGGGGGATCAGTGAGGTTGGGGGCTAAGGGGGGGATAGTACACAGCAGCATATCTAAATATGCTTTAAAAAAAAGCCACAAAAAAACAACAAATATAGCTTTTATTTTAGTACTGGCAGACTTTCTGCCAGTACTTAAGATGGCGGGGACAATTGTGGGGTGGGGGAGGGAAGATAGCTGTTTGGGAGGGATCAGGGGGTCTGATGTTTCAGGTGGGAGGCTGAGCTCTACACTAAATGTGATATTAACCCTGCAAGCTCCCTACAAGCTACCTAATTAACCCCTTCACTGCTAGCCATAATACACGTGTGATGCGCAGCGGCATTTAGCGGCCTTCTAAATACCAAAAAGCAACGCCAAAGCCATATATGTCTGCTATTTCTGAACAAAGGGGATCCCAGAGAAGCATTTACAACCATTTGTGCCATAACTGCACAAGCTGTTTGTAAATGATTTCAGTGAGAAACCTAAAATTGTGAAAAATTTAACGTTTTTTTTATTTGATCGCATTTGGCGGTGAAATGGTGGCATGAAATATACCAAAATGGGCCTAGATCAATACTTGGGGTTGTCTACTACACTACACTAAAGCTAAAATTACCCCAAAAAGCTCCCTACATGCTCCCTAATTAACCCCTTCACTGCTGGGCATAATACACGTGTGGTGCGCAGTGGCACTTAGTGGCCTTCTAATTACCAAAAAGCAACACCAAAGCCATATAAACATTGGGTATTTCTAAACTCAGGACAACATTTAGAAACTATTTAGCATAGGTGTTTTTTGGTGGTTGTAGATATGTAACAGATTTTGGGGGTCAAAGTTAGAAAAAGTTTATTTTTTTTTCAATTTTTCCTCATATTTTATAATTTTTTTATAGTAAATTATAAGATATGATGAAAATAATGGTATCTTTAGAAAGTCCATTTAATGGCGAGACAAACGGTATATAATATGTGTGGGTACAGTAAATGAGTAAGAGGAAAATTACAGCTAAACACAAACACCGCAAAAATGTAAAAATAGCCTTGGTCCCAAACGGACAGAAAATGGAAAAGTGCTGTGGTCATTAAGGGGTTAAATATACATATTTGGTATTATAAAATAAAATTATTCTAAACGATTTAAAATAATATATTTTGAAATGTGAAGACTAGACCACTAATATGAAAATTAAATTCATTAATTCATCAAGGTGAGTGGAAGAAAATGATGTCTTTCACATATGTCCTATTACTTAAAATATTAGATATCCAATTCTTATATTAATCTATGGCATATCTAAAAATAAATATTGGTCCCTGTTTCTAAATAAATCCAGACAGACAATTAACACTTTAAATAACAACTGGTGACAACTAGAGCATAATACATGTGGCACATATAAAAATATGTGCAATGTACAGTAATCTGGTTTCTGACACAACACATGTTGATCACAATGTAAGACATAAGATTTATTTTAAAATATGTCATCATGGTGCTGTTAGAATATGCTTATATATAAAGGTAATCCGAGAGTGAAAGATGTGATTTAAATCACATTATTGTTTCATCAAAATAGTGTAATGACTAATAAAGATATTTTGTATCTTTAGATAAATTCAATATCAATATTTGAGAATGTCACTCTAAAGGAATAGTCTATTCCATATGTTGATGTAATGAATCAAATAGAGCATGCAATTTAAATCAAATACATAATTTCCTCCTATAATCATGAATATTTAATTACCCTTGCCTCTTAATGATAAGAATAAAATATAAAAGCATATGAGATATATATTTATTTTTTCTGCACATGTGTAAAATGTGTTAGTTTTGTCTAAATGTAGCCACCAACTATCAAGCACTACCCAGGTGCTGAATCCAAAATTGGCAAGACCTGAAGATTACATCAAATAAAGATAGCAATATTGTAAGGAATATCTTTGAAAACTACTAAATTGTGATTTTGATTACAATGGAATTTGATCTCTGAATCATGATTCTTCTTTTTAAATACACTTGAAATCTAATTAGAGGATCCATGTTAATATAGATCAATGTGAATGTTTAAGGCAATGTTATGTCCAAATTTGTAAGTCAAAAGTGAAGTATAATGAGACATACCAGACTCTGGACAAACCCGAGCTTGAGGGTCCAGCACCAACATCCATATCTGTAAAATATTCAATCACAATTAATACAAATCATAACTTTAACACGAACAATCATACATTGTTTTTCAATTTGACAAAGATAAACATATTTTAATTCTTCACGTGAGTTCATTGTTTTCTAAAATGTATTTATAAATAAAGAGATCATGTATGTTTATGTTAAAGCTTTTATGTTGTTGACTGCCACTTTGAGTCATTTTATGTATTTTTGCATTGTCATCAATTGTTAGACATTGATCTGTCAATTTTTAGTTTTATATTGCTGGTTTAGCTTTTGTCATTGAGAATTTTGAAAATCAGCATACTAAATTCTTAAACTTTACACTAATTAATGTAAACATTTGACCAACATAACTAAATTAATGCCACTGTTACAGCAAACACATGTTCACGTCCCTGCGCAATTATCTCTTCCATGATCATTGCGCAATAATTAAAAGCATAATTTTGCATCCGTGATTATGAATTGACCGCATACACCAGTGCAGCACTTTCCTCTTTAGTAAACCTGGGAGACATCCTGCCAGAATTCAGGCATAAGAGAACTAACAAAAATGGCTACGTGTAATGGACTTTTATATGGGGAAGTAAACATGAGATACACCATGGGACATGGTATCTGTACATCTGATTGGATAAAATACTGTAATTTTATTAGCATGTCTGTGAGGCCATACTGACTCAAGTCATGTTTGTGTGATGAGCTCTGATTGGCCGTTACTTAATGGTTCATGGATTCATATATTTGTAACTTCCATACACATACCTCCTGGGGGTGCTGTTACTACATTTGGCTTATGACTTTTCTTTAGAATTTATGAGAATGGAATGCGTATATGTGACGCAAATATGATATACGTAATCCGTTAAATATTAATATATTTTGTTGACATTTGAACTAAATTTTATTTCTAATCACGATAGTAAATAAAATCCAGTCACATTAGTACATGTTTATGACACATTTCAATGTTTAATATTGATCAAAAGGTGTGCAACATTGTTCAAGTTATTTAAAAAAGTTTACAAATATTTTAGATTCAAGAATGTAAATATTGTATGTATTCATTGTTTATTAAATAAATATAAATATATTGATGGTGCCCTTTTAAATGTATTTACAACCCCAACAATACACATCGATTGTGTGCTAAGTGACAGTGTGTGAAATTATATTCAACTTTTCATAAATGTTAATCTCGTGTTGAAAGATACATTTACTTAATTCAATAATGGTGAAATGCGTTCTTCGTATTTATAATAGACGTTACTTTGAGAAAATAAAGGGATATTTTTTTAATGGAAATTAAACGTTTCTGGTCCTTATTTATAAAGATCAAATAGAGCATGTATTTGTCACATATAATTTTCTTTTTCATGGTGTCTTTATTGTTAAGGAGTAGATATGAAGTGATAAAACGGTAAGATGGCGCTAATAGCTTTGGGTTGAATATGGATCCAATATGATCACCAAATGTCCCTTTGATTATCTGTATTCAATAGGGTTTAAAATTATTTTAAGGGTAGCCTTAAGGTATTTCGTTTTCAAATAAAATGATGTTATAGAAATACTTAACCAGTGCTCCTTACACTGGTTACGTATTTCTATAACATCATTTTATTTGAAAACGACATACCTTAAGGCTACCCTTAAAATAATTTTAAACCCTATTGAATACAGATAATCAAAGGGACATTTGGTGATCATATTGGATCCATATTCAACCCAAAGCTATTAGCGCCATCTTACCGTTTTATCACTTTTTGTCCAAATTAACTGTCTAAAAAGGAGACAGTAAAACAAGACAGGCTTATTTGGGTTTTTTGTCTAGCGCTACACACATCATCTTTATAAGGAGTAGATATGCAATAGTGTGAAGTATTGAAAGACATCTGGCTAACTATTGCAACTATGCATTGTTGCCCACCCACAAATAAGCAGATATCTCCCAATAATGCTTTGCTGCCCATAAGCCTATGCATATCGTTTTTTAAACATATGATAACAAGAGAATGAACCATATGTGATTATCGTAGTAAAAGGTTATTTTCATTTGCATTTCCCTACAAATGAAATAGCCATCACAAGCGATTAACTAAAACTAAATAGTTGACATATTTACTTTTATAATATTGCTCTTCTCATTGATGAATGCATGTAATAGCCACTATTCTAATAGTAAATGTGCAATAGTAACTTGTTTAAGTAAATATGCAGTCATGTTTAAATTTTATAATATATTTTAATAGATGAGTGTATACCCCGTAAAAAATTATATACATTTAAAGGAAAAGTAAACCAAAAATAGATATTTACTTTGATACACATTCCACATTTTGTAATACTCGACCCTGTTATATGAATATACACTTGTCCTGTGTGAGGACCTTGTATGTAAACTGGCGACTTATCTCCCTCCTTTGATGGAACTTTTTAATGATTCAGTGCAGACTCTTAAAGGGACAGTATACTATAATATTTGGTTCACTTAATGTGTTTACAATTCCTTATTATTTAATCAGAAGCAGAGTATATAATGTAAGAAATTAAATTGTTACGGTTTGTATATGAATTCTTTTTTTTTTTTTTAAATGATTTTTATTGAATAAAGAACAGGTATTACATAATAAGAGAATACATGCAAATAATATAACAGTGGGAATCAAGGACTGTAAACATGGATATGCATATCTGGATATTTACCCAGCGTTCAATCATGTAATGTTCAAAACTCGAAACCAAAATGGTATGATAACATTTTTGCATTTGTTAATACATGGTATTATTAAGTACCTTACAGAAGTAAATACTGAGTGGAACAAAGATCTAGTAGAGAACATAGGTTGTTAAGAAGAGTAATCTAACAGGGAATAGGGGGGGTTAGGGGGAGAGAGAAGAAGAGGAAGGAGAGAAAGACGGAGAGGAGAAAAAAAAGGGGGGGGGTTGAGGGAAGGGAAGGCAGCCCAGCTACATGTAGGAAAACTCACATCAAGTCTAAGAATCTTATCTCCAAATGATCTAGAGTTTTAAAGTTTATCTATTTATCCCCATATCTGCGAGTGTAGAAGTGACTTATTGTGTTGAGTGAAAATTGGGTCTTCCATGAGTTCTAGGTAGGTCATTATTTTAACTACATCACCCCAGGTAGGGAGCGTCTTTTCCAAAGCCTAGCTATCGACAGTTTCACTGCCATGAGTAAATATATGCTAATGAGGTCAGTCAAGGTTGAAGAAGTCTTGATATCTAAATGAAAGAGAATGGTTTGTGGGGTAGTCTGTAGAAGGGGGTCTAGCTTAGTACATTTGTATGAGATCTCAGTCCAGAAAGGCTGCAGTGCGGGACACTCCCACCATATATGGGCCGGCGATCCCACCAACCTACACCCTCTCCAACACAGCGGGGAATTTAGGGGACAAATTTTGAAAAGCCTGAGAAGTGTGAAATGCCACTGTGTGCATGCTTTAATATATAATTCTAGTAGGGTAATACAATGAAGAGCTTGCCTGGTAAGTGCAACAGCTCTAGACCACTCCCCTTGCTCTGCATGGAATTGAAGGGCTCTCTCCCAAGCCATGATGTAGGCTGATTTATAAAAGGTAGGGGGGGTTAACAAATCTCTGTAAGAGATCGATAGCGCTCGAGGAACCTTGATGTTATTAACCCACCTTTTCTCCCAGTTGGTAGGTTCACGCAGCGGTTGATCAAGAAAACCCCACGATCTCAGCAAACTGCAGAGTCTCCAGAATTCAAACCGTAATAGTTGTCGTGGGTTATATATAGAGTAGAACTGCAATGTCGTAATGAAGTGCCCGTTAGGAAACAGGTCGGCTATGGAATTTATACCAGAGTCTTGCCATAAAACCGGATGAGAGTCCTTAAGGGCTGCGAGAAGGCCTGCAAGAGAATGAGCGGTGGAAGGATGAGGAGCTATTTAAGGCAACGAGCGGATTCTATCCCACAAGCAAAGAGCATGTAAGATAATGATGTTTTGGATCTTGAAAGAGGATCTAACATGTTTAGGTAGCCATTTAAGATCCAGTAACATGAGTGAGCTAGGTAGTGTCGCTTGTTCTAGAATCTTCCATTTGCTATTACAGGATTCCATATTCCGAGAGAGAATATGGGCTAACCTTGAAGCCTCATGATAAAAGGTTAAGTTGGGGGCACCCGCGCCCCAATTAAGAAGTGGTTGTTGCATTATTCTCGTGGCTACTGTTGGGTGTTTGTTCCTCCAGATATATCTTTTACAAAGCAGTTGAAATTTACCTATGAGAGATTTAGGTACGGGTTTGGGAAGTGAACGGAAGAGGTACGTGAGTTTGGGGAGCAGTACCATCTTGAGCGCTGCTATGCGACCCATCCAAGAGATGCAAGGAACACTCCACTTGTCAGCACTTTTTTAAAAGTGTTGAAGAAGGGGGTAGAAATTAGACTCAATAATAGTAGAAATGTTACATGAAAGGAATACTCCTAGGTGCTTGAGTCTTTGCTGAGACCAGTTAAAAGCATATGTTCTTATGAGTTCTACAAGTTCTCCATCTGATATATTAATAACATAAGCGTCGCTCTTGCCAACATTGAGTTTGTAAAAGCTAATTTGGCCAAAATGATGAAGTAAGTTAAAAAGGACGGGGAGGGAACAAGTAGGGTTCCCTAAAAATATAGTCAAATAATCTGCAAATAGCACCGTTTTTTGCATCGTCCCTGCAATCTCCACTCCCAAGATATTCTGATTATTCCTAACAGCGAGTGGCTCCATAATGAGAGTAAATAGCAGCGGGGATAAGGGACACCCCTGCCTTGTACCATTCGTGATGGGGAAAGGCTGGGAATAGAATCCAAGGCCTCTCACAGAAGCTGAGGGGGAGAAATATAATGCTTTAACACAAGAGTGAAAATACGGAGGGAAACCAAATTTGTCCAGGACTTCGAATAAGTAGGCCCAGTTTACCCGATCGAAGGCGTTTTCGGCGTCAAGTGCAAGGGTTGTACAAGGGAGGAATAGTCTTTTAGCTTCAAAAGAAATGTTGAAAATTCTGCCAGGGTTGAAACCTACTTGGTCCCAATCGATCAGTGAAGGTAGAACTTGGTTCAGTCTAGAGACCAAAGGTTTAGCTAGGATCTTCATATCTGTATATATTAACAAAATGGGATGGAAGTGTTCACATATGTTAAGGGTTTTGCCTGGTTTGGAATGGTTACTATATCTGCCTCTAGTAGCTCAGATGGTAAAGAGCCATTTTGTCTGGCTAGTGAGAAAACTCTAGTAATCAGAGGGGAGAGTTGAGGAAGAAATGTTTTATAGAAAAGGGCACCATATCCATCAGGACCTGGGGCTTTATGAGACTTCAAGATTTTAATGGTTGAGATCACCTCCGCTAAATTGAAGGGGGAATCAAGTAAGTCATTCTGGGCCTCAGATAAAGTTGGTAGAGAAAGTCAGTCTAAGAATTCCTGTATGTGATGTGTGGATGGGATGTGGGTGTCCGGAGAGTTTTTTAAATTATACAAGGAGAAATAATAATTGGCAAAAGCCTTACCTATGTCTGCTGGCAGGCTGACCGCTCCACTTAGTGTTTTAATATATGGGCCGGTCTGCTTTGTTCCCTTTAGCATAGAAGGTTTGTTTAAATTGGCGAATCTGCATTTGATACCTTTTAGATTCCAACGCTTCTATTTTTGTTTTGATTATTTCTATTTGGGATAATACTTGGGAATCTAGTGATGCTGCGTGAGAAGAGGTTAGATCCCTAAGGGATAAATGGAGTTGAGCTAGAGTCTCTCCTAGTTGCTTCTTATGCTCTGATTTTAATTTAATAAATAACCCCCTAACATAAGCCTTGAGGGTACCCCACAAACAAAAGTCATCAACTGACTGTTGTCATTTATCTCTAAAAACGTGGCAATTTCTTTCTGTATATGTATAACATGTTCTGGAGATGTGAGGAGATACTCTGGTAGCTTCCAAGAAGGTCTAGAGAACATGCAATTAGGGGCCCTCATGGACAACTGAACCGGGGAGTGGTCCTACCATGTGCAGTTAGGCATGTGCACAGACTGAATGACATCTAATAACCGAGGTTCACAGAAAATATAATCAATTCTGGTATATGTGTTATGGACTGCAGAGTAGTAGGAATAATCTCTAGAGGAGGGGTGATGGGATCGCCAAATGTCAAATAAATTATACTGGGCAATGGGATTAGCAAATTGTTTAGCAGTTCTAGAGATTTGGGGATCACACGGCCTGAGCTTTGGTGAGCGTTTGTCTAGGGTCGAATCAAGGACCATATTGAAGTCACCTGCTAAAAGTAGGTTTTGAGTCTTGTGGGTAGCTAGTATTCTTAGGAATTTTCTGAGATCCTGAATTTGACTAGAGTTTGGATCATAATAACTAGCTAAGGTATATGGGACATCATCTAGCTTACAGTTTAGAATTAGATATCTACCTCGGGGGTCTTTGTGGGTTTCTAGCTTTAAAAATAGTATGTCCTTATGGACTAAAATTGCAACGCCTCTTGATTTCCCTGGAAAAGAGGCTGTCTCTACTACCGGGTAGTGTTTATAATTTAATGGGATAGGTAAGCCTTCCACCCAATGAGTTTCTTGCAATAATACAACCTTAGACTTAGCATGTGCAAGGTAATTCATAAGCCTACTTGGTTTGTTTGGCGTGTTAAGCCCTCTAACATTATGGGAGGTACATATTAGAGACATGGTTGCGGCTGACTGCCTGTCTTACAGCAAGGAGAGGTGGGAGAAAAAAGAAAGAAAGAAAGGGGGATTATTAAAAAGAGGGGAGGAAGGGAATAAAGGGGCTTATTGGGGGAGGGGAGTGTAACTCTTACAACTCAATTAACACTGTACAAAGTTCCAATGGGATACTTATTAATAAATGCGGTATTGCCAAGAAAAAACGCTTAGATAGTCCCCCCAATAAAGGGGGCTCCTTATCGGGTGGGGTTAGTGTCGTGGAGGGAAGGAGGTGGGTGGTAATTATTATGAATTCTTCCAGGAGGAAGAAAAATAAATTTCTTATGGAGGGAGATGGTCGAACAGGAAGGGGGAGAGGGGGTGAACAAAAGGGTATGTAAAATTGGGGTAATGTCCGTTACGCCTGTCATGTGATATGTATGAGGAGTATAAGACCTTGTTTGTCAGTGTTCAGGTACTAAATAAAAAGAGAAATCAGCAATAGTTACATATATATCAACCATTAAACATTAAAACAGTAGTATCAACATTATTCAACTCTATTAGTTATTGTTAAAACAACATGCCAGTAAGTGGTTTAACCAATATGCATCCTCCCTAAGCCACATAGGAAGACCTCTGTCTCAAATGGGGTATAATGTGTGAATGCTTTACCCACAAGAGGCTCTAGATGAGTTGTAAAAGAGTTTACAGTCTGGTAGGAATAGGACATTTCAGAGGCCCAAAGAAGAAGAGCATAATGCGTGGGACTGTCTGAATTAAAAGTAGGATGTTCCAAATTGTGAGGGCATATACTGTCCCTTACAGGGTATCTCTCTAAGGGCTAGAGGGGGAGGGAGTCTTTGTGTATTACTTGAAATGTCTTAAGCTGTATTTGTTATCTCAATCGGTTGCTAAGTTTAGCGCTAATTGTAGAGCTGAGGTGTCTTCTATCACTCAGCCCATCTTAGTTTTGTTATGAGGAACACGATATGAGGACCTAAGTTCTAGGATGAATGTTACCGACTCGGGATGCTCTATTTACTTGACTAGCTGTGCGGAAGGTGTGCACTGTTTTCATTGTTATCATAAAAAGAGAAGTGTAGGGTCTATGGGTCAACAGCAATTACCTATCAGGCTGCACATATATACTGTGTTTACTATAGAGACAGTAGGGAAACCTCACCCAACCTGGCCTGAGCTCATGTGTCACAATTAGCATACATAAATAAACATTATGCATAAAGAACAACAGTACACAAAAAACATTTGAGCAGAAATGACAAAAAGAAAAGGGACACAACTTTGTTTACCCCTATAGGCCAGCACACACATTATCATAAAGGTAAGGCCCTTAGGGTCCTAAACAGGACTGAAGGGAAGTCCACTAAAGGTCCATATATGTGGTTGCATGCAAAGATAGTCTGCAATAACTACATCATTGAAAGGAATAATAACATATAAAGGGAACATGAGCAAAATATAAAGTGCATATTTCAGCATATACTTATCGTCCATTGCTCACTTCCACCTAGAAGGGATCTTCAGGGACCTATACAGATCCGGAAAAGTGTCCGTTAGAAGAGGTTGCACGTTGTGGATCAGATCAAATGATCCCACTAGGACAATGGAGAATTGGGTCTATGTCTTTGAGGAAGGGCTGACCATTCAGGCCCCTCCGGTTGCTTGTCATGGGCAGGACCCTGCACATTGGTTGTTGGTTCTTGTGCCTCGAGTGGGAATCTGTCGAGTCGTTTAGTTGGAAGGAGCCTTCTATTCCTCTGCCGAAGCTCTCAGTTGATTGCACTGGGTTTGTGGTCTTTATTTTTGAGAGGGCAGTAGGTTCCATAACTGCAAGAGTTCATACCCTTTAGAGGGCTTTAAAATTGTAAATACTTGATTGGCCTTAAAAACTAGCAGTTTAATGGGGTAGCCCCATCTGTATCTGATATTACTCTTTCTCAAAGTATTGGTGATTTCAGCAAAGGTTTTCCTCTTCTGGAGTGTCCTCATAGACAAGTCAGGGAATATTTGAAGACTTTTAAACTTGTCTGGTAAGGTGGGTTTCTGAAAGTGAGCTCTTTGGATTCTCTCTTTATAGGTGAAATAGTGCAAACGGACTGTTATGTCCCTTGGTTGATCCTCTGATAAGCCCTTAGGCTTGAGCGAATGAATGGCACGGTCCATCAGATCTTCTAATTCTGTGGTCGGAGGAGCAAGTATGTGGAATAATTCCTTCAGAAATGACTGTAAGTCAGACATGGTGACACTCAGGAACACCTCGGATCCTTAGGTTATTTCGCTGAGACCTGTCCTCCATATCAGCTATTTTGTCTTCTACAACATCAAAGTAATCAGAAAGATGTTGTGTGGAATTTAGGAGATTCGATTGTTCAGCTGACATGTCCTCATGCCTTCTTTCTAGGGAGTCAAAGCGCTCATTTGTGGATGAAATTTCTTTTTTAACTCTGCAGTTGAAGCTGCTATTTTGGCCGTAAGTGAAGCATGGTGTTTATCTAGCAGTGATTTTAATGAGTCCATAATGAAAGTAGGAGTGACTTCTGCTGATGGGGATTGATGTATATCCTGCATGGCGGATAATGTGAGTACAGAGGCCTCAGACCTCAGGGAATCTGGAGTCTCCATTTCACTGTGTGATCCCGCATAGGAAGGTTGTCCCGATTGTGACATAGTGTTCTTGGTATAGAGCCGTGAAAAACAGAATCAACTCTCTTAAGAGCTAGAAAAAAATCAGCATGCGCTTTTTTTTTTTTTTTAAAAAGGAGAGGACATGTGATCCAGAGCCTGGCTGGAGAACACTGAGTGGTAGGCAGGCTTTAGTGGTCTAGATAGATCTATTCCATGTCAACGTGATGTAAAGTCTTCTGAAAAAAGAAGAAAAAAATGGGCACAAATAGCAGAGGTCTGCCACCCAGCCACTAGGCCCTCACTCCTGTTTGCTAGCTTTTAACAGACTTGTGTCAATAATATAAGTATTTGAGGCTTGGAAGCCTTGGCAAGGTGTAATAAAAAAAGAACCAGGCTCCTTGGTGCAATATATTGTTGTACAGAATGTATTTCCGTTTTTAGTGCCCCCTAGGCCTTGGGCATTGCGCTTCTGATAGTATAGGATGGGGCCTGGTTATATGCATATAGTGTTTACTGTGATCAGTATTACTTGCGGCTAAGTCCCTGAGCTGTGACAGCACTACTCAGTCTGCAGTACCAGTCTGTAACAGGCAAGTCTGGAGGTTGTAAGGGATATCGTCCCGATTGCATGCCACGTGGAGAACTGCCTGTCCTAGAATGGCGTAGGGTATAGAGCGTCAGATGAACAGTACGTTCATTAGTACCTGCGGTTAAGGTGCTGGAATGTTCCGTTTGCAGGATTATGAAGACGGGGGTCCGGTAAGTCTCCTGCTCCTAGTCCAAGTTTGCACTGATGCTAAGAGTGCGTTCCAAACCTTCCGGTATATGCCGGGTGAAGGAAGTTATCTGCCAAACTGTCAGACTGTCCTGCCGAATTCGGCAAATCGATCCGGTCAGATTTTTTTCCCTTTGGGATGTGCTGGGATGACAGGGGATGTTTGAGATTTAGTTTGTGGCTAACTTTGGGGACTATGTTAGATGGGAATATGAGGTATTACTGGGAATTGCCAAGGAGCTCTTCTCAGATGCAACCAATCTCTCTCCTTGCTGGCTCCACCTCGTGAATTCTTATTTTGAAGCCACTACGAAAAAAAAAATGTTTGGCGCTTGTAGATATAATCTGATCTTCTAACTTTATCACTTTGTGTACATATACATACTTCTTATATCTGAAAAACAATCAACCAAAAAATAAATTTACATTGTATTACCTTATATATTGTATGCCCCACTGGGAGTGTAATATCTTATGATGACTGCGTTTACCCAGCTTTGCCTTAAGGCCAAAAACATTATGACTAGGTGGAGATACCATAGGAGAAATAAACTATTTTAAAATCAAAATTAAGGGTAACGGAAATACTTGTAATCAATTTTATACACTCCCGCAGATAAAGAGGATAATTGTGAGAAATTATATTTTGAAATATCTATGAGTTAACTGTCCCTTCAAATGACTCCACTAGAGTGAAAAGTCATCAATATGGCATACAATAACTAGCATTGTCTAAATGTGGAAATAAACTTAGCTATCATGTTTTCTTTAAAGATCATTTAATCTACCTAGGCTACCTTCCAAATAATGATATCATAATAACTAAGCTATATTTATTTTAAGAACTTTAAAAAAAAAAGGAATGATAGATATTAGAATGTGAATATAAAATTAAGCTACACTGTCACTTTTATCTAACAAGTTCACCCTACACATTTCTTAAAAGTGACATAACCAAAGGTGTTATGTAGACTTTACACTGCATAGCTGTCAGGGATTTTAGCCCCTCCTCTCTCTACTCCCTGCTTGGTAATTTGATTCAGTTGTTCAAGTGACTCCTGCCGAAGAAACCTAGCCCTATCCTTCTGTCTAAGTGGGATTATCTACCTGAGCTTCTCAATTTCTGCTGAGTACTGCTGTCCTCAGCTCCTCTGTGCCAGTTTTCCTCCAACAGCTAACTCCAGTTTTACCGGAACCAAAGATTCAGCCAAAGTTCCTTCCTAGCACTATTCCGGGTGTGTGTGACGTCACACCCGGCATCTCAGCTTTTTCGCAGCGCGTGTACCGCGCTCTCTCTCCTTCATGGGTAACAAACTCACCAGCAATTACTTACACGCTGTCCCTGCATTACTTCAAAGATTTGGTCTGTATACTTTACTTACCTCTGCCGGATAACTGCATGACACTGTTACGCTTGCTATTTGAATAGCGCTACTTTAAGTGACTGTTTTGAAATCCTCATCTGTTAAGTTACCTTGTCAGCCATACTCATTGCTTATTATTCTATGGTTTGCCATCTCATCAATTACCTGCATATCCCAGCATAACCATTTCAACCTGTCTTTAACACCTCAGCTGCTGCCTATACCTACAGTAATTCATACTTTAACAACTTCAGGACATGTTTCTGTTATGCTGCCTCAACTAACACATATTGTGGCTTGTGCTTTAGTACAATTACATTGTCTTTACTCACACTCATTTCAAACCTCTGCTAATTTAGTGTGCTATGCAAATTGCGCTGGGGGTTGTAATCTCTGCCTTCAACGCTATATTTAGGCAGTTTGTGTGTGTGAGTGTGTGTGATTACTGTAAATATTTTATCTGCCTGCTGTGCTTGTGTGACTCTTGTGCTATATATATATATATATATATATATATATTCTACCTTGGAGGAATATCTATCTTATTTATCTGTTGATACCTATCTATCATATTTATCTGTTGATACCTATCTATCATATTTATCTGTTGATACCTATCTATCATAATTATCTGGTTGTGTGACAGCTCTGTTTTCACTCTGTACCCTACAGTAGTGACCCTCAGTTCGATGAGCATAACAGGAATCCTATAAGTTAGATCTGTGTGAATCCAAGGTTTGGTGTGAGGCTGAGTGGTCCTACAATAGAGGGTACTAGGTACCAGAACTTCTCCATCACTTGTTCTGACATGCAACACATTACATTACATAAATACCATTAATAAAGAAGAGTGTTGCACTAGCCATCCGTTTGGTTGACGGTTCCTTCTTTAGTTCAGGTCCTATTTCACACCACACCGTTCCACTTACTGTTACTTCAGCTTCTGGGCATAAAGAACTAATGTCTTTTGATGTCCTTCCAAGTTCTGTTTATCCTATGATACTTGGTATTCAGTGGTTGTCTAAACAAAATCCCACTATCTCCTGGACAGAAGCGACAGTAGTTTTTGATTCTCAGTTTTGTAAGCAATCTTGTACTGACTCTCATACACTTTGTCATGTAACTGTAGACACACTACCTGATTGTTTTTAGGGAATATGCAGATGTTTTTGATAAAGCTGAGGCAGCCACTCTTCCGCCACGTAGAAGTTATGATTGCCCTATAGATCTTATTCTTAATTGTTCCATTCCATTTGGTCACATATATCCTTTATCTCAGCCAGAATTGGCTCACCTCAAGGAATATTTAGATGAAAATCTGAAAAAAGGGTTCATACGACCATCTACTTCTTCAGCGGGCGCTGCCATGTTTTTTGTGAAAAACAAGGATGGCAGTTTGCGCCCCATTATAGATTATAAACAACTGAACAAATGCACTAAGAAAAACAGATACCCCCTGCCTCACATTCCTGAACTAATTGAACGCTTGCAAGGTGCCACCATCTATACCAAGCTTGATCTTAGAGGTGCTTACAATTTGATCAGGATGAGAGCAGGGGATGAATGGTTAACGGCTTTCCGTACACGTTACAGACTTTACGAATATACAGTGATGCTGTTTGGGCTATGTAACTCCCCCAGCCACCTTCCAGTGCTTTATAAACGACGTGTTCCATGACCTATTGGATGTCTGTATAGTTATCTATTTAGATGACATTCTTGTATATTTTGATACTTATGAAAACCACCTATCACACGTAAAACAAGTCCTATCTCGATTAAGGCATCATCATCTCTACGCCAAGTTAGAGAAGTGTATATTTAACACCAACACCATATCCTTTTTGGGTTATTCTATCTCCCCCACTGGGATTACCATGGAAACCAGTAAAGTAGAAGCCATACTTAGATGGCCTGTGCCCATTGTAAAAAAGATGTCCAGAGATTCCTTGAATTTGCAAATTTTTATAGAAAATTCATTAAAGATTTGTCACATATTGTCAGACCTCTAACCAGTCTAACTAGAAAACATATCAAGTTTTCATGGGATAGAAAAGCTGAAGATTCTTTTACTACCCTTAAGAACAGATTTACTTCAGCCCCTATACTGCAATTCCCAGATCTCAGTTGTCATTATACGCTTGAGGTTGATGCTTCTGAATATGCAATTGGTGCTGTTCTGTCCCAGAGGGTCTCCCAAAAAGAGCCTTTACACCCAGTTTCATTTTATTCTTGTGTCATGAGTTCAGCTGAAATTAACTATGGCATTGGAGATAAACAATTGCTTGCCATCAAATCTGCATTGGAGTTCTGGAGGCATATTTTAGAAGGTACAATATACCCTATTACTATCTACACTGACCTTCGTAACTTGGAGTACTTGAAGACTAATAAGACCTTGACTTCTCGCCAAGTCCGTTGGAGCCTTTTCTTTTCACGTTTTGATTACGTGATCACTTATCGTCCAGGCTCAAAGAATTTCAAGTCTGATACCCTCTCCCGTATACCTCCTAAACCACAAGATCATCTGACGCCTGGCGCTGTGATACCTGCGGATAGGATTATCTGCTTAACAAAAGACTTCTTAAAAACACTAAAGCTTCAGCAGAAGGAGGATTCTTTAATAAGACACCTCAACTTAGAAAAACACTCTGATGAGTTGTACTATCATGATAACCAACTTTATATCCCATTGGCTCTTAGAAATCAGGTATTGGCAGCAGCCCATGATTCAACATTGTCAGGTCATCCTGGGGTACATAGGACTCTTCATATTCTTTCAAGGAATTATTGGTGGCCCAAAATGACTGATACAGTCAGTCAATATATTCAGACTTGTTTACTTTGCACCACTAAAAAACATCAACATAAACAACCTTATGGATATCTTCTATCTCTCCCCATACCTGAAAGGCCATGGGTGGACATTGCCATGGACTATATTGTTGATCTTCCACCTTCTGCAAATTTTAACACTATACTAGTAGTGGTTGATCTATTTTCTAAAATGGCCCATTTCTTGCCGCATAGAGGTCTACCCACAGCTTCTGAAACAGCTAACCTCTTTATAGATCATGTTGTCAAACTACATGGTTTACCGAATTCCATTACTACAGACAGAGGATCACAGTTTACCTCCAGGTTTTGGAATCATCTTTGTCAATCTCTCAACATCTCTAGGAAGCTAAGTACTGCCTTTCACCCCCAAACCAACGGGCAGACTGAGAGAACAAATCAAGCTCTGGAGCAGTATCTCCGTTGTTATTGTTCCCTAGAACAAGACAATTGGCATTCACTCCTGTCTACTGCAGAATTTGCTCATAACATGCTTAACTCCTCCACTAAGATGACTCCATTTTTTCTTAACTACGGGTTCCATCCTTCTTATGACATTCAAAGTTCTAATAACTCACCCATGCCTATCGTTAATGACAAGGTCAACATTCTGTCCAAAGGCTTCGCCAGTGTAAAACAAATACTACAAGATGCTCAAGCTGCACAAAAACGTCATTATGATCTACGACATTCCAAACCTCCTGAATATAGGGTGGGCGACAAGGTTTGGTTGAGCACTAAGAATTTAAGATTACAAGTACCATCCAAGAAACTTGCTTCTCTTTATTTGGGTCCTTTTGAGATTAAGAAGGTTGTTAGTGTTAATGCAGTCATGCTCTTGCTGCCTTCTTCCATGAGAATAGATCCAACATTTCACGTCTCACTTCTAAAACCCTATGATTCTATTAGGGCTATACCCACAACGGGTGCGTCTCAAGCTCATTTGGCAGATGAGATGGAGTATGAGATTGAGTCCATCCAGGATTCACGATACTTTCGAAACCACCTCCAATATCTGGTCAGTTGGAAGGGATATGGTCCTGAGGAAGATTCTTGGGAACCTGCTACAAATGTCACGGCTCCACGTCTCCTGTCCTTATTCCATCGGAGGAATCCCCACCGTCCAGGCCCTTGATCCGCTGAGCGGCTCCTTGAGGGGGGTGTTCTGTCATGGATTTTAGCATATCAAGTGCTGTCACTTTAAATCTCAACCCATTTTACCCTTCTTAAGGCCCCTCCTCTCTCTACTCCCTGCTTGGTAATTTGATTCAGTTGTTAAAGTGACTCCTGCCAAAGAAACCTAGCCCTATCCTTCTGTCTAAGTGGGATTATCTACCTGAGCTTCTCAATGTCTGCTGAGTACTGCTGTCCTCAGCTCCTCTGTGCCAGTTTTCCTCCAACAGCTAACTGCAGTTTTATCGGAAACAAAGATTCAGCCAAAGTTCCTTCCTAGCACTACTCCGGGTGTGTGTGATGTCACACCCGGCATCTCAGCTTTCTCGCAGCGCATGTACCGCTCTCTCTCCTTCATGGGTAACAAACTCACCAGCAACTGTTACACTTGCTATTTGAATAGCACTACTTTAAGTGACTGTTTTGAAATCCTCATCTGTTAAGTTACCTTGTCAGCCATACTCTGCTTATTATTCTATGGTTTGCCATCTCATCAATTACCTGCATATCCCAGCATAACCATTTCATCCTGTCTTTAACACCTCAGCTGCTGCCTATACCTGCAGTAATTCATACTATAACAACTTCAGGACATGTTTCTGTTATGCTGCCTCAACTAACACATATTGTGGCTTGTGCTTTAGTACAATTACATTGTCTTTACTCACACTCATTTCAAACCTCTGCTAATTTAGTGCACTGGGGGTTGTAATCTCTGCCTTCAACGCTATATTTAGGCAGTTTGTGTGTGTGAGTGTGTGTGATTACTGTAAATATTTTATCTGCCTGCTGTGCTTGTGTGACTCTTGTGCTATATATATATATATTCTACCTTGGAGGAATATCTATCTTATTTATCTGTTGATACCTATCTATCATATTTATCTGTTGATACCTATCTATCATAATTATCTGGTTGCGTGACAGCTCCGTTTTCACTCTGTACCCTACAGTAGTGACTCTCAGTTTGATGAGCATAACAGGATTCCTATAAATTAGATTTGTGTGAATCCAAGGCTTGGTGTGAGGCTAAGTGGTCCTACAATAGAGGATACTAGGTACCAGAACTTCTCCATCACTTTTTCTGAAATACAACACATTACATTACAATAGCCTCGACATTAACATTTTATGATTTTATGAGAGGTGTACAGGCGAGGCTTTTATATCCAGCTAAAATCTATTTGAAAATTAATAATGAAAATGTGTTATTGAAAACGGCAAAAGAAGCTAAAGATTTTATTAGTACACTATAGCTGATATTATAGGTTGAGAGGCGGTGCCCCGACTAAACTTTGCAATGCATGACAGCAATAACAACTGTATAAGGGCCACTATAAGGGCTCTACTTGCTCCAGATTATAAATGTATTGAATATATGAAGGTAGATGTACAGAGATATGGTATGCAGAGTAAGGAGTTTTTATTGTTTGTACAGGTTTCTGTTTTTTTTCTTTTTTTTTTTTTTTTTTCTTTTTTTTTTCCTTATGTTATGCTCTCTGATATTAATCTCAGTTTTATAGTTTAAAATAGTTAATATTCTATCATGGAATGTTGGGGGAATAACCTCCCCAGCAAAAAGGAGTATAATTTTAAAGTTGCTAAAAAAAAATAAACCAGATATTGCTCTTATACAAGAGACGCATCTGCAAGATGCAGAGATTGTTAAACTTAAATGTAATTGGGTAGGTGAGATAGTATCTGCACCTGGACCGAAACGCAAGAGAGGGGTCGCAATATTATTTGCAAGAAATTTTATGTACAAAATTGTTAATCAAATACAGGATCCAGAGGGTAGATACATTATAGTTGAAGTAGAACACGGTAATACACACCTAGTAATTTGTAATATATATGGCCCAAATGAGTTAGATCCAGTGTTCTGGGAAAATATATATGTCAAACTATTTCCATATATTAATAAAAACTTGATCGTTGCCGGGGATTATAACATGACAACTAGTCCAACTTTGGATAGAATTAGACAGGGCTATTCCCAGATAGGCAGGAAAGCAGAAGAAAAGTTATTCGCCTCTTTTCGTAACAAGCTGAATCTTTTTGATATTTGGCGAATAAAAAACCCAGATATAAGCGCATTTACATGTGAGTCGAAGACACATAAAGCGATGTCTCGGATAGATCTGTTTCTAATAAGTGAAGCTATGTTTTCACTTGACCTTACTCCTATGATTCAGGATATACTAATCTCAGATCACGCAATTGTTGGTCTGGAGATAGACGGGATTAGGAAGCAGAAGAGTAGTGTTAATAATTTTTACTTCCCCAGATTCTTAGTTCAGGATAGTGACTTTAATAGGTTCTTAATAAAAAAATGGAAACTATACTATGAGGAAAATAAAAATTACTATCATAAGATTGAAATATTTTGGGAGGCTGCCAAGGCAGTACTCCGGGGAGAAATAAAGGCCTATATGGTCAAATGGAGGAAAAAAACCACAGCAATGGATGTGCAGCTGGCAAACCAACTAAAAAATAAGTATAAAGCTTATATTAGTACGCCTAATGAGGAAAACTGGGCTGACTATTCAAAGGCAAAGATAGAAAGAGAGAACTTTTTGAAAATAAAAATAGCTAAACAGGAAAAAAAAATGAATGCTTTTTTCACCAGCCATCATGGAAGGTCAGCTAAAGTATTATCTAAAATAATGAAGAACAGACAGGTTGAGAAAAGATATTTAACCTCAATTAAAATTGGGGAGACAAGATACACAACTGCGAGTAAAATAAGACAGGCAATGTATGAATATTACAAGGAAATTAATATGGCAGGAGCATGTGATAAAAAGATAAAAGAACAGTTTTGGGAAAAAGTCACTCTACCAAAAATAGATCTAGATGAATTATTGGAATTAAATTCGCCAATAACGGAAGAGGAAATCATAAAAGGAATAGGAAAGGCCAAACTGAATAAGTCTCCAGGCCCAGATCAAATTCCAGTGGAATTTTATAGAATCCTGAAAAATGAGCTTCCTGGTACCCTAGGTGATCTTTTCAATCAGTACTATAGGGACAATGTTCCAGGTTCTGATTTGTTTTCTGCATCTACAGTCACATTAATATATAAAAAAGGTAAAGACCCAGAAAATCCAAATGCATATAGACCAATATCACTACTAAACAACGATTATAAACTTCTCACATCAATAATTGCAGACAGATTAAAAAAATACATAATTAAGCTGATCCACCAAGATCAATCAGGGTTTATGCCAGGGAGAAACGTTTCAAAAAATATAAGAAAAGTTTTAATGACTTTAGATCATTATTGGTATGAAATTAAGGCTAAAGGAAAAAAATGTGAAAATGATGTTGCCCTAATAACATTAGACGCGGAAAAAGCTTTTGATTTAATTAATTGGGACCACCTGTTTACTACCTTATCACAATTTGGCTTAACAGGGAATTTTTATAATTTTGTGAAATTGATTTACAATACTCCATACTCCTGCCTTCAAATAAATGGTCAACTGTCGCCAAAAATAAAGTTAACAAAAGGAACAAGACAAGGGTGTCCGTTATCACCCTTATTATTTAATTTGTCACTAGAACCATTTGCCACAAGACTGAGACAAAGCTTACCCGGGGTAAAAGTAGGAGACGGCAGGGTGTCTCTGGCATTATATGCAGACGACATAATACTCTTCTTGCCTAGAACTTCTCAAACTATACCAGTATTATTAGAACTAATAGAGGAATTCAGTGTGTTTTCTGGATATAAGGTCAACCAGGGTAAATCAGAAATACTCTGGGTTAGAAAACCCTGTGGGCAGCAGAGTAAGCATCCCTTCCACGAAGTAGAACAAATTAAATACCTGGGTATCAATGTAAGCAGTAATCCAGGATTATGGTATAGCTTAAATTTTTCAAAGTTCTTTCAAGAAAGTAAGAGGCTTCTAGATGGTTGGAGACCACTTCCCATAGCTTTATCAGCCAAAATCACGATATTGAAGACTTTTTTATTTCCTCGACTATTGTACTTATTGCAAAATCTACCTATGTCTCTCAAAAATACTGATTTAAAGAATTATGAAAAAGAATGTAACTCCTTTTTATGGGGAAAAGGAAGGGTCAGACTAGCTAAAAGATTGTTGTATCTTGATAAAGAGGCTGGGGGATATGGCCTGCCTAATATTAAATTATATAACCAGGTTACTATGGTAAAACTAGCTGCTGACTGGACCACACAAACAAGTCAATTTTCCTCGCCAGAGATAGAAGAAAGTTTAATAAAACCCCTGTCCTTAAAAAATATACTACACATCCCATTTTCTAAACTACCTCCAAAAATCCGAAATTTGAGAATGATAAGTAACATAGTAAAGGCATGGCAAAAATTTTGTAATATTCTCAAACTTAATTATAAGGTATCCAAATATCTTACGTTTCTGGGACATAGTGATTTTGGACCTGGATTGAATTATGGAATATTTCATAGTTGGAGAAATGCAGGTTTAGAGTATGTAATACAATTATTAGATAAAAGAACAGGGCTGATAAAATCTTTTTCCCAAATTCAAGTAGAATTTGGTCTACCGAGACATCACTTTTTTGGTTATCTTCAGGCCAGACAATTTCTTAATCATTTAACGAATAATCAAGATAGCAGTTGGGAGTTAGGAATAGTTGGAGTAGGTATCCAAATTTATAGGGCAGGTTTTTTTTCAATCGCAACATGGTATAAAATGATTATGAAAAACCTAGGTAAGACACATTTAGAGAATCTGCAGAATAAATGGCAAAAGATTCTGCCAGAAATTACAGAAATAAATATCAAACAAAGTATAGAAATAGTTGGAGATAAGTATATGCGGTGGAAGGAAACACATAGCTACATTATAAATAATGCATATATTACTCCTAAATTATTAGCGAAATGGGATAAAAATTCTAAAGGAGATTGCTTCCACTGCCATGCACCACAGGCAGATATTACACATTGTTTCTGGCATTGCCCCAAGATTCTACAATATTGGAAAAAGGTGGCATACTGGGTAAATAGATTTTTAACACAACGTTTTTCCCCTACGCTTACTTCAATACTTTTTTTTGTATTACCGAATCAATTTAAGAAAGAAGAACATGCGCTTATAACGACTATAATACAAGTAGCTCGGAATTTAATACTACAGTATTGGAAAGCTCAAAAATATCCCAGCGTAGCAGAGTTTAGTCAGAAGGTGATTGGGCAGCTGATATGTGAACAACTAAATATAGAACCCGGCAACGTGAATCAATTTAAAGCCTTCTTTACAAAATGGAGGAAGGTCATTAAGAGTCAGACAGCTGAGTTTATAGAGGAAATAATGAAACCTTTCTTTAAAGCAGGATACATAAGTAGAGATGATCTATAAATTCGATGATATATAAAGGTCCTGCTCAGGGATTGATAGTAAATTGATAGTAAGTCCCTGATAGGAAGCGGTATTTACAGAAGAGCATAACATAATTTAATAATTTTTTTTTTTTTTTTTTTTTTTTTTTTTTATGCGTTGTTTTGTCTTGTCCCTTTGGGCCAGTAATGTTTGATTTTGATTCATGCTTTGTTAATTGAAGTAGTGGCCAGTCCTACATGTATTTTAATTTAAGGTTGTGAAAAGCCCCAATTCAAGTGATAAGAGAGAGGATATAAGATATTTCTTGTATGGTATATATGACAAACGATTTGTATTTGTTTCTCTTTTATGTTGTATTGCTCTAATGGTCATATGAACTGTTTGCTTGAATTGGTATATAAATAAAGAAATAAAAAAAAAACATTTTATGATTTGTACATCTATAAATCACACAACCAAAAATCATATGGCTGTATATAACTGCACCTTAAATTTTGTAAAGTACAAGACTTTAACACTCATTATCTGCTTGAGCTGTGTTATCTGCTTGTAACTGTATAATATTTAATATCAGGCATGTGCTTGTAAAATAAACACTTTAACAACCAGTCATGGGACTAATCTTTTCTTGACATGTCCTAATATTATAAGGATGTATTTGTTATTATCATATTTGGATAGAGAATATATATATATAATAAAGTATGTATTTAAATAAATAAAAGAATATATAGAATGTAAAGATATTTATTTAAAAAAAAAAAAAAAAAGATTCTAACAATAAATCATTATTTTGGGAATTCAGCAAAATTGAAAACCTTTAAGAAAAAATAATTATAATCTGAAAGCAATTATGTTATTTTATAATACATGACTAAAAAAAATTGTTCTGTAAGTATAATAATTGTAAAGTCATCTTCTGTCATTTATTGTTCTGATATTAAAGCCAGGTTCAGACTAGATATCTATATATATATATAAAGATATACACTGCAAGGGGACAAGACCTGGTGGTGATCCTTGTAGTCCCACGCAAAGAAAGCCAGCACACGAGATTAGAAAAAACACCTTCTTTTAATGTCAAAGTAGCATATCAAGTGGAAATTAATAATCGGATACATTACAATGTATTAATTGTGCAACTTGTATCCATGTTGCACTTTTGTGTGTTCACCATTCACAGTACATGGGTTTATTCATTAACATATTGATCCTAAATACAAGCATATGTTACATCTCGCAAGTTATATATTAAATGCGCAGGATTATCTTGGTACCCAATCACAAATATAGTTGCTATTAACAGTTTTGTTTTCTGTTGCGGTAGTTCTCCGCTGAACTTGGTAGTTGTTTATGGTTACCGGGACAACCGTTACTGGCGTCACGACATCACTGCACACGCATGTGCAATTGCGCTACCTACGCATGCGCAGTTGTGATTTTCACGCTATTGAGTCTGACTGTGTCTCCATGGTTACGCACTCACGCTTGCGGTACATGCATGATTATAGGGCATACAGCTGTGTTTAATACCTTTGTGTTTGGCGGTTTTTGTTATGTGTATCTGATTGGTGGGTGGGGGTATTTAAGGGTTTACCTCTGAGTGTTATCTTATGCCTGACTTTCCTTTGTGAACTGCTGCATTTGACCAAGGCTCCAGTGGGAGCTGAAACGTTATGCTACTTTGGCATTAAAAGAAGGTGTTTTTTCTAATCTCGTGTGCTGGCTTTCTTTGCATGGGACTACAAGGATCACCACCAGGTCTTGTCCCCTTGCAGTGTATATCTTTGTATGTTTCTATTGGCCATGCACTGAGTCGTTACAACGTTGGTGAGTGCTGATCTTTTTCGTTACTATATATATATATATATATATATATATATATATATATATACATAATTTTAAATTAATCACATTAAATTGTCTAATTATGAGTTGACTTACATATTAACATTTAAAATTAGACAAAATAATGCATTATATCCTATTTTGTGCTAAAGGTCCTAAGTATTAGATTGTATGAGGGACATAATTGAATGTAATATTTCCTGTCCCTTTAAAACTAATATACCTAAATGTCACCTATGAAATGTATCCCTTTATCTGTATGATCAATCACAATCTGAGTCTTCTAGCACAAAGTAGGGGGAATGTATATTAAATAAATGGTGAAAATTGTCAGACACATTCAATATATTATGAAATATTTCACATTATTCCTCCTATTATTCTTAGCAATAACATGCATTGTGCAAACTAACCTGAATGTGGGGGGCGGAGCCAACTGCCGAAGCTACAGGACGGGTTCTCTCAGAGCTCCTGAAATTTAAACTTTAAATTGCTATCTTATGGCTTCCTAAGAATTTATAAAACTCTAAATATCAGCCTACTAGGTCCCTAACACATATTTGGAGGTGGTTTGTGATGTTTGGAACTAAAACAACTTATTCTCAGCTCTGAGGCCTACTAACTAGTGGAGACCGCGGCTAACATCCCATCATCTCACTTGAAATCAACCACCCGCTGTCTACACGGACAGTAAAATACCTCCTGTATCCTTCATCTTTAGATTAATGGAGCCACAAATTTATTCGGCGCTACTCGCCTTAGGGCGCTCCATGGATGAACACCAGCAAGACCTCGTGGCAGAATTGAGAGCCGTTACGGCCCCATCCCATAATAGTACCCTGCAGGAGCAAACCGGGAGGGAGTCTGCCTGGTTGGAAACTAACCCTTTACAGAGTGATAATGATTACCCCCATGACTCGGTCGACTGGGTTATAGCAGACAGGGAGGTCTTGCATGACAGAAAACCAGAGCAGCCGGATATACTTTCACAGGCCAGTGACTTACAGCTCTTACCAGTACCCATAGAGCCAGAGCGGCGTAATGTAACGCATCATATGGAGCTACAGACACAGCGACCGGGATCGTCTGATGAATGCAGTTTACCGCAGATAGCTCTTACCTACGTGAGTACCCCTGGGAGTTCTCCTGCAGAGTCTAAGGCCCAGTCATATGATATGGCTGCATCGGGAGCGGAGCAGAGCAGGCCGCCTTTGAAATATCCTGGACTGCAGCAGTCAGTTCCAGAGAAGCCTAATCGCAGAAGATCCGGAGCACATTCTGACCCTCATCCCAAATTCTCTAACCCATCTGAACAGAGGTCACTCTATCCTATTAACCCTTCTACTCATAGCTTTGGCCTTTTTCCGCGAGTTTCAGGCCGGCTTGCTAAACTACTCACCAGCCCAATATCCCATTCTTGGATCACATTAAAGATATCACCTAAGCTAGGCATCGGATGAATCGTAATAGTACCTCAGGCTACAAGTGTGGACTATTACTGCTGTTTTAGGACCTTTCTACTTGTCGTTTGGCTTTTCATTATATCGGCTACCCATAGATAATAAAAGACTGCAACTCACAGGAAAAGCTCGCAACGGACTATTTCCTAAATTTCAATGTTTAAAAGCAACTCATCTAGCTATAGTTTAAAATGTTCTATTTCCCTCCAAACTATAAATGTCTATAGCTATTTTGCCAATAATGGAGGTGTAGTTACTGTGATTATATGTTAATACTGTTTGGTATTTAATACTTGTTGACGTATCCCCAGTAAATACATTTGTATTCTAACATATTTTTTTTTACAGGTATCAGAGTGCATTGTTTTATGTTTGCTTTGCACGTCTGTTCCCAGTACTGGACGTTTTAGCCTACTATGTTTTAATGCCCTGGATACTAGATGTTTACTAATGTCTTGATATTATGTTATAGTAGGGCTGCCCATAGTCAAATACTACTAAAGATGTCTGTATATTATCTAGTTTCTATTTACCATGTGCATAGTGCAGTTTCCTAACTAGCTTCAGAGGGTATTAACTCCCCATTGAGATTTGCCCCTATACCCCTACATTTCGTTAAGACAGGTAACCTGACGCAGTAAGTTAGATCAAAAAATCTTAGTCCCCCCTATATATATATATATATATATATATATAAAATGTCTCCTAATAACTAATATAATTCCTTTTCCTGGCTTAATTACTGCCTATGGTTACAGTGTGTATCCTGTGTATACCCCGCTATTGTACCTATGCTTTAGGCTTTAATTTCTAGACCCTACAACTACATTTCAATTTTGAAATTTGTGACCTCACGTGGCCCTTCTTAGGTATAAGCCATGCCTACAATAGGCAATGTGACCCAGCTGTTAAATGTAAAGTATATACGCTACACGACAGAACAGACCATCATCTATATTAAATCCTATATGATCGTGCCCAGCCTGTACAAAACTCAATATAGGCCCTGTAACATTATAGCTACCTAATGACATAGATTTATCCTTTTCTGCATTTACAATTATTTGGGCATATATGATGTACACTGATTACATCCATTTACTTGTAATAAAGGTTTAGAATTAGGTTTTAGCTAACTCTATAGCTCATTCACCTTCCACAGTTTATAGTGTTGTTGCGTATAGACACCTTTCCAGTTTGTGATGTACATCATTATATGTTAGGGTTTGTTAACCTTATTCTATTTACATATCTTTATGATAGATGGGTATATGTTTAGTATATTCATTTATGCTTCCTAGGGGACTAGAATATAATATAGATCCCACAGGGTATATGCTAACTAAATGATGTACTACTTGTTTACAGTACTGTTATACTAATTAAGTAGAGACTTTCAATTGGCAGGAATATGCTACATGTTATTGGTAGCAGAGATCTATCCTGTGACGTGATGTGTAATCCAGACTTTCTGGCGATTATGATTAGCATAAGGTTTAATTATGCTCAAACTACTACTAAATTAGTAGCCAATATGTTCCAGATTATTATATAATATTTCTTCCCACTCATAACACATTCTTTAATGATCATATGATTTACCCCCCACTATATCCCCTCCCTAGCTATAGACCACACATCATACCATAGCTCTCTTCCTTTTATAAGGAGAGAAACCAGGGCAGTATGTATTGTCCTTTCTCCAGTAGTCTGCTCAACTTCCCGGCTTAATTTTAATTTTAATTTTAAAATACTCTTTTATACGCCCCCAATATTCGCATTCTTATGCATGGGTAATGACATATAGTTAGTTGGCCCAGCTAAATAGCTTATCCATTCTACTACACTGACTAGTTCAAGAGACCCCTCTATGTTAAATAAAGAAAAATCTTTCATATATATACAGCTCCGCCCTCCACCCTTTCCCCTAATATATATAGTGGTGCTTACCCACTGAATTTCCCCCTCCCCCTTCTCTATATATGCATTTATGCTCCTACTTCAGCTCTGAAAGAGCTGGGCATCTGACCATCAGACACCTATTATTTTCTAAGCTACTGGTACGCAGGACCTAAAATTATGTCCCCAACTGGTCAGTCATATATGATATTTAATTGAAAAATAGAGGTTTCATTAGCTTATCACCAATGTACTCTATTGATGCTGAAATATTTCAGTTACTCTTGTTTATATCTTGTTTGTTTGATTTGTGACAAAAAGGTGTATTGTATTATAAGTTTGTTATGCAAAAACCTCAATAAAAAAATTATTATAAAAAAAAAAAAACTAACCTGAATGTATGATCTTTAAAAGTCGATTCTATTCAAAATATCAGTTTATATTCATTATGTGTCACATTCATCACTTTCAAAATAGAGGACTGGGAAATACCATCTAAAAGAAATGAGGAAACATAAGTGTTTCCCATAGGATGTATCCTGCATCTCCCCAGTCTTGTTCCAGACAATTGTGTACACTTACCATGTGAACATGAGGCCTATGTATCAAAGGTCTTGTGGACTTGATCCGACAGTACGGATCAGGTCCACAAGACCTCGCTGACTGCGGAGAGCAATACGCTCTCCGTATTCAGCATTGCACCAGCAACTCACAAGAGCTGCTGGTGCAGCGCTGCCCCCTGTAGACTCGTGGCCAATTGGCCACAAGCAGGGAGGTGTCAATCAACCCGATCGTACTCGATCAGGTTGAATTGTGGTGATTCCTGTCCACCTGCTCAGAGCAGGCGGACAGGGTTATGGAGCAGCTGTCTTTAGACTGCTGCTTCATAACTGATGTTTCTGGCGAGTCTGAAGACTCGCTAGATATACGGGCCCACAAGCTCCATACAGAGCTTGATAAATGGGCCTCTATGTCTTTGTATGGTTTTCAAATCAGCACAGTTGAAAGACAATACCACAGGCATGATCACATAGGTATTCTTCACTTTCAGTCTGGTATTCTTCACTTTAAGTCTATAGATGAAGTCTATAATATTGTAATGGGCAATAAAATGTAAATGATATCTCTAATAAAATGGTACATAGTTCTGCATCCCTCCTCTAAAACTACTTATTTCTTAAAATGTTTATAGCAATAGCTTACTAAGCATATGTAGCCTCTTTTGTGTTATGTTACAACAATATATTGTGAAGCAGAGTCACATACATTGTCCATACTTAACCTCTGATGTATGACTTTGTCAATTCTTATGTGCTTCAGAGTATGCCTTTATCTGCTATCTGCAGAGTTTTTCTCTTTCAGAATATCTAAAATCTAATAATGTCTAAACTAAATACACGTAAACTAAGTGTATGCCATATGATGGATCATTGTGCAAAATCCCCCCTTCCCCCAGTCTCAGTCCCTACATTGTGTATACTTACCATCTGATGTTATCTTTAAAAAATCAGGTGACAAAGTCATTACAGGAGCCAATGCCAGAATAATATAATGCATACATTACCTATGATAATAAAATATATTTGAGATTTTGCTATAATCATTTCTTGAACAATCCTAACATGTTCGCATAATTCTACTTTCATTTTACTAAAAGTCTCACATATTCGCAATGCTCCTATATAACTTATAGTATTTACCATCTGAAGTGGCGGTTGATGATGTTGGCTCTGACATTGACACCTCGTCCCAGAATGGCCCCTCTAGAACTGCATCATCCTCCTCATCTTGGAGGAGGTTTCCGGGCGCCTGGAGGGCCTGTAGCATCCCAGCCCGCTGAGCTATATTATGAAGGATGCTGCAGACTATAACAATCTTCACCACCTTACCAGGGCTGTATTGGAAGGCTCCTCCAGACCTTTCTAGGCATCTCAACCACATTTTGCGGAGCCCAACCATCTGCTCCACTACAGCCCTAGTCCGCTTGTGCGCACGATTGTAGCGCACCTGGGCCTCATCAGCTGGGTTATGTACTGGCATAATGAGCTCATGTTACCCGAATCACTTATAAATAATTAACATGATAAAATGTCAATATTACAAATATCTTAAATTATGATATTAAAAAATACATTTAAAAAATAATAAAATGATACAATGCATTTGTGTATGCGAAAATCGCCTAAACATTTGCTGAAAGAGACAAATAAATTGTTAAATCGCATCCTATATATGCACATTTAAGCTATGACCTGCTACATATCTGTTTTTTAATAAAACTAGATATTTGCTGAAAATAAAATAAATGGTTAAAGCGCATCATATAACTGCACATTTAATCTATGACCTGCTACATATACGCTTTTTGCTAAAACTAGACATTTGCTGAAAGAGACAAATAAATGGTTAAATTGCATCCTATAGCTGCACATTTAAGCTATGACCTGCTACATATCTGTTTGGAGCTAAAACTATACATTTGCTGAAAGAGACAAATAAATAAAGTGCATCCTATAAATTGACATTTAAACTATGACCTGCTATATATCTGTTTGGAACTAAAACTAGACATTTGCAGAAAGAGACAAATAAATGGTTAAATCACATCCTATATCTGCACATTTAAGCTATGACCTGCTATATATGCGTTTTTCGCTAAAACTAGACATTTGTTGAAAGAGACAAAAAATGGTTAAAGCGCATCCTATATTTGCACATTTAAGCTATGACCTGCTACATATCTGTTTGGAACTAAAACTAGACATTTGCTGAAAGAGACAAAAAATTGTTAAAGCGCATACTATATCTGCACATTTAAGCTATGACCTGCTACATATCTGTTTGGAGCTAAAGCTAGACATTTGCTGAAAGAGACAAATAAATGGTTAAAGTGCATCCTATAGCTGCACATTTTGCACATTACACAAACACAAATACTCACCGACGAGCCACCCATGGGGAAACTGTCTGTCCTCAAACTGCCGCCAAAGTGACGACTGCCTGAGGATACGGGCATCATGACTGCCCGCCGCCCGAAATTCAAACACACCTGCATAATCCTTATACATGTGTCGCAAACGAACTGCAAGTTTAAACTATTAAAGTGTTTGCATATTCGGTAGGGGCCCTCTTCTGCTGGAGCTATGAGATGGCTGCATCGGGAGCGGAGCAGAGCAGGCCGCCTTTGAAATATCCTGGACTGCAGCAGTCAGTTCCAGAGAAGCCTAATCGCAGAAGATCCGGAGCACATTCTGACCCTCATCCCAAATTCTCTAACCCATCTGAACAGAGGTCACTCTATCCTATTAACCCTTCTACTCATAGCTTTGGCCTTTTTCCGCGAGTTTCAGGCCGGCTTGCTAAACTACTCACCAGCCCAATATCCCATTCTTGGATCACATTAAAGATATCACCTAAGCTAGGCATCGGATGAATCGTAATAGTACCTCAGGCTACAAGTGTGGACTATTACTGCTGTTTTAGGACCTTTCTACTTGTCGTTTGGCTTTTCATTATATCGGCTACCCATAGATAATAAAAGACTGCAACTCACAGGAAAAGCTCGCAACGGACTATTTCCTAAATTTCAATGTTTAAAAGCAACTCATCTAGCTATAGTTTAAAATGTTCTATTTCCCTCCAAACTATAAATGTCTATAGCTATTTTGCCAATAATGGAGGTGTAGTTACTGTGATTATATGTTAATACTGTTTGGTATTTAATACTTGTTGACGTATCCCCAGTAAATACATTTGTATTCTAACATATTTTTTTTTACAGGTATCAGAGTGCATTGTTTTATGTTTGCTTTGCACGTCTGTTCCCAGTACTGGACGTTTTAGCCTACTATGTTTTAATGCCCTCTGTTACTTAGATTTCAGAATAGGGGAATCATTGGATACTAGATGTTTACTAATGTCTTGATATTATGTTAGAGTAGGGCTGCCCATAGTCAAATACTACTAAAGATGTCTGTATATTATCTAGTTTCTATTTACCATGTGCATAGTGCAGTTTCCTAACTAGCTTCAGAGGGTATTAACTCCCCATTGAGATTTGCCCCTATACCCCTACATTTCGTTAAGACAGGTAACCTGACGCAGTAAGTTAGATCAAAAAGTCTTAGTCCCCCCTATATATATATATATATATATATATATAAAATGTCTCCTAATAACTAATATAATTCCTTTTCCTGGCTTAATTACTGCCTATGGTTACAGTGTGTATCCTGTGTATACCCCGCTATTGTACCTATGCTTTAGGCTTTAATTTCTAGACCCTACAACTACATTTCAATTTTGAAATTTGTGACCTCACGTGGCCCTTCTTAGGTATAAGCCATGCCTACAATAGGCAATGTGACCCAGCTGTTAAATGTAAAGTATATACGCTACACGACAGAACAGACCATCATCTATATTAAATCCTATATGATCGTGCCCAGCCTGTACAAAACTCAATATAGGCCCTGTAACATTATAGCTACCTAATGACATAGATTTATCCTTTTCTGCATTTACAATTATTTGGGCATATATGATGTACACTGATTACATCCATTTACTTGTAATAAAGGTTTAGAATTAGGTTTTAGCTAACTCTATAGCTCATTCACCTTCCACAGTTTATAGTGTTGTTGTGTATAGACACCTTTCCAGTTTGTGATGTACATCATTATATGTTAGGGTTTGTTAACCTTATTCTATTTACATATCTTTATGATAGATGGGTATATGTTTAGTATATTCATTTATGCTTCCTAGGGGACTAGAATATAATATAGATCCCACAGGGTATATGCTAACTAAATGATGTACTACTTGTTTACAGTACTGTTATACTAATTAAGTAGAGACTTTCAATTGGCAGGAATATGCTACATGTTATTGGTAGCAGAGATCTATCCTGTGACGTGATGTGTAATCCAGACTTTCTGGCGATTATGATTAGCATAAGGTTTAATTATGCTCAAACTACTACTAAATTAGTAGCCAATATGTTCCAGATTATTATATAATATTTCTTCCCACTCATAACACATTCTTTAATGATCATATGATTTACCCCCCACTATATCCCCTCCCTAGCTATAGACCACACATCATACCATAGCTCTCTTCCTTTTATAAGGAGAGAAACCAGGGCAGTATGTATTGTCCTTTCTCCAGTAGTCTGCTCAACTTCCCGGCTTAATTTTAATTTTAATTTTAAAATACTCTTTTATACGCCCCCAATATTCGCATTCTTATGCATGGGTAATGACATATAGTTAGTTGGCCCAGCTAAATAGCTTATCCATTCTACTACACTGACTAGTTCAAGAGACCCCTCTATGTTAAATAAAGAAAAATCTTTCATATATATACAGCTCCGCCCTCCACCCTTTCCCCTAATATATATAGTGGTGCTTACCCACTGAATTTCCCCCTCCCCCTTCTCTATATATGCATTTATGCTCCTACTTCAGCTCTGAAAGAGCTGGGCATCTGACCATCAGACACCTATTATTTTCTAAGCTACTGGTACGCAGGACCTAAAATTATGTCCCCAACTGGTCAGTCATATATGATATTTAATTGAAAAATAGAGGTTTCATTAGCTTATCACCAATGTACTCTATTGATGCTGAAATATTTCAGTTACTCTTGTTTATATCTTGTTTGTTTGATTTGTGACAAAAAGGTGTATTGTATTATAAGTTTGTTATGCAAAAACCTCAATAAAAAAATTATTATAAAAAAAAAAAAAAACTAACCTGAATGTATGATCTTTAAAAGTCGATTCTATTCAAAATATCAGTTTATCTTCATTATGTGTCACATTCATCACTTTCAAAATAGAGGACTGGGAAATACCATATAAAAGAAATGAGGAAACATAAGTGTTTCCCATAGGATGTATCCTGCATCTCCCCAGTCTTGTTCCAGACAATTGTGTACACTTACCATGTGAACATGAGGCCTATGTATCAAAGGTCTTGTGGACTTGATCCGACAGTATGGATCAGGTCCACAAGACCTCGCTGACTGCGGAGAGCAATACGCTCTCCGTATTCAGCATTGCACCAGCAACTCACAAGAGCTGCTGGTGCAGCGCTGCCCCCTGTAGACTCGTGGCCAATTGGCCACAAGCAGGGAGGTGTCAATCAACCCGATCGTACTCGATCAGGTTGAATTGTGGTGATTCCTGTCCACCTGCTCAGAGCAGGCGGACAGGGTTATGGAGCAGCTGTCTTTAGACTGCTGCTTCATAACTGATGTTTCTGGCGAGTCTGAAGACTCGCTAGATATACGGGCCCACAAGCTCCATACAGAGCTTGATAAATGGGCCTCTATGTCTTTGTATGGTTTTCAAATCAGCACAGTTGAAAGACAATACCACAGGCATGATCACATAGGTATTCTTCACTTTCAGTCTGGTATTCTTCACTTTAAGTCTATAGATGAAGTCTATAATATTGTAATGGGCAATAAAATGTAAATGATATCTCTAATAAAATGGTACATAGTTCTGCATCCCTCCTCTAAAACTACTTATTTCTTAAAATGTTTATAGCAATAGCTTACTAAGCATATGTAGCCTCTTTTGTGTTATGTTACAACAATATATTGTGAAGCAGAGTCACATACATTGTCCATACTTAACCTCTGATGTATGACTTTGTCAATTCTTATGTGCTTCAGAGTATGCCTTTATCTGCTATCTGCAGAGTTTTTCTCTTTCAGAATATCTAAAATCTAATAATGTCTAAACTAAATACACGTAAACTAAGTGTATGCCATATGATGGATCATTGTGCAAAATCCCCCCTTCCCCCAGTCTCAGTCCCTACATTGTGTATACTTACCATCTGATGTTATCTTTAAAAAATCAGGTGACAAAGTCATTACAGGAGCTAATGCCAGAATAATATAATGCATACATTACCTATGATAATAAAATATATTTGAGATTTTGCTATAATCATTTCTTGAACAATCCTAACATGTTCGCATAATTCTACTTTCATTTTACTAAAAGTCTCACATATTCGCAATGCTCCTATATAACTTATAGTATTTACCATCTGAAGTGGCGGTTGATGATGTTGGCTCTGACATTGACACCTCGTCCCAGAATGGCCCCTCTAGAACTGCATCATCCTCCTCATCTTGGAGGAGGTTTCCGGGCGCCTGGAGGGCCTGTAGCATCCCAGCCCGCTGAGCTATATTATGAAGGATGCTGCAGACTATAACAATCTTCACCACCTTACCAGGGCTGTATTGGAAGGCTCCTCCAGACCTTTCTAGGCATCTCAACCACATTTTGCGGAGCCCAACCATCTGCTCCACTACAGCCCTAGTCCGCTTGTGCGCACGATTGTAGCGCACCTGGGCCTCATCAGCTGGGTTATGTACTGGCATAATGAGCTCATGTTACCCGAATCACTTATAAATAATTAACATGATAAAATGTCAATATTACAAATATCTTAAATTATGATATTAAAAAATACATTTAAAAAATAATAAAATGATACAATGCATTTGTGTATGCGAAAATCGGCTAAACATTTGCTGAAAGAGACAAATAAATTGTTAAATCGCATCCTATATATGCACATTTAAGCTATGACCTGCTACATATCTGTTTTTTAATAAAACTAGATATTTGCTGAAAATAAAATAAATGGTTAAAGCGCATCATATAACTGCACATTTAATCTATGACCTGCTACATATACGCTTTTTGCTAAAACTAGACATTTGCTGAAAGAGACAAATAAATGGTTAAATTGCATCCTATAGCTGCACATTTAAGCTATGACCTGCTACATATCTGTTTGGAGCTAAAACTATACATTTGCTGAAAGAGACAAATAAATAAAGTGCATCCTATAAATTGACATTTAAACTATGACCTGCTATATATCTGTTTGGAACTAAAACTAGACATTTGCAGAAAGAGACAAATAAATGGTTAAATCACATCCTATATCTGCACATTTAAGCTATGACCTGCTATATATGCGTTTTTCGCTAAAACTAGACATTTGTTGAAAGAGACAAAAAATGGTTAAAGCGCATCCTATATTTGCACATTTAAGCTATGACCTGCTACATATCTGTTTGGAACTAAAACTAGACATTTGCTGAAAGAGACAAAAAATTGTTAAAGCGCATACTATATCTGCACATTTAAGCTATGACCTGCTACATATCTGTTTGGAGCTAAAGCTAGACATTTGCTGAAAGAGACAAATAAATGGTTAAAGTGCATCCTATAGCTGCACATTTTGCACATTACACAAACACAAATACTCACCGACGAGCCACCCATGGGGAAACTGTCTGTCCTCAAACTGCCGCCAAAGTGACGACTGCCTGAGGATACGGGCATCATGACTGCCCGCCGCCCGAAATTCAAACACACCTGCATAATCCTTATACATGTGTCGCAAACGAACTGCAAGTTTAAACTATTAAAGTGTTTGCATATTCGGTAGGGGCCCTCTTCTGCTGGAGCTATGAGATGGCTGCATCGGGAGCGGAGCAGAGCAGGCCGCCTTTGAAATATCCTGGACTGCAGCAGTCAGTTCCAGAGAAGCCTAATCGCAGAAGATCCGGAGCACATTCTGACCCTCATCCCAAATTCTCTAACCCATCTGAACAGAGGTCACTCTATCCTATTAACCCTTCTACTCATAGCTTTGGCCTTTTTCCGCGAGTTTCAGGCCGGCTTGCTAAACTACTCACCAGCCCAATATCCCATTCTTGGATCACATTAAAGATATCACCTAAGCTAGGCATCGGATGAATCGTAATAGTACCTCAGGCTACAAGTGTGGACTATTACTGCTGTTTTAGGACCTTTCTACTTGTCGTTTGGCTTTTCATTATATCGGCTACCCATAGATAATAAAAGACTGCAACTCACAGGAAAAGCTCGCAACGGACTATTTCCTAAATTTCAATGTTTAAAAGCAACTCATCTAGCTATAGTTTAAAATGTTCTATTTCCCTCCAAACTATAAATGTCTATAGCTATTTTGCCAATAATGGAGGTGTAGTTACTGTGATTATATGTTAATACTGTTTGGTATTTAATACTTGTTGACGTATCCCCAGTAAATACATTTGTATTCTAACATATTTTTTTTTACAGGTATCAGAGTGCATTGTTTTATGTTTGCTTTGCACGTCTGTTCCCAGTACTGGACGTTTTAGCCTACTATGTTTTAATGCCCTCTGTTACTTAGATTTCAGAATAGGGGAATCATTGGATACTAGATGTTTACTAATGTCTTGATATTATGTTAGAGTAGGGCTGCCCATAGTCAAATACTACTAAAGATGTCTGTATATTATCTAGTTTCTATTTACCATGTGCATAGTGCAGTTTCCTAACTAGCTTCAGAGGGTATTAACTCCCCATTGAGATTTGCCCCTATACCCCTACATTTCGTTAAGACAGGTAACCTGACGCAGTAAGTTAGATCAAAAAGTCTTAGTCCCCCCTATATATATATATATATATATATAAAATGTCTCCTAATAACTAATATAATTCCTTTTCCTGGCTTAATTACTGCCTATGGTTACAGTGTGTATCCTGTGTATACCCCGCTATTGTACCTATGCTTTAGGCTTTAATTTCTAGACCCTACAACTACATTTCAATTTTGAAATTTGTGACCTCACGTGGCCCTTCTTAGGTATAAGCCATGCCTACAATAGGCAATGTGACCCAGCTGTTAAATGTAAAGTATATACGCTACACGACAGAACAGACCATCATCTATATTAAATCCTATATGATCGTGCCCAGCCTGTACAAAACTCAATATAGGCCCTGTAACATTATAGCTACCTAATGACATAGATTTATCCTTTTCTGCATTTACAATTATTTGGGCATATATGATGTACACTGATTACATCCATTTACTTGTAATAAAGGTTTAGAATTAGGTTTTAGCTAACTCTATAGCTCATTCACCTTCCACAGTTTATAGTGTTGTTGTGTATAGACACCTTTCCAGTTTGTGATGTACATCATTATATGTTAGGGTTTGTTAACCTTATTCTATTTACATATCTTTATGATAGATGGGTATATGTTTAGTATATTCATTTATGCTTCCTAGGGGACTAGAATATAATATAGATCCCACAGGGTATATGCTAACTAAATGATGTACTACTTGTTTACAGTACTGTTATACTAATTAAGTAGAGACTTTCAATTGGCAGGAATATGCTACATGTTATTGGTAGCAGAGATCTATCCTGTGACGTGATGTGTAATCCAGACTTTCTGGCGATTATGATTAGCATAAGGTTTAATTATGCTCAAACTACTACTAAATTAGTAGCCAATATGTTCCAGATTATTATATAATATTTCTTCCCACTCATAACACATTCTTTAATGATCATATGATTTACCCCCCACTATATCCCCTCCCTAGCTATAGACCACACATCATACCATAGCTCTCTTCCTTTTATAAGGAGAGAAACCAGGGCAGTATGTATTGTCCTTTCTCCAGTAGTCTGCTCAACTTCCCGGCTTAATTTTAATTTTAATTTTAAAATACTCTTTTATACGCCCCCAATATTCGCATTCTTATGCATGGGTAATGACATATAGTTAGTTGGCCCAGCTAAATAGCTTATCCATTCTACTACACTGACTAGTTCAAGAGACCCCTCTATGTTAAATAAAGAAAAATCTTTCATATATATACAGCTCCGCCCTCCACCCTTTCCCCTAATATATATAGTGGTGCTTACCCACTGAATTTCCCCCTCCCCCTTCTCTATATATGCATTTATGCTCCTACTTCAGCTCTGAAAGAGCTGGGCATCTGACCATCAGACACCTATTATTTTCTAAGCTACTGGTACGCAGGACCTAAAATTATGTCCCCAACTGGTCAGTCATATATGATATTTAATTGAAAAATAGAGGTTTCATTAGCTTATCACCAATGTACTCTATTGATGCTGAAATATTTCAGTTACTCTTGTTTATATCTTGTTTGTTTGATTTGTGACAAAAAGGTGTATTGTATTATAAGTTTGTTATGCAAAAACCTCAATAAAAAAATTATTATAAAAAAAAAAAAACTAACCTGAATGTATGATCTTTAAAAGTCGATTCTATTCAAAATATCAGTTTATATTCATTATGTGTCACATTCATCACTTTCAAAATAGAGGACTGGGAAATACCATATAAAAGAAATGAGGAAACATAAGTGTTTCCCATAGGATGTATCCTGCATCTCCCCAGTCTTGTTCCAGACAATTGTGTACACTTACCATGTGAACATGAGGCCTATGTATCAAAGGTCTTGTGGACTTGATCCGACAGTATGGATCAGGTCCACAAGACCTCGCTGACTGCGGAGAGCAATACGCTCTCCGTATTCAGCATTGCACCAGCAACTCACAAGAGCTGCTGGTGCAGCGCTGCCCCCTGTAGACTCGTGGCCAATTGGCCACAAGCAGGGAGGTGTCAATCAACCCGATCGTACTCGATCAGGTTGAATTGTGGTGATTCCTGTCCACCTGCTCAGAGCAGGCGGACAGGGTTATGGAGCAGCTGTCTTTAGACTGCTGCTTCATAACTGATGTTTCTGGCGAGTCTGAAGACTCGCTAGATATACGGGCCCACAAGCTCCATACAGAGCTTGATAAATGGGCCTCTATGTCTTTGTATGGTTTTCAAATCAGCACAGTTGAAAGACAATACCACAGGCATGATCACATAGGTATTCTTCACTTTCAGTCTGGTATTCTTCACTTTAAGTCTATAGATGAAGTCTATAATATTGTAATGGGCAATAAAATGTAAATGATATCTCTAATAAAATGGTACATAGTTCTGCATCCCTCCTCTAAAACTACTTATTTCTTAAAATGTTTATAGCAATAGCTTACTAAGCATATGTAGCCTCTTTTGTGTTATGTTACAACAATATATTGTGAAGCAGAGTCACATACATTGTCCATACTTAACCTCTGATGTATGACTTTGTCAATTCTTATGTGCTTCAGAGTATGCCTTTATCTGCTATCTGCAGAGTTTTTCTCTTTCAGAATATCTAAAATCTAATAATGTCTAAACTAAATACACGTAAACTAAGTGTATGCCATATGATGGATCATTGTGCAAAATCCCCCCTTCCCCCAGTCTCAGTCCCTACATTGTGTATACTTACCATCTGATGTTATCTTTAAAAAATCAGGTGACAAAGTCATTACAGGAGCCAATGCCAGAATAATATAATGCATACATTACCTATGATAATAAAATATATTTGAGATTTTGCTATAATCATTTCTTGAACAATCCTAACATGTTCGCATAATTCTACTTTCATTTTACTAAAAGTCTCACATATTCGCAATGCTCCTATATAACTTATAGTATTTACCATCTGAAGTGGCGGTTGATGATGTTGGCTCTGACATTGACACCTCGTCCCAGAATGGCCCCTCTAGAACTGCATCATCCTCCTCATCTTGGAGGAGGTTTCCGGGCGCCTGGAGGGCCTGTAGCATCCCAGCCCGCTGAGCTATATTATGAAGGATGCTGCAGACTATAACAATCTTCACCACCTTACCAGGGCTGTATTGGAAGGCTCCTCCAGACCTTTCTAGGCATCTCAACCACATTTTGCGGAGCCCAACCATCTGCTCCACTACAGCCCTAGTCCGCTTGTGCGCACGATTGTAGCGCACCTGGGCCTCATCAGCTGGGTTATGTACTGGCATAATGAGCTCATGTTACCCGAATCACTTATAAATAATTAACATGATAAAATGTCAATATTACAAATATCTTAAATTATGATATTAAAAAATACATTTAAAAAATAATAAAATGATACAATGCATTTGTGTATGCGAAAATCGGCTAAACATTTGCTGAAAGAGACAAATAAATTGTTAAATCGCATCCTATATATGCACATTTAAGCTATGACCTGCTACATATCTGTTTTTTAATAAAACTAGATATTTGCTGAAAATAAAATAAATGGTTAAAGCGCATCATATAACTGCACATTTAATCTATGACCTGCTACATATACGCTTTTTGCTAAAACTAGACATTTGCTGAAAGAGACAAATAAATGGTTAAATTGCATCCTATAGCTGCACATTTAAGCTATGACCTGCTACATATCTGTTTGGAGCTAAAACTATACATTTGCTGAAAGAGACAAATAAATAAAGTGCATCCTATAAATTGACATTTAAACTATGACCTGCTATATATCTGTTTGGAACTAAAACTAGACATTTGCAGAAAGAGACAAATAAATGGTTAAATCACATCCTATATCTGCACATTTAAGCTATGACCTGCTATATATGCGTTTTTCGCTAAAACTAGACATTTGTTGAAAGAGACAAAAAATGGTTAAAGCGCATCCTATATTTGCACATTTAAGCTATGACCTGCTACATATCTGTTTGGAACTAAAACTAGACATTTGCTGAAAGAGACAAAAAATTGTTAAAGCGCATACTATATCTGCACATTTAAGCTATGACCTGCTACATATCTGTTTGGAGCTAAAGCTAGACATTTGCTGAAAGAGACAAATAAATGGTTAAAGTGCATCCTATAGCTGCACATTTTGCACATTACACAAACACAAATACTCACCGACGAGCCACCCATGGGGAAACTGTCTGTCCTCAAACTGCCGCCAAAGTGACGACTGCCTGAGGATACGGGCATCATGACTGCCCGCCGCCCGAAATTCAAACACACCTGCATAATCCTTATACATGTGTCGCAAACGAACTGCAAGTTTAAACTATTAAAGTGTTTGCATATTCGGTAGGGGCCCTCTTCTGCTGGAGCACGCAGCAAAATGTGGGTGCAATCTATTGCTCCCAAAACATTTGGCATTTCAGCTATTGCATAGAATTCACTCTTGAGTCGCCTCCAATCGTCCTCATTTTGAGGGAATCCTATGTAAAGCCTACTAAATCTTATCATAGTTTTCAGAAACGTGTCAAAAACCACAGAGGCGGTACCCTGGGACAACCCATGGATGTACCCCTCTCCGGATTGAAAGGTTCCGGACACCAGGACATGTATGCAGCATAGCATCTTGCACATGCCAGGGATTGCAGTCTGCACACGTTTGCGTGGCTCCAGGTAAGGTTTAAGTACATCGTAAAGGCTCATGAGCTGCTGTCGATTGAGCCTATACTTGTCAAAAACCTTGAAGTCGCTCATGTTCTCCAAGGTGAGCCTCACCCTGTGAACATGAGGACCTCTAATCAGACGTCCCCCACACCTCTCTTGGAGATGCCGAGCCCACCTGATTCTGTTGTACAAAACGTGTTCAACAACACCTACACAGGCTAACTGGGGGTTATCCATATTTGCAAAGCCAAGCAGCACAAAGTCAAACAGCAGAGCAAAAACACAAGGAGTAACAAGGTATGCAAACACAGAGAAGCGATTTGATACAATGTTTATCACAAGGGATGCTTTGGCCATGGTATTTGGGGGATTTATAGTACAAAATGTCCAATGGTAGCGTGTTCGTAATTATTGCTGATTGTATACACTTGAATGCTTTCAAAGTGGGCACTTTTATTTGTGTTTATTGAAATGTAGTTTTTCCCCAATAAATCGTAATATGAAAGTGTTAACGTGTAAAATCTAGCATATACCGTGCATCTTCGTAATGCTTGTTCATATGCGTAACAAATACTTAGTAAAATGCAATCGTTTATTAAAAACCACGAGTCCACGCTAACTTGATTGAAACTTGAAAGTGCATATTTGTGTATAATGTGTGCATAGACATGTCATAGAATATGATCAATCGATGTTGCTGCAATATTGTTGCAAAACGATAAAGTAAAGTGTTTAAGAATTGATCGTGATTTATAGTTGATGTAAGGTAATTGCCTAAAAGAATTTGATATTGTAGTGATGTTCACACATGTAAAACACATAACTCCAGTGTGAAATAGTATATTTCTTGATCTATTTGTCATTACGGGACCATCACAAGAATGAACAAATTAGCACCACAATAGTAACGCTGACATTACAAGTTTTAAAAGAGAAAAATATTGTGTACGTAACGGAAAGAGGCAGGTTGCGTGCACAAGCATGCATTCCTTATAAGTCAATGTAGGCTAGAAATTGAAAGAAAAAAACTTCCAACACTTCTGTTGAGCGTAAAGTGAGTGACGTCATGTCATTCTGAGAAAAAGTACCAAAAACGTGTCGATTTCATATTAAAAAAATGTTTTGTGTACGTAATGTGCTGTATATTATTTGTATGTAGCAAATTCTGTATGTATGTGATGATATTTGTACATAGATGTAGCTAAATGAGTGTATGTTCATGTATGTCTATGTAAGTCAATGTAAAATGGGTTTTTTTTTCTAACACCCAAGAATTCGTATCTTTTATCCGTTATATTTTTTATCAATATTTTTTTTATTTTATTAAATAAAAATTGTACAGTGTTTGTATGAGTGTAAGTGTACTTTGTATAATATTTTTGAAGTGATTTGTGAATGTTTTTGGTAGCGATATATCAATAACTACTGGTCTTGGAGAGTGTTATGAATTTGAGCGTAGATGGTGATTTTTGTGTAGCTACAGAAACTTATAATGGCTGCATTAGGGAAAATGATGCGTTATGGCCCATAACACTGCTATTTGAGTCATAACGCCTAACTCGTAATCTATCAGGGATTAGGTTTAATTTTTTTATTTTTGATCATTTGGTTTATTATTTTCTATAATGTTAGGCTTTTTATCTTTTATAATTTTAGATTAATTTAAACTTAATTTTTTTTTTTTAAGTAATGTTAGGTTTTTAATTGTAACTAAGATTTTTTTAATTCAGGTAATTGGGGTTAATTTAGGGAGTGTTAGGTTAGGGGGCTTAGTAATTTAAATAGGTTAATTGTGTTGTGGGGGTTGGCGGTTTAGGAGTTAATAGCTTAAATCAGTTAATTGCGTTGTGGGTTTTGGCGATTTAGGGCTTAATAGATTTATTAGGTTTATTGCGATGTGGGTTAATGGCGGATTAGGAGTTAATACATTTATTAGGTTTATTGCGATGTGGTTAATGGCAGATTAGGGGTTAATAATTTTATTAGGTTTATTGCGATATGGGTTAATGACAGGTTAGAGGTTAATATACTTTATTAGTTATTGTGGTGGGAGTCGGCCATTGACAGGTAGATATATATTGCGCATGTGTTAGGTGTTAATATTTTCAACCAATTACGGGAGTTACGGTACTTTCATACCCAGAGCAAGGCTTTCTGTGCCTACCTATGTGTGGTGAGGTGAAAATGGAGTAAAAGTCCTTGCGTTGAATATGTGATACTGATTTGAGATGTGGTCTATGTTAGCTTATGGTAGTAAAAATTGCGGGTGACAGGTGAAATATACGTGCAGCATTTATATGTGGCGCCATATTTGTGATACCAAAACTGTGGAAAAAACGGTTATAGAAATGTGCAAGGTCAAAGTATAATAACTTTAAAAAAACACAACTTACATAAGTTAAAGTAATACAACTTGCAAGGACACAGCTTAAATATGCTCATGTAATAATAACATGATTTACAAAAATGTAGTTTACATATGCTCATGTTGCTTGATAACTTGTAAGAACACAGCTTACATATACTCATGAGTTGAGATAGTTTGCAAAGACAACTTATGTATGCTCATATAGTATGAAAGTTTGAAAGGATATCATTTACATATCTTCATGTAATATAAAGCATACTAGAATAGAATATACACATTTCCATGCAGTATTAAGGCTCACAAGAATATTGCCTAGCTATGTTCATCTATAAAGATAACTTGCAAAAACACAACTTTTCTATGCTCATATAACTTTTAAATACATAACTTAAATGTGACTATGTGAATAGGTCATTTGCAAATACATCATTTGCATATGTTCATGTAAGATGAAAGCTTATAAAGGCGATTGCCTTTATAAGCTCATCTAATATGAAAACTGTGTGACTGTAAATACATATATAAAAATAAAAAAACAGATAAAAAAAACACAGATTATATATATGTATCTCTATGTTAAAGCCCTTTATCTGCCTTTTTTTTCTAACATGAGCGCAAACCTTTGCAATGTATCCCTAATCGATCGGGAGCGCAAATATTGGCACTCCACTCGTAATCTAGCCCTTATTCAATAATAATCTTATATTTTATATTTAATATGTATATATATATATATATATATATATATATATATATATATATATATATATATATCTGCAATACATTATATTTTTATGTTTTCCATGTGTTTTGTTAACATTTTTAGTCTTAATATGTGTTACTCTCAAGCGCAACACATAGTTTTCAATTTGTAATATGAGCAATGTTTAGCGAGGTCACAATATCCATTGAAAGTATAGGGCATGCTAAAGGGATGTTGGCCACGCAAAACATTCTCTGGTAATTCTTCATTACCATGGACTGGTAATACCAATTTGCATGCCAATCCTAGAGAGTTCCAGCAATATTAATAGCGCACTTTTCGCTATCGATTGATTTTCACTTGTAATCTAGGCAAATATTTTTTTAGGAACTGGCTCCTATAATGGAGTTTTGTTTAGTTTTTTTGTGTTGAAATTAGTTCTTTCAGCAAAGGAGAAAATCTTTATTTTACTCAGGCACAGTTTTTGAGACACTGGTTTCACATTGATTAGAAAAAACAAAATCTACAATGTAAAAGAAATAAATATTCATATTTTATGTTGTATAAAGTTATACAAAGTTTTTAAAAATAAAAAAATAATATTATGATTTAGAAATATACAATGTGAAGTTATCAACATGTAACCTGTGTGTATTATTAAAGCTATGGCTGTGCTAAACAAGGTAAAGATTTTAAGATAAATCACTTTTTTTCCCTATAAGCTCCCTAACAGCTGCTTGCCTTCTTTAGATCATACAAGTGGATGAGAGCTGGAACTGCTGCATGAAATAAGGAAGACCTATGGGCTCCATGTACTAAGCAGTACTATGGCCCAGGCAAGCTGTTGCTGTTCAAAAAATGTATTTTAACAACTGAAAATGAGACTTGATTACTTTGAGCAGTGTTAAGCTGTGCTTAAAGCTGTTGTAATATCAGCTACCTATAACACAAGCTGTTGTCCTATCAGCTACCTATAACACAAGCTGTTGTCCTATCAGCTACCTATAACACAATCTGTTGTCCTATCAGCTACCTATAACACACGCTGTTGTCCTATTAGCTACCTATAACACAAGCTGTTGTCCTATCAGCTACCTATAACACAAGCTGTTGTCCTATCAGCTACCTATAACACAATCTGTTGTCCTATCAGCTACCTATAACACAATCTGTTGTCCTATCAGCTACCTATAACACAATATGTTGTCCTATCAGCTACCTATAACACAAGCTGTTGTCCTATCAGCTACCTATAACACAATCTGTTGTCCTATCAGCTACCTATAACACAAGCTGTTGTCCTATCAGCTACCTATAACACAATCTGTTGTCCTATCAGCTACCTATAACACAAGCTGTTGTCCTATCATCTACCTATAACACAAGCTGTTGACTCTTAGAAGCTAACTAGTTCTGCTGTGGATCTAGGTCTTCAAGAGCCTTTCGATGGTGTAAGATACTTTACTACTGACCCCTTGGCTATTTTTGTTTTTTAAAACCTATGCTTTATAATGGTCTGTCTCTCTTTCTTTGTTAATTGTATTTTTATTACCACTAAGATATCAATATACTTCTTGCAGTACAATAATGCTAAAGAATGTGAAGTATTAACACAGTCCCTTAAAATAGCTTTCATAAAGGCAGAAGGTTTGTAATTAAGAAATAAACGTTGGGAAAGCTGTAGAAATTCTTAGGGCTCCATGTATGAAGCAGCTAGAGCTGCCGGAGCCCTTGCGGGGCAGGTTCACATATGCAAGGTCCGCAATGTAAGAAGCAGCGGTCATTAGACCACTGCTTCTTACACACTATGCCACCTCTGAGATGGCGAGGGAAAATCACAGAGAGCTCACTCACTCTCAGTGATTGACAGTCCCTTCAGGTGGGCATTCCATACTGTGATGAGTGTGTAATGATACATTTGGGCCAGTGGACGAACAGATCCGCTGTCCATATGTAGCGAAAACGGGCGGACAGCTTCCATGTACTTAGTCCGCCCACCTCTTAGTACCTAGAGCCCTTAGTATCAACTTTTAAGGCCTAATTTACTTCTATTGCTGTATGTTGTTAACCCATTATTTGTGTCTCCTAAAAAAAACTGCCTGTGTTTATAACACCAAAATGTACATTATTTTTTAGTTTTTGTTCATCTAAACCTGTTGCTGTAACCTATTTTAGTTTACTACTTACCTTTGTGACATTTAAGATTAGTCACTGAAATTGAACTTTTAAAATTTTAATAAAAACTGGAAAATATTGGGGGCGGAGCTAAGCCGTGCTGGGACATGGCCGCATTTGTGTAAAGCTCCGTTAGAGTTGCAGCTTAACTAACTAATAGAGATATGGTAGAGATCCCGACCTGAACTAACAACACCTCTTTTATAACCTGGAGGAGACCCGGAGCAGAGTAAACCCTCTCACTGTGGCACTACCCACCATCCGTCTGCCTAAAAAGAAGGAATCCAAGTGTCTAACAGAGTCCCGGTCGCCATCTTGGACAGCGAAACATCTTAAGTGACGGCTCCACTTACCCGAGCCTAACCGGGTACACATCGTATCTAAAAGCCTGCATATACAATCAAGAGACCTCACGGTAGACCCGGTCGGTTAGAGTGCCGGATTGCAGGGGAGACCGGGAAGCGCTTTTGTTGCGCTGCGTGTGTACCGCACACGTGGGACCTGCAATTAACAGAGAAAAGCCTGCCGCAACACAGAGGTGAGACTACATAAACCCTATGCATGAAAACCGGAGGGTAAGAATAAAAAGACAGTTTTCTGACTCATATGGATGCTAACTAGAAAGGCTTACATACAACATATAGCAGGCCTCACAGCAGCCCTGAATTATTGCTGGGACTTACAGATAACTCACATACGGCAATCAAGCCTAAATATACTGGGGACTATTCACTATAAAACATATACGAGACAGAGGCCAGTTTAGACCTATAATTTGAGAAGGCCTGAAGAACAGAGGATACCACGTAGCTTAATATAAAGCTACTTAGAACTTGAATACACATCAAGGCTGATTAATTTACTACATTGAACAAGAGCCTCTCACTTAATACCTACATTATAGTGCTGCTGGAAAGAGAGGAGTTTCTAGGCGGCTCTAACTTGCATTCCCCAGAGGCTTATAAAATGTCACAACGCAAAGGCCCTAAACCAGATAAGGCAGCCAAATTACCAACGTCCACACCATCTGTGACCACCTTTTTCCATCCCTCAGATCTCAATTCTACAGAGACTTCCCAATCACAAGAACAGTCTCAGCTTGAAACGCAATTAGATTATTCAACATCACAATACAAATCCCTATTGGCCTTGCCGTCACAAATAGCGGATCTCCCCTCCAAATCAGACTTTGAATCGCTAAAATCCTTTATTAAAGGAGAGATGAGGGAGCTAAAGAAAGACTTAAACGACATGAGTTCCAGAATTGACTACATAGAGGAGGGGCAAGAGACGCTTAACTCTATAGTCAGCACAAACACACAACAGCTCTCCATACAAGACTCTATGGTGCAGTCCCTACAAGAAAAATTAGAAGACCTAGACAACCGAGGGAGAAGGAACAACCTTAGGATCAGGGGAATACCTGAAGAGGTATCCCCAGAGCAATTGAAATCATATGTCAGAGAGCTGTTCCAATCCCTGCACCACAGATCACCCCCTCTGCAACAAGACGACATAGAAAGGATTAATCGAGCACTTAGACCACCCTCCAAACCTCCAGCACCACCCAGAGATGTGATCATGAGGTTCTTAAGATTCACAACTAAAGAAGAAATTTGGCAAGTGGCGAGAACAAGAAGATCCATTTCATTTAAGGATCATAACCTACAAATATTCCAAGACCTTTGCCCACAGACCATACAGAGGAGAAAGGAGGTTAGATTCCTCACTAAAGCCCTACAAGAACACGACATCAGATATCGCTGGGGCTACCCCTTGAGCCTGATTATCAGCCATAATGGCACACAGATCATATACAAGAATTTCCAAGACCTGGATGCTGTGACAAAGAAATTGAACATCACCATTGAACCCCCAGCTGACAACATCTTAGAATCCCCAACAAGACACCCAGATACCATACAAGAACATCCCAGGGAGCAACGGCTTAAATGGAATAGAGTTCAACCTAAAAGAAGGAAAACAGATGCTCCTTCCCCGGGCCCCTCGTGCCCGCAGGACACTTGACACACCTTATTTGACCATCTGGGTTTAGATATAGTCCCCCAGTCGCTGGGACTTCTTGCTGAGATGACACCCTCAACCCAATTTTTCTTGGACTGTTCCAGATCGTGGGTGCTGGGTAAGAAATAGAACGCTGATGAATAGCAGCTGCTACTGTTGACTCACAATTGCTGTTTAGACTGTTTAAGCCAGTAGCATTAATACTGGACATCTTTAGGTTTAATTCTCATAAAGTATGTTAAATTGTTAGCAGTTAATACCAACTTGGAACACTAGATTTATGATAGAGAGGCACTGTTTGATTTTCATATGTTTGATAAGCTCCAGTCCTATCCCTACCCACCTTCACCCTCATCCCACCCCCCTTCCCCCCTTATCCTTCCCTCTGCTTTAACCCTCCTCCTACAGGTCTCTACCAGAAACCTCTAAATAACATGTGCATAACCATCAAGAGCACTATGCAACTACAAGTACTCCCTAATCAAGGTGTATAGTTTTAGAAATACATTTTCAGTTAGTTTTGTTTATAATTTTTGTTTATTTTTTATTGATGTGATTCTACCTGCCGTATGTGTAATGCCTCATGCCTTCTATTTGTTGTTACTGCTCATAACTGCTATGACCTACATAACTGATCTGTACACGACATCTGTAATTTCATTTCTACCACAATCCGTTAATGATGAAAGATAAGTCCAACTTTAAAATACTTTCTCACAATGTCAAAGGGTTTAACATCCCACAAAAAAGATCCGTTGCCTTTAAGGATTATAAACGGCTTGGCTGTGATGTTGTAATGTTACAAGAGACTCATTTCAGAATAGGAAGGGAGCCCCGTGCCTCCTTTGAGAAATTTGGCACTGTTTACTTTTCTTCTAATAGTTCCAAACGCAATGGAGTCTGCATAATGATAGGGAAAAACGTCCCATTCCATGTGACATCTGTCCATAAAGATAAAATAGGGAGATATCTGATAATTTCAGGGACGTGGAAACATAAACATATAACTTTAGCTAATATTTATGCCCCTGGTGTGGGTGACTCCGGTTTCTTCCATCAGCTTTGTAACAAGCTCCTGGAGTGTCCCGGAGGTACCCTGATTGTGGGCGGCGATTTTAATGTCGCCCTAGATCCTGCAGTGGATTGCTCCACTGGAAAGTCATCGGTCCCCAACGGGACTCTGAAATTAATTAAATCCAAACTAACTTCCCTTGCTGTACATGATGTTTGGAGACTCCATCACCCAACTACAAAAGATTACACTTTCTATTCCCATCCACATCAAAACTATTCCAGAATAGATTATTTACTGACAGATGTCACTAGTCTAGCATATGCCCGAAACTCAATCATCTATCCCATAACGTGGTCAGACCACGCCATGATCAGCTGCACCTTTGATTTCCCTACTCATGCCCCCAACTCAAGAACATGGAGATTGGATGAATCCCTCTTAAAAGACCCACTGACACACATCCAACTAACAAAGTCTATTGAAGACTACTTTAAAACAAACAGTACACCTAATATCTGCCAGCAACATGTTTGGCATGCCCACAAATGTGTTCTCAGGGGTGAATTGATTGCTTTAAAAGCATCCAAACTGAAACAACAACAACACTACTTAGCCTCCCTACTCACAGACTTAACTAAGCTACAAGACATACACAAAAGGTTCCCTAAAGACCACTCCCTACTTGAAAGCCTAGAACATAAGCGTTCGCAACTCAATTGCTATCTAGGGAAGGAGGCCAAACGCAAGGCGCTTTTCCTCAAAAAAACATACTACGAAGGGGCTAACAAACAGGGTAAACTTTTGGCTAGACAGCTAAGGAAGAAAGCTCTTAACAGGTACATTTTACACATTAGAGATGATAGGGGGAAAGATCGACATACATCTGAAGACATAGCGGATAGCTTTAGGAACTACTACAATTCTCTATACAACCTATCTACTGGCATACCCCCACCGACGAGTGTAGCTATTCAGGACTACTTAGAACAATTAAGTCTACCTAAAATTAGTGAAGAACAAAGTTCTAAACTAGATGCACCCTTTACAGCAGAAGAGATCAAGCTAGCGATTAAGTCACTGAAAGCTGGGAAATCCCCGGGGCCAGATGGGTTTGGTAATGCTTACTATATAACTTTCAAAGACCTCCTGATACCACATCTCTTGGCATATTTTCATAGTATAGATCAAGACAAGCCCTTCCCCCCCCCGGCACTACAGGCTACCATATCGCTGATTCCGAAACCAAACAAATCTAGTACATCAATCCCAAACTATAGACCGATATCTCTTCTGAATTCCGATATCAAGATTTATGCTAAGCTCATAGCCAATAGACTAAATTTAATCTTACCTACACTTATACATCAAGATCAAGTGGGCTTCGTACCTTACCGTGAGGCGAGAGACAATACGGTACGAAACCTACACTTATTATGGCATGCTAAAACGACCCACACCCCCTCAATTTGGATTTCCACTGATGCTGAAAAGGCCTTCGACAGAGTCGGATGGCCTTTTCTACAGGCGACATTACAGACCTTTGGCCTCAGTGAAAAAGCGATTCATAGAATATTTGCGTTATATAACAAACCCAGCGCCAAAATTGCTCTTAATGGAATCCTGTCACCCCCACTCCAAATCACAAACGGTACAAGGCAGGGATGTCCCTTGTCTCCATTGCTTTTCACCTGCCTCATTGAAACATTAGTGACTAAAATCAGATTAAATAAAAATATCCATGGTCTAAGAATAAATGGAGATGAATTCAAGATGTCACTCTTCGCAGATGACATCCTTTTTTCCCTAACAGAACCAGAGAAGTCTATACCCCACCTGTTGGAGGAACTAGAGATATTTCACGACCTATCCAATTTCAAAATTAACCAGAGTAAATCTGAAATGCTAGGTGTAGCCATAAACCCCCAAAAGGAAGATGCAATTACAAAAATATGCCCGTTCAAATGGCAGAAAAATTCATTGAAATACCTAGGGATACACCTGGCAGATAGTCATGATATGCTATACAAATTAAACTATGTCACCATTAAAAATGCCCTAATGCGAGACCTTTCTTCTTGGACCAGGAAACCTTTATCTTGGCTAGGGAGGATTAACACAATCAAAATGAACATCTTCCCACGATTGTTGTACATTATGCAGACACTTCCTATCCAACTACCTAGTACATACATCACACAGATGCAACAGCTGTTTGGCTCATTTATTTGGAACAGACGCCCCCCTAGGATAAACAAAAACATAATGTCACGACCAATAACTCAGGGTGGACTGGGAGTTCCAGACATTGACTCATATCGAAGGTCCATATTTCTCCAAAGAATTCTCGACTGGAGGATCCACAGAGATCACAAGAGATGGATCTCTCTAGAGGAGAGCCTAAATATGAGCCATAACCTTCCTTCTATCTGCTGGAACCCTATGTTCCACCTAATCTGTAAACAAATTACTAACCCAATTACACAAGAAACATTAAGAATTTGGGACTCTACTAATAAGACCAATCCATATTTGTCCTCCTGTCCAGGCCCACTGACATCACTCATCCATAACAGCGAGTTCTCTCTATTATCCTCAGTCAGGAACACAGAAATACAGACAAAAGACGAGGAGGTCCTACTTATGCACCTCACTAGTGACGAACAAATAAGATCCCAAGAACAATTAGCAGATGCAGGCTACAACTGGGCCAAAAATTGGTATACATACAGACGGACACATCACTACATCACGACACACCAACAATCCATAAACATGACTAGGTCATTAACCAACATTGAGAAAGTATACACCACCTCACCACCAGTTAAACATAGCCTTTCACATATTTACAATATTCTCACCCAGCTGCCACCAGGCAACCTCCCACGTTCCATTGAGATGTGGGAGAGGGAGCTTGGGATAGTCATTACCCCACAGACGGCGGCAAACATCTTCCATAACACCAAATCTGCTTCCACATCAGCATCCATTAAGGAGCTTAACTATAAAATACTACACGGATGGTATTTGACTCCCAAAAGGTTACACAAACTCTATCCACGATCATCCAACAGATGCTGGCGTTGTGGCCATGTAGGCAGTGGTATGGGTCACATGTGGTGGTGGTGTTCCCAGACGAATACGCTATGGCGATCTATAATCAGTGAGAATCCATTTTTCATACTGTTCTCCCACTTGATCCACTAATATGGCTACTAAACAAGCCAATCAAACTGCCCCACTCCCACCATAAACCCCTTCTACGAATTATGACAAATAGTCTGAAAATACTGATGGCACAAAATTGGAGATCACCAGAAATCCCCTCCACACACATGTGGCGTAACAAAGTTACGGATTTGATTGAACTAGAAGAATATGGTTCTTATCTACATGATAAACGTGAGCAATTCATTGAATTGCAAGCGACCTGGGAAACATATTTTAATAGCATTAAGTACCAACACACGCCACCTGATAACGATTAGAGATACAGGACCTGCCACATACACAGGGGTGACCCTCTTAGGTGTACAGTTCATGATTATACTTCTATCTTAGTTTTCTTTTTAAATGGAGCTGTTTATATATGAGCGAGGCACTAAGGCACAACGGCGGTTGAAATTGAAATTGCTTGAAATTACTAGAATTACACTGTTTATCTTTATTTTTAAATTTTTTTTAATTTTTATAATTTTTTTTTTTTTTTTTTTTTCCTCTTTTTATTTCTTGTGTTAAGAAGAAGAAAAAGTTTAAAATGAGAATCCAAGATACATGATTTCTACTGTTAAACTGTTCAAACATGGGGTGACTCTGTATCCCCCCGCAGCACTGTCCAAATGTCCGTTATTGTATAACTTTGTATGTATATTGTGCTGGTTTTTCTGTATTATGGATTCTTAATAAAAATTAATTTGAAAAAAAAAAAAAAAAACCTGGAAAATATTGGCCATATTTAACAAATCACGAACGGACAAGGTTCTCAACCTGAGATTTCTGCGTTCTCTGACCACATTTAAATGACCACATTTAATACTGCACCATCAGTTATTGCATGACCAATTATGAGAGAGCAGGGCCTGCAATCACCCCAAAAAAAGTAATTTGGGAGTGTTTGAACTCCTCTACCTTTGAGGGTGCGCAGAGGTTAAGAAGCTGCGGTCTGATGACCACCACTTCTTAACTTGCATCAAGCAGGCTTGTATGAGAGAACATGTCATACAAGGGCTCCAAAGCAGCTTCTGCAGTTTGATAAATGAAGTCCTATATATTTCCTTATGTGTATACAATTATCTATGTACATATAAAAATAATTCCACAGCAACTCTCTGTGCAAGTTTAAAAAAGGTAAACTCATAAGACTAATTGCTACTGGCACTATACACAGCGAAGATTAGACATCAAAATCTATTTTTTCTTAAGAGGAGTTCACAGCTTTACATAACTTGCATGTGATCATGCAAAGGTCATATGCAACACAGACAAGAAGATAGCAGATTTTTAATAACATTGCTAATAGTGATGAAATTAAAACACAACTCAATGATGCAAACAGCTTTTAATTGGTAGACGAAGACCTGGCATGAGCATGAGTTTAAAGCATGCTAGGTTAGGAATGAAGGATGGATAGAGACAGACAGCTTTGATTATTTAACAGTACAATGTCTAATTTCCCCAAACTTTTACACTCTACCAAAGGTACATAAATATGTGGTAAAAGTTCCTAGGAGACCAAAAGTATCTGCCAGTGCCTTTCTATTACAACTGTTTGCAACTTTTTGGATCCTTTACAATTAAGATTAAGTCAGAAACATGAAGTTCTAGACTTAAGATTTGATTTAGATGATAAAAATGAGCAATACACGCTGAAAATTGCCAACCACACCATTTTGGATGTACATATAAACATACACTATATGGCCAAAAGTATGTGGACAAACCTATATGGGCATGCTGGACATCCCATTCCAAAACCATGGGCATTAATATAGAGTTGAACCCCGCTCTGTGGCTATAACAGCCTCCACTCTTCTGGGAAAACTTTTCTATGACTACCTCCCCAACTGACAGTGTGACTGCCCTCTTGCTCTCTATGTCACTGCAATGCATACTGCCCTTCGACTATGCAAAGAAAGTGTATTGTAATATAAAATATGGAATAATTAGTGTGAGTGAGTTGTTGTATGTGGTATTTTGTGTGTTATGTGTGTTTGTAAATGTTGTGTATGCATAAAAAAAATGTAGCAAAAATTATAGCCTACTTAGTTGTCCCTCTCAATCCAAAATCCTCCACAATACTTAAAGGGACATACTACTCATATGCTAAATCACATGAAAGTGATGCAGCGTAACTGTAAAAAAAACATGAAAATATCCCCTGAACATCTCTATGTAATAAGCAAAGATATTTTACCTTAAAGTGCTCTGTGAATAGTTATACTTCAGCTGCTCTCCAGCTGTAAGTTGAAGAAAAATAAAATAAATAATAATAACTAATCAGCATGTTCATGGTTTGCTTTGCTGTGATCTCATGAGAATTCACTGACATTTCATGAAATTTCATAGTAAATTTTTTTATTAAAGTGAATAGGAAAACAACATGACCGTGCCTGCACATGCCAGATGCCCACTCCCTTGCAAGTCCTGGGACAAGCATCCTGATTGGCTGCTTGAAGTCTCTTTATACTGGGGTGTGAATACTTAGGACATTTTAAGGAAAAATATCTTTATTTTTACAAAGAGATGTTCATGTGATATTTTCTAGCCAGCTTTTTACATCTATGTTGCATCACTTTCAAGTGCTTCATTATTTGGGTCCCTTTAATGGTCCTATTCATTTGGTTATGATGTTCTTGTTTTTTTGCTACTTTTTTAATTGAAGGTTCTTGTAAAGCCTTTAACATACCAATAAAGTATGGATATACTATGCAAAAACTGTCTTTACATATGCATTTGCATGTGTTTCTTAAAAAAAAAAAGCATAAAAAATATACTGTAGCAGTTTGTGTGTTTTTTAAATGGTTTCAGCACTTTCAATAAGGAATTGTAAATGCATAAGCTTGTGCAGCCCTGACCCCCTTTCTCAATCAATCAATTATGAGAGAGGTCAGGTTGTCAGTCACTCCAAACAAATGAATGGCACCTGCTACCTCTCATATTAAGAAGCATTATTGGTAAATAATAATATTTAGACATATGCAGCTTTAAAAAATGTGGTTTGTCTGAATCTTTCATAGGGAATACTCAGGGAAATTAGTTTTGTCTTCTGCACTATTTGGTGTTTGCTTGGTTTTAAATTAAACTAATACTGAATATTTATGGAACATTTCCATTCATTGTCACTAAACGTATGTAAATGTTCCTTTGTTCAGGTGAAAAAGTTCACCTGTAGCATAATTCTTACCTCTAGCGTGCTGGAGAGGCGCACTTATCCAGACTGCGTTCCTTAGAGCCCAGGCAGTTGCACGCTAATAGGAGACTTAGTGCACCAGATCCCAGACCCTGTGCTAAAAGACCTCTTTTAATCAGTAGTGGACCTATTCAACAGGGACCCTGTTGGCACCCCAAAGGGAACTCAGTAATAAGCAATTGTAATGATATAAACGCTGTTATCTATTATGATTTTGAGCATAGATAGATGATAGATAGATAGATAGATAGATAGAGAGAGAGAGAGAGAGAGAGAGAGAGAGAGAGATCTGCACCTGCACTAATAAAAGGCTTCCCTGTTTTAGGAAATTACACTTTCTGCACATGCATATGAATAGACTGGCTACTATGGGCCCCCTCTAGCACTTGGGCCCTGGGGCCACTGCACCTGCTGCACCAATGGTAGCTCCGCCTCTGCCTTTAATGCAGGCCCTGGGATCCACCTCGCTGAACCTCCTATTAGTGCGGCCCAGGGCTCTAAGAAGAAGGGTCAGGATTATCGTGGCTAGAGGTATTTAACCCCTGCAGTTAATTTAAAGAAATCAAAGGTGACAAATGTTGTCAGTCTGTATTTGTTTTTATTAAGTTTAATCGGTGTGTTTGTTTGGATATTTATTTTGTGAAAATGAAACAAATAGCCATTTTTCGTTATGAATTTGACTGACTAATAATATTGCTGTTTTTTAACTTATGTGTTGTAGGTTCCTATGAGCAAGTCTGCACCAAACTGCCCAGAACTAGCTGCTCAAACAGCTTCATAAATGAGGGCCAAGGAGTTTAAGATTTAAGGGACATTCCAGTCAAAATATAAATACTCATAGAATGATTGTATCTTTGAATAGAAACATATTTACAATATAAAAGTACGGGCAAAAATGCCTGTAGTAAAAGTTATCACAGTTTTAGTGTTAACATTTTTCTCTGATCGTGCATGGGAAGCATAGCTAGATATTCTCAGTGCACCAGCATTTTAAATACTGAAATTGCTCAGAGCACCAGTGGGGCTTGTATCATGTCAGAAATTGACAAACTGATTCATTACCAGTTGGTACCAGCATCTTAGGATCTCTGAGCAAGTGCTGTGTTTAAAATGCTGGTGCACGGTGCATTGTTAAATACATTTTTGAAAAAGCTTTAGTTTTTATTAGAAGCATTTTTGCTAATACATGTATATTACCAAAATGCTTCTATTCAACACTGAAATGCATCCATGTGGCAAGAATGTCCCTTTAAGATTTAGCTTTTCTTTTTCTTTCTTTTTTCTTTTGTTTTGTTTTCTTATTAAGGACTAGAAACCGAGCGGTAAACTAACTGATGCTCACAATCAAAAACCTTTTACTTTCAACGTATAATATGCGTGATACCCGACACTCACAAAAAGCATACTTCTAGTCAATTTACAACGGGAGTGATAAATTGCGCTCCACTCGTAATCTAGCCCTAATCCAGGAAACAAATATGAATGGAGCATTGACAAAAATATTTGTTAAAAGAAACATTCAACACCTTTTAGTTAATTAGTTTAATTAAAAAAATATTGTTTAAATCACATTTGTAAACTATGAAACTTGTACACAAATTATATTTGATCATCGTAATTTTAATTTACGATTTCAATCATTTGTGTGAGCATTTAAACATGCTAATTTTAAAACGACTCAATATGATATGAAATCTCATGCATGGCATTAATTGACATTAATGATTAAGTGAAAATCCCTGCATTCAACATCAATATTAAATTAATTAGCTGCTATGTTTTACTATTAATTTAGCAGCATATATTGTGCTTTCCTGAATGTCTGTGAAAATCCTTAGGTTTTCTTACACACAGTGACAGAAGTGATGCACATTCACAATGACATTGTCACCTTTTTCACAGCTGCATCTTGTGCTTCAATATAGCATTGTTAATACAGAGCAGCTTTACTGTTTTGCAGGTTTTTTCCACAATTTAAAAGTTACATAAATTATAATAAAAATTAACCTCATTAATAATAGAGAAAAGCACAGCCACTTCAATTATGTATCGTGCATATAACGCTTACAATACAGCTGGTAAAAATCCAGCAATGTCAGCAATCTGTGAATATGTACTGCTTATTTTACAGGGTTTTACAATACCTACGTTTCAATATGGCTACAGCCAATATAAAGATGTGCAGAGTTTTACCAGCCGGCACCTATAAACGGTGAAATCAGCATGAAAGTGAGCTGAATTCACAGGAGGAAAAGACAGAAAACACATTCAGTCTTGTGTTTTCATTAATTACATGTCATTGTTGCAAAAATGTGCCCTTTTAAATTCTGAGCTTTAATAAAAATAATACTAATAATGTTCAAGTGTCAACCAAATAATAAATGAAAGAAAAGTATGGTACTACAAACATGCTGATTGTTTTTCATTTTTTTTTCTTAATTTTTTAATGTGCTTGAGAGCTCCAGTAAAATATTAAAATCTTTAGAATGAATAAAAGGAGGTGAAATAATGACTGACAAATCGATATGTGTGTGTATGCATGTGTTGAATGTTTGTGTACGCATGCACGTGTGTGTGTTTGCACATGGCTGTGTATGAGTGTGTGTGCACACGTGCGTTGTAGGTGTATGTATATATTGGGTGCTTGTAAAGCGTGGCTAATCACCCATAAGGGTCTCAAGGTGCTGCTCATTTCAGATGAAAGGCTGAGTGGACCTTGCCGGGATTGGACCTGCAACCCCTGGGTTTCTACAGAGTGCAGCCACAGTCCCTTAGCATGCTGAGCTATCTGTCCAGCATGTGTGTGCACTCATGCAAATGTGTGTGTGCGCTCTCCCATGTGTGTGACTGTCTGTGCGAAAGAAAGAAGTGATACAAAGAGGTTGATTATGGAAGTAGAAGACAGTAATAAGATTAGAATGGTGGATGCTGAAGGAAGGAAATATTCAAAAGAGGACTTTCTAGTCGGAGTACCTAATAAACCGCTTCATCAATCCTCCATTGATTTCCTAGTAGCCTATACTTGAGTGTTCCTGGCCTTTTGGGAAATTCAGCTGGGGTAAAAGTCCACTTCTTATCTAAATATGCTTTCATGGATTACTTGCTATCTGAGTTTGTTTAACTTGTGTCATTCTGAATCGATAGCAGGGAAATTCCTTTTTGTAAATGTGGATACAAATTCAAAGGAAAAAAGAAAAAATGAACAGAGACAAGTAGCATTATTTACATAAATCATCTAATCTGTGCTGAATTGGAAGCACTGACGGATGCCTTGTTCTGATGCCTTGCTTTAGTGTAGATGCTCTTAGAAAGGGGTGTTAAACCAAAGCACGTCTTGTTCTTGTGAATACCAATGAAGTGTTCCCATAGCAACAGTACCTAAGTGAAAGATATCAGAACTTTTCCTCAACTCTGCTTTATTTTCCCCAAAGCATTTCAGAAAATACACAAGCTGAATAACAGTAGTGCCACTGTGCTTCAGGCAATAACACAAGCAAACAGGTCTATGAGTCTGCTAGCACTAAAACACTGGGGCTATTTTTATGTTGCACAAGTAGAGCCTTAAGAAGTAAAGATACGGCTTAGGCCAATGTAATTATGAACTAATATATTTTATGTCTTTTTTCCAAAGAATTTCGAGTGAAGAGAAAAATTAGAGGAAAATATGTTTTTAACCCATGCAGCTGAAACTTGTATATGGCAGCCTCATATTATTTATTTTACAATTATCAAATCCAGCTAAAAACTCTTGATAAATCTCAAAACTTGCCTTTTGACTTATTTGTAAGTATTCTAAGATAATTTGAATACTTATATTCTGTTACACATGTGAAAAACACTGACATTGCCACAGGTGACATGCTAGAGGTGTATTTTTATACATGGTCTAGATTCATCAAAGCTCTATTCATAATAAGCTGCCTGCAGGAACCAAATATTCATATGTATATGTACAGTATTTAATATGGGATATGTTGTACAGATAACTGGATCTGCATTAAAAGTGAAAACAGAAATGACAGTCCCAGCATCTAGAAATGGGTGTAGCAGTCACATTATGTATGGGTTTGTTTCTAATTCCCACACAAAGTATCATAATTGCCATTTTCAGTACAATCTTCTTCATAAATGGCATTTCAAACGGAAGTGCATGTTCGTGACCAGTGTGACCAGAATTTCAAACTGAACTGTACTTTTGTTAACATGATTTCACTGTTTGCCATTCTGGACTCTATTTATCAAGGTCTGTCGGACCTGATCCGACAGTGCGGATCAGGTCCGACAGACCTCGCTGAATACGGCGAGCAATACAAGAGCTGCTGGTGCATTGCCGCCCCCTGCAGACTCGCGGCCAATAGGCTGCTAGCAGGGGGGTGTCAATCAACCCGATCGTACTTGATTGGGTTGTTTTCCGGCGATGTCTGTCCGCCTGCTCAGAGCAGGTGGACAGGTTATGAGCAGTGGTCTTTGTGAAACGGGGCATCATGCTTCATTCAGAGCTTGATAAATATGCCCCTCTGTCTTTGTTTGTGGCCAAGGTGATGATTGTTTTACAAAATTCGAAGGTGCAGCAACCATGTCTTTAAAAAAGCAGCCTACAATATCCAGAACCCAGTGTTGCAATCCAGTTACAGTAATAGCAATTGAAAAAAAGTGTCAGTATAACAATTGAGCAAACATGTTTAGTATACTCATCATGCCTATATACAAATGACATTCATGGTGTTTACCAGATTGCTTGAGATTGCAATAGGTTAATCTCACACAGGAATTTCCCTTACACACTGTAGAAAAACGTTAATTCAAAAGAACTGTAATGTAACCTTAAAACGTGTGAAAGGGCCATTGTGTACGTCATTTTTTCTTCAATTCCTAGTTTTGATTCCTATAACATGTACTTAACAAGTGTTAAAGGAACCTGTCTATTGAATACTTGTTTACAGCAGTGGGATTTAGTGGATGAATCCATTTTGGATTGTTTAATAGGAGGTTACTAGAAATGCAGTGGTGTTTATGGAGGTTTAAGGGTCGATAGAGTTTAAAGATTTTTACAATGCATTTGGGACACTTGTGCTCATAACTGAAGGGGTTAAGTTGCAGGGATTGTGCTTGGAGATTTTGGAGATTTAGGAATTAAGGGTTAAAAGCAATTTTTGGAGTTGTGGTTGTTACAGTTTAATAATGATATGGGGTAGTAGTTAGGGAAATATCTATTTATTTTTTAGCACAAAATTACCACTCACAAAATTAACAAAAGACACAACACAATAAATTAATTGTATGAATACACTCACTCCTGCTCACTTCCAGGGTTATCTTTAAAAAGTTTCATACTGCATCTCAGAAAAAGAAGACCAGAAATAGTGTGATATCTTCAAAACTACAGTGAGTACTTAAAATGAAAATATTCACTACAGACAGTTGAACAACTTGCTTTATTTGTTCTCACAAAATCCATCACTCAGTAAACATCCAGAATAACATTGGATGAACAGCAGTCGGCTAGATTACGAGTTTTGCGTTATGAGTGAAAAAGCCTCATAACGCTGCTTTTTCACTACTGCAGCTATTACGAGTCTTGTCAGAATATGTTATATTGAATATATAAATGTTTTATTTCTAACAAGTAAATAGTTGAAATGTTGCTCCTTTGATATTTCTGTCTATAAGTTGGTGCTTAAACTTAAGGCAGAGTATCTGTGAGCAATTACTGTAATGTGGTGAGAGTCTGGGTTGTATCTTTAATGAAAAATAACCCCTTTTAAAGTAACAAGTTAAGAGAAAATAGAAATCACTAGTGAAGTGAATTCAAATGGTGTAATTCTGAATAATGCAAAAATAGAATGTATCAGTGCATGTAACAGCATAAGTAGTAAAGTAGGTAAAGTCCGTTTTCACACACTCACTCAGATAAGTAATTCAACTTGTTATAGAATATGGTAGAAATGTCAGAGAGATACTTGTAGTTCACAAGATATACACTTAGCCAGCATAAGGTTTGTAGGAAAAGTTATACCTTCGGTTTGGAAAAGTAAAAAGTACAGACCGTAACTGAAGATCAGAGTGGCAGAGCGTTGTGGCGTCTGAGCGGTAGCTCCGGCTGAGCGAGAGTGACTCACTTCCGGTATCAGCGAGCAGGCAGCTGAAAGCTGCAAGTAAGATTAGTGACAGTGTGCGAATTACCTATTGATAGCAAAAAGAAAAGGTAATGCAGGTTGTTAGATGAATCTGCATAGCGGTAATTCCAGGAGGTTTCCCAAAATGACAGGTGAACCTGAAAGAAGTACAAAGTAGCTAGGAGAGCAAAAAGGAAGGATGATACTCCTTAGAGGTAACATCAATTATCAGGCAGTGAATAGACGGCGTGAAGGTGCTTAAATAGGGAGAGAGCAAGGTGGGAGGGATATGCCTTAAAGGTATATCACATCTCCCCCCCTCAAGGGACCACTCCAGAAGATCCTAGACGGGGTTTGAATGGATACTTGAGATGAAACCGGCGTACCAATACAGGTGCATGGACCTCCGAATGGGAAATCCACGAATTCTCCTCCGGTCCGTAGCCTCTCCATTTGACCAAATACTCCAAACGTCGGTGTCTCAATCGGGAATCAAGAATCTTCTCCACTTCAAATTCCTCCTGGCCATCAATAAGGATTGGGGCTGGAGGAACTAGATGATGTCTTGTAGGGTCCGATTTGTATGGCTTTAGTAAAGAAATATGAAAAGAATTATGTATCCTAAAATCTTTCGGCAGGGTTATACGGACTGCATTCTCGTTTATGATTTTTTCAATAGGGAATGGACCTAAAAATTGGTTAGCGAGCTTCTTGCTCGGTAGTTGAAGTTTGAGATGTTTGGTAGATAGAAGGACAAGATCTCCAATCTTATATTTTGGGGTTTCTCTGTGTTTTTGATCATAATATTTCTTCTGTCTTTCCTTTGCATCTTGAAGATGAGTCTTCAAAACGTCCAACCTTTGTTGTAGAGATGAAGTGTAATCGGTAGCACTTGGGGAGTTAACAGTTACCTTTGATAAAGTAATAGAGATTGGGTGATAACCGTAAGTTGCGTAGAATGGAGTCATTTTAGTGGAAGATGATATTGAATTATATAGGAGAATTCTGCTAAGGGTAAGTATGCGACCCAATCATCCTGTAAATGGGTTATATAACATCTGAGATATTGTTCAAGGGTTTGGTTTAATCTCTCAGTTAGTCCATTTGTTTGAGGATGGAAAGCAGTTGAAAATCTGACATCAATCTGTAGGATTTTACATAAAGACCTCCAGAAGGCTGAGGTGAACTGAGTTCCCCTATCAGATATTATGACTTTGGGTAAGCCATGTAAGCGTACGATAGAAGCTATAAAAGCTTTAGCTGTAGTACTTGCAGTTGGAAGGGACTTCAATGGAACAAAATGAGCAAGTTTGGTTAAATGATCTACAACAACGAATATTGTGTTGTACGTTTGTGAAAGTGGTAAGTCAACAATGAAATCCATCGAGATTGTTGACCAGGGTTTATCAGGTATTGGTATGGATGTCAATAACCCAATCGGCTTTTTATGGTCTAGTTTATTCCTTGCGCAAATATCGCAATAGGAAACATAATTGGTAATATATTGTTCCATCTGTGGCCACCAAAAAAATCTTCTTGTGAGTTCAATAGTTTTTTGTATGCCTGTATGTCCTGATAGAACATTGTCATGTGTATAAGTTAGAACTGTCTTGCGTAAGGAATCTGGTATAAAGAGTTTGTTTTTGTGATAATATAGACCTGTGGATGTATCTTTGGTACATGAGTTGGGTATATTTGGATCCTTTGTTAGTGCAGTTAATACTTCATTTTCGAATGTGGTGATGCATCCTATTATCTTTTGTTGTGGGATAATTGGGGAAGCCAAAATCTTATCGTTTGGGTTATCATGTTGTCTGGATAAAGCATCAGCTTTTATGTTAAGAACCCCTGGTTTATATGTTAGTTTAAAATTGAAACGATCTAGAAAAAGAGACCAACGAACTTGTCGGCAGAGAGAGTCTTATTTTTCTTTAAGTACTCTAAATTTTTATGATCAGTATAAATCGTAAATGGTACTTCAGTGCCCTCTAACAAGTGTCTCCAATGTTCCAAAGAATTCTTAATGGCTAACAACTCTTTGTCCCCAATACTATAATTTTTTTCAGCTGGTAAGTATGTTCGTGAGTAATAAGCAATAGGATGTAAAAGAGTGGATGTTTTATCGTGTTGTGATAAGACTGCGCCAATACCAGAATTTGAGGCATCCACCTCTAAAACAAAAGGTTGCTGATAATCTGGTAGGGTTAAAACAGGAGCAGTTGAAAAAGATTTCTTTAAGGTGTGAAAAGCCTTTTGGGTCTCCTCTGTCCAAAGATATCTAATCTTACTACTAGTTAGTGAAGTAAGAGGTTTCACTATAACAGAAAAGTTATGAATGAATTTTCTGTAAAAATTCGCAAAACCTAAGACTCTTTGTAAGGCTTTTACGGTAGTGGGGGTGGGCCAATCCAAAATAGCTTTAATTTTATCTGAATCCATTCTAATAGTATTAGGTGTTATGATGTAACCTAAGAATTTTATTTGATTTACGTGAAAAATACACTTTTCTTGTTTTGCATATAGTTTGTGTTCTTTTAGTCTTGTGAGAACCCACCTAACATGTTTTTCGTGTTCTGATAAAGTACTGGAGTAGACCAAGATGTCATCTAAATATATGATGACGCATACGTCAATCAAATCATGAAATATTTCATTTATGAAATGTTGAAAGGTTGCCGGGGCATTGCATAAACCGAAAGGCATGACGTTGTATTGGTAAAGACCGTATCTGGTGCGGAAAGCAGTTTTCCACTCATCTCCTTCTTTTATGCGAATTAAGTTATATGCACCCTTCAGATCAAGTTTGGTAAATATTGTGGCATCAGTAAGCCTTTCTAATAACTCAGGAATCAAAGGTAGAGGATAGCGATTCTTTACTGTGATATTGTTTAGAGCCCTATAGTCTATGATTGGTCTTTGAGTGCCATCTTTGTTTTTAACAAAAAACATGCCTGCAGCTGCCGGTGATGTTGAATGTGAGATAAACCCCTTTTTTAGATTTTCATCTAAATATAAACGTAAATCCTTAAGCTCTTTTTGAGACATGGGATAAATTCTACCATGAGGTATTTGAGAGCCAGGGATTAATTCAATGGGGCAATCAAAAACTCTATGTGGAGGAAGAATCTCTGCCTCTTTAAGGTTAAAGACATCCGCCAAATCCTGATAAACTTCTGGAATACTCTGTATATTTGCTATGTGCGTTTGTGGAAAACATGTTTTTAAGCAATAATCTGATTGGAATTTTATTTGATGGAGTGACCAATCTATTTGAGGGTTATGGGTTTTTAACCATTTATAACCTAATACTATGGTATGCATAGCAATTGGGAGGATATCAAATGATAAATATTCAGTGTGTCCATTTGTGGTTGTGATCAATAAAGGTATAGTATGGTGTGTTATAGGACCATGTTGTATAGAGGAACCATCAATTAATTTAACAAACACAGGGATTTGCTTGCACACCGTGGGTATTTTATTAACTAATACATAATCAGTGTTGATATATATCCCTGAAGCCCCAGAGTCAATAAATGCTTTATTCTGAAGATTGTTTTGGTCCCACTGTAGAGAGAGAGAGATAGTTAGTTGATTTGTAAGATCAGTTTTAATATGTTCTAAGGTAACATTCTTAACCCTCTTTTGTATGTCCAGTAAAGGGCAATCTGAGACAGCATGGTCTTTCTTTGCACAGTACATGCAAAGGTTGGAAAGTCTCCTTCTAGTCTTTTCCTCAAGGGTCAAGTGACCCCTTAGTGCGCCTATTTCCATAGGTGTTGTTTTATCATGATGAGAGGTATTTGGGTAATTTTGTCTAGGAGAGGTCTCAAATCCTCCTCTTTCAGCCTTACGTTCTCTAATTCGTCTGTCCAGAGTAGTACTAAGTTTAATCAAAGCAGAGAGAGTTTCTGGCATGTCAAGGCGAGATAGCTCGTCCTTTAGGACTTCTGATAAACCCAATCTGAATTGATTTCGGAGACTGACCTCATTCCACTGAGAGTCAGTCGCCCATAGTTGAAAATCCGTGGTGTACTCCTCCACAGTACGCTTTCCCTGCTTAAGGGAACGAAGCTTAGTTTCTGCTATTAGCTGTGTGTGGGCATCCTCATATAACTGAGACATAGCAGCAAAGAATTCCTGCAAGGAATCAAGGATATAATTGTTTGATTCAAAAAATCTATTTGCCCATGTGCGGGGCTCCCCTGTGAGGTAGGAGATGGTAGTGCACACTTTCAATCTTTCAGTGTGATATGTGCGAGGTTTTAGAGTAAATAATAGAAGACAGGAATTTTTGAAATCCCTGAAAGCAGATCTCTTGCCTGAAAAAGGAGTTGGGGGTTGTACTTGGGGTTCTGGGATTTCAGGGGTTTTAGGTGATAAACAGTCTTTTACTAAAGCTTTTAATGTTGTGGTTTCTGCCTGTACTTCAGTTAGGCCACGAGCCAGATAATCCAATTTTTGATGGATATTGTTAAATGCCTTTTGAATCTCTGTAGGATCCATAATATGGCAATTTTGTTTTTAAGGCCTGATAATACTGTTATATTGAATATATAAATGTTTTATTTCTAACAAGTAAATAGTTGAAATGTTGCTCCTTTGATATTTCTGTCTATAAGTTGGTGCTTAAACTTAAGGCAGAGTATCTGTGAGCAATTACTGTAATGTGGTGAGAGTCTGGGTTGTATCTTTAATGAAAAATAACCCCTTTTAAAGTAACAAGTTAAGAGAAAATAGAAATCACTAGTGAAGTGAATTCAAATGGTGTAATTCTGAATAATGCAAAAATAGAATGTATCAGTGCATGTAACAGCATAAGTAGTAAAGTAGGTAAAGTCCGTTTTCACACACTCACTCAGATAAGTAATTCAACTTGTTATAGAATATGGTAGAAATGTCAGAGAGATACTTGTAGTTCACAAGATATACACTTAGCCAGCATAAGGTTTGTAGGAAAAGTTATACCTTCGGTTTGGAAAAGTAAAAATACAGACCGTAACTGAAGATCAGAGTGGCAGAGCGTTGTGGCGTCTGAGCGGTAGCTCCGGCTGAGCGAGAGTGACTCACTTCCGGTATCAGCGAGCAGGCAGCTGGAAAGCTGCAAGGAAGATTAGTGACAGTGTGCGAATTACCTATTGATAGCAAAAAGAAAAGGTAATGCAGGTTGTTAGATGAATCTGCATAGCGGTAATTCCAGGAGGTTTCCCAAAATGACAGGTGAACCTGAAAGAAGTACAAAGTAGCTAGGAGAGCAAAAAGGAAGGATGATACTCCTTAGAGGTAACATCAATTATCAGGCAGTGAATAGAAGGCGTGAAGGTGCTTAAATAGGGAGAGAGCAAGGTGGGAGGGATATGCCTTAAAGGTATATCACAGAATAGCTGTACTGCACACTTTTTGGCTCGCATTCTATTGGCTGTTCCAATCAGCCAATATAATGTGAGCTCAATCCTATTAGCTGATTGGATCAGCCAATAGGATTCAAGCTCAATCCTATTGGCTGATTGCCATTTTGGATTACGTCATTTAAAGGAACCTTCAGTGTACGTCTGGGACCGTATGAAGAGGATGCTACACGTCAGATGTCTTGAAGATTGAGCAGCTCCGCGTCGGAAGGATGAGGATAGAAGATGCCGTCTGGAGGAAGACTTCCGTCCGCCTGAAGGACGACTTCTTGCCGCTTGGATGAAGACTTCTCCCGGCTTTGTTAAGGACTTCTGCCCACTTTGATGAAGACTTTTCCCGGCTTGATGAGGATGGATGTCCGGTCTTCAAAAACTGTAAGGGGATCTTCGGGGATTAGTGTTAGGTTTTTTAAGGGTTTATTGGTTGGGTTTTATTTTTAGATTAGGGGTTTGGGCAAGGAAAAGAGATAAATACCATTTTAAGGACAATGCCCATCCAAATGTCCTTTTCAGGGCAATGGAGAGCTTAGGTTTTTTAGATAGGGTTTTATTTGGAGGGTTTGGTTGTGTGGGTGGTGGGTTTTACTGTTGGGGGGGTTGTTTGTATTTTTTTTTACAGGTAAAAGAATCTATTTCTTTGAGGCAATGCCCGGCAAAAGGCCCTTTTAAGGGCAATGGGCAGTTTAGTTTAGGCTAGGGTTTTTTTTTTATCTTGGGGGGGCTTTTTTATTTTGATAGGGCTATTAGATTAGGTATTTGATCATTTCTTTTTATTTTGTGTTATTTAGTGTTTTTTATTTTTGTAATTTAGTTAATTGTATTTAATTAATGTAATTTAGTTAATTGTAGTGTAATGTTAGGTGTTAGTGTAACTCAGGTTAGGTTTTATTTACAGGTAAATTTGTATTTATTTTAACTAGGTAGTTAGTAAATAGTTAATAACTATTTACTAACTAGTCTACCCAGTTAAAATAAATACAAACTTAGCTGTGAAATAAAAAATAAAACCTAAGATAGCTACAATGTAACTATTAGTTATATTGTAGCTAGCTTAGGGTTTATTTTATAGGTACGTATTTAGTTTTAAATAGGAATTAGTAAGGTAATGATAGTAAGTTTTATTTAGATTTATTTTAATTATATTAAAGTTAGGGTTAGGCTTAGGGGTTAATATATTTATTTAGTGTCAGTGATATGGGAGGCCAGAGGTTTAGGGGTTAATAACTTTAGTATATTGGCAGCGGCGATGTTGGGGGCGGCAGATTAGGGTTTAATAAATGTATGTAGGTTGCAGCGACATTGAGGGCGGCAGATTAGGGGTTAATAAGTGTAATGTAGGTAGCAATGACCTTGGTGGCAGCAGATTAGGGGTTAATAAATTTATGTAGGTGTTGGCAACATTGGGGGTGGCAGATTAGGGGTTAATAAGTGTAGGTAAGTGGCGGAAAAATAGGGGGCAGAAGAGGGGTTAATAAGTATAATGTAGGTGGCGGCGATGTCGGGGTGGTAGAATAGGGGTTAATAAGTGTAATGTAGGTGGTGGCGATGTCAGGGGTGGCAGATTAGGGGGTTAATAACATTATGTAGGCGGCGGTGATGTTAGGGGCAGCAGATTAGGGTGTTTAGACTCAGGGTTTATGTTAGGGTGTTAGGTGTAAACATAACTTTTCATTCCCCATAGGAATCAATGGGGCTGCGCTACGGAGCTTTATGCTCCATTATTGCAGGTGTAAGGCTTTTTTTTAGCTGGCTCTCCCTATTGATATCTATGGGGAAATCGTGCACCAGCACGTAAAACCAGCTCAAAGCAGCGCTGGTATTTGTGTGCGGTATGGAGCTTAACGCTGCCATATTGCCTGCTAAGGCCGGGTTTTTGCAAACCTGTAATAGCAGCGCTATTAAAGGTGAGCGGTGCAAATAACTTGCAAGTTAGTACCGAGCCGCTCATAATGCAAGACTCGTATCAATAAAAGTGTTTTTTTATTCAAGCTTAAATAAAAGGTATACGCTTGCAAACAGCCTTTTTCAGGACCAAAGAAAACATCAGTACTTACTATAGTTTTGGAGATATCATACTATGGCCCTGGTGATCGAAAGAGCCATAAGGCAGCTAGATATTCAAAAGTGATCCATTGGGATGTTGAGAAAAGCCGAAGAAATATTTCAAAGGGCTGACAGTACTGTTTAAAGGCAACATCACTGAGAGGCATTTACTATACATTTTAGTGGGTGGTGATGCTGCTCTGATACAGGCAAGATATATATTCAAAGCAGCATTGCCACCTATATCAAAGGTGTAATGTAAATGATCCCTTAAGATAGTACTGTAGGACAATGCAATTTTGGTGTATCAACAGAAACTCAACCCATGTTCGTAAAATACAATAGTGAATTATTTATGTTAATAATACACCTATAGGAGCTGGGGATGTAGCTATATGAAATGTGTATATAGATTGTTTACTGTATATGTATTGTATAGTATAATGTTACACTGTGTATGTAAACTGTAAATGTTATTGTACTAATCTCCTATTGTGTCCTTAGTCGTGTATTTTTGCTTATTTTAAAGATTGCAATTGCGCATTTTCAATATTAATATTTACATTATATTTAGAAAGTGCATTCATTATCGCAATATTCATATTTCACAATATTGCAGTCGTGTTTTCTTGTTTCCGTATTTCACAATATTGTGATCGCGTTTTCGCTTTTGTAATATTCATATTCCATAATATTGCAATCATGTTTTACTAACAATATTGCGATCGCACTGTAGCAAACATGTTCTAAATTTATATTAATATATATCTATAGATATAGATATGTAGTATTATACATATCACAAAAAGAAGCAAAAATGTTCCCTTGTCTCTGTTGAAAAACACCATCAGAAGGTAACATGCACACACACCACTTCAGTGCTACATAACTTCAATGCTGCACAGTCAAGTTCAAATTGTAACTTAGTGCCGGGTATCCCCACTTCTAATCCCCTTTATCTCCAAACATTCACAGAGCTTTTATCCAGCGGGGTACGGTCACTGGGTCTCTTTGCATTGCTGCTCTTATCCTTAACCCCCTTTGGCTCCAGGGAACAAGCTACCAAAAGCTTTCAGATTCTCTTTCAGACATCTCCTGGAAGATCTCTCTGATCTCTCACAGAACTAGCGTACCTGCTGAATCCTGTGACTGGGTCTCTCTTCACTGCTGGTTTCATTGGGAACACTCAGCGTACAGGGCCTCTTTCAGATTCCTCCACGGTCAGTAACACATGGATAGGTGAGGGAGGGAGCGGATACCTTTTAGGCACTATCCAGGTGTTAATTGAAATCCTCCGTGCTAACGTTCGCTAACTGACAGTTCCAAGTAACAAGCAATAGAATGCGAACAGCACCGGAGTGTAAAATATAACTTTTATTTCTCCCTTAAAAGTACAGTGGTACATAGGAAAGATTGGCCTTTATAACCATACGTGGACACGTTTCTGCTAAGAAGCCGTACTCCAAGCCATGCTTCTATTGCTTGTTATAAAGTATTAGACAACACGTTTGCTACAGTATGATCACAATATTATAAGTAAAACACGATTGTGCAATTGCGCTCACAATATTATAAAATATGAATATTACAAACACGTAACTGTGATATTAATATTGTGAAATATGGAAACATGGAAAAAACGATCACAATATTGTGAACTATGGAAACACGATTGCAATATTGTGGAATATGAATATCGCAATCACAAATGTACATTCTCAATATAATCCAAGTATGAATATTGAGAACGCGCAATTACAATCTTAAAATAAGTAAAAATACATGCCTAAGGACACAATAGAAGATTAGTACAATTACATTTACAGTTTAAATACATTTTGTAACATTATACAATACAATTACGCAGCTCCTATAGTTTTAATAGAAAATGTTTTGTTTTACTGCCTTTCGGCTAGATTTAGAGTTTGGCGTTAGCCTTCAAAACCAGCGTTAGAGGCTCCTAACGCTGGATTTGGGCTACCGCTGGTATTTAGAATCAGTCAGGAAAGGGTCTAACGCTCACTTTCCAGCTGCGACATTTCTATACCGCAGATCCCCCTACGTCATTTGCGTATCCTATCTTTTCAATGGGATCTTCCTAACGCCGGTATTTAGAGTCTTGGCTGAAGTGAGCGTTAGAAATCTAACGACAAAACTCCAGCCGCAGAAAAAAGTAAGTAGTTAAGAGCTTTCTGGGCTAACACCGGTTTATAAAGCTCTTAACTACTGTGCTCTAAAGTACACTAACACCCATAAACTACCTATGTACCCCTAAACCGAGGTCCCCCCACATCGCCGCCACTCTATTAAAATTTTTTAACCCCTAATCTGCCGACCGCACACCGCCGCCACCTACGTTATCCCTATGTACCCCTAATCTGCTGCCCCTAATACCGCCGACACCTACATAATATTTATTAACCCCTAATCTGCCGACCCCAACATCGCCGCCACCTACCTACAATTATTAACCCCTAATCTGCTGACCGCACACCGCCGCAACCTACGTTATCCGTATGTACCCCTAATCTGCTGCCCCTAACACCGCCGACCCCTATATTAAATTTATTAACCCCTAATCTGCCGCCCCCAACGTCGCCTCCACCTGCCTACAATAATTAACCCCTAATCTGCCGACCGGATCTCACCGCTACTCTAATAAATGTATTAACCCCTAAAGCTAAATCTAACCCTAACACTAACACCCCCCTACATTAAATATAATTTAAATCTAACGAAATAAATTAACTCTTATTAAATAAATTATTCCTATTTAAAGCTAAATACTTACCTATAAAATAAACCCTAATATAGCTACAATATAAATTATAATTATATTGTAGATATTTTAGGATTAATATTTATTTTACAGGCAACTTTGTAATTATATTAACTAGGTACAATAGCTATTAAATAGTTAATAACTATTTAATAGCTACCTAGTTAAAATAATTACAAAATTACCTGTAAAATAAATCCTAACCTAAGTTACAATTAAACCTAACACTACACTAGCAATAAATTAATTAAATACAATACCTACAATTAAATAAACTAACTAAAGTACAAAAAATAAAAAAGAACTAAGTTACAAAAAAAAAAAAATATTTACAAACATTAGAAAATTATTACAACAATTTTAAACTAATTACACCTAAACTAATTACATCTCTCTCCTTTTCCTCCTTCGAAGTCCACTGCATTTGTCTGTTCTCCCCCCTCTCTCAGAGTAGCAGTTATCTATCGCCCCCCTGGACCAACCTCCCAATTCCTTGACAACTTTTATGCCTGGCTTCCTTACTTTCTCTCTATAAATATATCTGCTCTAATCCTAGGGGACTTCAACATCCCCATTGACAACCCATCTGCCCCTGCTGCCTCTAAACTTCTTTCACTCACTAACTCCCTCGGCCTCTCACAATCCACCCTATTCCCTACCCACTGTGATGGACACTCTATTGATCTGGTATTCTCCTATCTCTGCTCTCTCTCTGATGTTGTGAAGACAACGACAGGAGTGTGTGTATCAAACTGTTTCTAAACAACAGATTTGCCAACCTCTAAAGTTGCAAAGATCTCACAAATTTGGTGGCGTCTATGGCTGACTGTCTCTAAAAGGAAGTCGAAATAACCTTACTAAGGCTAATAGCACAAAATTTGGTTGGGTAATACTGTTATTACAAAAACACAAATGAACCAATAGTATTGTATTAAAAAAACACACAGAAATGCTAAATCAATTAAATAGAATATTTATTAATATATGTATATGTATGTAAATGTTCAATAGTGGAAATGAAAATTGAAACTACTGGTAAATGTACAATGGTAGGAGGTAAAACTCTATATAAATAACTGTTTATATGACAGCGTTAAATAACATATACAGAGGTAAAAAGTATCAAGGTCCAAACAGGATGTAACAAGTACTTATGAGTTGCAGTGTACAATTATTAAATTAGCTACCATGTAATAATGTTAACAGGTACAAATGGAAATTCTTAGTATAAATACCATAAGATGATCAAGCAGATAAAAAAATATATCATTAGACACACTGTCGCTCGTTAAAAAAAAAAAATACAAAAAGAATAAAAAAAAAAAAAAAGAAAAGCTGCAGCAAAAATCGTTAAAAGATGGTGACACAGACAATGAAACATGTTTTACTGTGAAAAAATGTGTTTAACCTTGAAATGTCAGAATATCTCTAAAATCCCACGTTGGTCCTTATATCCTTAAGTAGCATATATTGTTCAATTTGTAAGAATGCACTTGATAGGTGAATTTAGAACTCCCAGTTCAATATTAATAATAATATGCACTGAGTATGCGAATCCTTAAAAATATTTATGCATATATGCAGCAGGAGCGTGAATATTTAAAAACGAGGTGAGTTAATATCCCTTAAGGCAGTGTTACAAAGTGACTGTCTCTGTAAAATCGACTGGTGTTTCCCAGGTAATGCTCGCTTGAGTGAATAAAGCAGATATAGCTCTATTTTGAGCTTATTAAAATGAATTTCAGATGATATCTTTCTAAAGGATGTTCGTTATAAGACAGATCTTTCCCCTTGTATATTCATTAAACTTGTGAATGTCAGGAGGTTTAAAATCTCTTACCCTGCCCTATCGGGCTTGTTCAAATTGTGGCGGCGTCTTCAGACTCTTTGCCGGAAATAGCTGGACTTCACGGGAACCAATCCTTAGGCTGATCTCTTTGAATACAGCAGGTACAGGTTTCGCCCTTTATCCGGTTCTCCACTTTGAAAAATGCTCCTATCGTCCGGTGTGATAATTTCGGAACTCACAGTGGGGCGGTCTTGGGAGCGTTGATGCTCACGTTAACTGGCCAGTTAATTTCAGACTTATGAAAGATCTACCTTCCTCGAGCTGTCAGACTTTCCCCCAACCTCTCCTCCTTTAAACGTTCCCTAAAGACCTTTTTGTTCAGGGAAGCCAGCAGAAGTCTTCATCCAAGCGGGCAGAAGTCTTCATCCAGATGGCATCTTCTATCTTCATCCATCCGGCGCGGAGAGGGTCCATCTTCAAAACATCCCCTTTAATACCTATTGGCTGATAGAATTCTCTATCAGCCAATCGGTATGTAAGGGATGCCTTCTTGGATGACGTCACTTAAAGGGAACCTTCATTTTCCAGCGACGATCAGAAGAAGACGATGCTCCGTGCCGGATGTCTTGAAGATGGACCGGCTCCGCGCCGGATGGATAAAGATAGAAGATGCTGTCTGGATGAAAACTTCTGCCCGCTTGGATGAAGACATCTGCCGGCTTTGATGAGAACTTCTGCCCGCTTGGATGAAGACTTCTGCTGGTTTCGATGAGGACTTCTGCCCGCTTGGATGAAGACTTCTGCCAACTGGATGAGGATGGATGTCCGGTCTTCGAAAACTGTATGTGGATTGTCGGGGGTTAGTGTTAGGTTTTTTTAAGGGTTTATTGGGTGGGTTTGGGCACCGTAAAAGAGCTAAATGCCCTTTTAAGGGCAATGCCCATCCAAATGCCCTTTTAATGGCAATGTTTAGCTTAGGTTTATTTAGATAGAATTTTATTTGTGGGGTTTGGTTGTGTGGGTGGTGGGTTTTACTGTTGGGGGGGTTTTTGTATATTTTTTAACAGGTAAAAGAGTTTATTTCTTTGGGGCAATGCCCCGCAAAAGGCCCTTTTAAGGGCCATTGGCAGTTTAGTGTTGGCTAGAGTTTTTTTTATTTTGGGTGGGCTTTTTATTTTGATAGGGCTATTAGATTAGTAGTAATTTGTTTTTATTTTTGATAATTTAGTTTTTTATTTTGTGTAATTTAGTGTTTATTTTTATTGCAATTTAGATAATTGTAATTTATTAACTTAATTTATTTTATTTTAGTGTAATGTTAGGTTTTAGTGTAAGGCAGGTAAGGTTTTATTTTACAGGTAACTTTGTATTTATTTTAACTAGGTACCTAGTAAATAGTTAATAACTATTTACTAACTAGCCTACCTAGTTAAAAAAAAACAAACTTACCTGTGAAATAAAAATAAAACCTAAGCTAGCTACAATGTAACTATTAGTTATATTGTAGATAGCTTAGGTTTTATTTTATAGGTAAGTATTTAGTTTTAAATAGGAATTATTTAGGTAATAATTGTAAGTTTTATTTAGATTTATTTTAATTATATTTAAGTTAGGGGGTGTTAGGGTTAGGTTCAGGGTGACGTTAGGGTTAGGTTTAGGGGTTAATTTATGTAGTGTTAGTGATGTGGGAGTTTTAGGGGTTAATAACTTTAGTATAGTGGCAACAACATTGGGCGCGGCAGATTAGGGGCTAATAAGTGTAGGTAGGACGCGGCGATGTTAGGGCCAGCAGATTAGGGGTTATTAACTGTAATGTAGGTGCCGTCGATGTTAGGGCAGCAGATTAGGGGTTAATACGTGTAATGTAGGTGGCGGCGATGTTAAGGGTGGCAGATTAGGGGTTAATAGTTTTATGTAGGAGGCGGCAATGTTTGGGGCGGTAAATTAGGGGTTAATAACATTATGTAGGTTGGCGGCGATGTCGGAGGTGGCAGAATAGGGGTGTTTAGATGTGGTTTTTATGTTAGGGTGTTAGGTTTAAACATAACTTTTTCTTTCCCCATAGACATCAATGGGGCTGCGTTACGGAGCTTTTGTTTCCATGATCTCAGGTGTTAGGCTTTTTTTTTAGCTGACTCTCCCCATTGATGTCTACGGGGAAATCATGCAAGAGCATGTCAAAACACTGCTTGTATTTGGGTGAGGTATGGAGCTCAACGCCACCATATCGTCCGTGCAAGCCGGGTTTTTCAAAACCTTTAATAGCAGTGCTATAGGGAGGTTAAATATTGCCGCTTTGTATCAATCGTTAATTTCCCTATAGCGCTCAAAACTCGTAATCTAGCTGAAAGTCAATCACATACATGACAAATGTATAGGCGTTCCATTAGAGTTTACTGGGCCGTCCATGGTATTAGCCTGTATTTTAATGGGAAAACATTGCTGTGGGTTTCTAATATTCAAAGCACTGTCCTCCATCTTAGCTATCCCTTTAAAGCCACATCAACTCCGCCTGCTTTTCACTGGTGATATTTCCCAGTGTGACAATTCTAGTGAATGTACAGGAATTTGAATATGCATAATTTGAAATGTTACTACACAGAAAACATTTATTTTCGCAATGGCACAGTCTATAATGTGTAAACATTCTTTAAAGATATCCCCCCCCCCCGCCCCGCCTCCTACAACACTGCTCGGTGGAGATGTCAGCAGACTTTCAGAGGTTGATCTCCATTATATCCTGTGGGAGAAACATTGCCACGCATCAGCACAACAAGGTTCAGCCCTCTTTTTTAGAATATATCAACAGACCAAAAGACAGTGGGCTTGGCAAAACCACACAGGAAAATTCTCTGCGGTTTGTCAATATTTTGAATATTGAGGCCTATTTCTGGTCTCCTTGTGCTTGAGATGCTGTTGATATTAAGACTTTGGACCTGATATTCAAAACCTCACCACTCGGGTGAGATGATCTAAGAAGTCTTTGCAGTACAGCAAGGTCCTTAAAAATTGTCGAAACACAAATTTGATCTTGGAAATGTTTATGTTGCTGTGTAGTTTTCTATGTGAAATAGAGACTCCTACATTACAATACAAGGTCTTAAAAAAATCACATAGATTTTGCGTGATTTCTCTCCATGCCGGCGGGGTTTTGAACTTCAGGCTCTTTGAAAGATAACTTGGGAGGTGAAGCACCGCCATTATCGATATACAATTGCCATTCAACAAGACGGAGGAGAGGCTTGGGCAGGCATCATCCTTCTTAAAGGAAGTAATTGTTATACATTATCTCTATAGAATGTTGCCTTTTTAAGTTGCAACAAAGAATTTAACCAAATACTGAAAGGTGTATGGATTTTGAAAGAGAGGTATTAGCACCACTCTATGTCACTTGCATTTTTCACTGCATATTCTAGCCCTTTGCGTTTAATCCTAAATAGGATCAGTAATGTAAAATGACTTCCTTTAATGGGTAAGAGCATGAAAAATGTTGCAGTACATATAATATATATTTTTTATGAGAATAATGATTTATAAAGTTTATGCATTTCTGTATGATACATTTTGAAAGTATATTTTTATTTTAAATTGTATTATTTATTTTAATGCATTTATTTTCTTTTACATTGTACACATATTATTTTCTACATTTATGTATATTTCTTTTAATTGGAAATATAAATGAAAACATATGCAAAATATTTTAACTGCACATTCAAACACACATTTTACAAAAATGTGATATGATATAGCTTTTATACTAATTTACCAGGTACTATAAAATGTATTCTTAATTTTCACAACAAATCTGTGTTACATTCAGTTTAAACAGAATGCATAAGTGTAAATTACATTATTAAAATTACATTTACAACAGTGAACAACAAGTAATAAAAGGTAATGGCAGATAAAACAAGTGATTAAAAAAACACATTGCTCAAATAAGAGTATAACAGATTGCATTAGGCCAGATGATTTTTTTATGAACTATTTTATTAGATGTAAAAGAAAAAGCAAGGGCAATATATGTTTAAAAATCAACTATGATGTGTTTTGAATAAGTAAGATACATTTACATTTAGAGTGATGCAGGATATATGAGCCATAAGCAATTTCAAATATGTGGTATTAACATTCCTGAGACAAAGGAATGGGAAACAAACAATTTGCCTATTAAGGAAAATGGAATACCTATGATATCTGTGGTTAAAAAGGATGATCTTCCTGAAATTATTCTGAAGCAATCGATGACTCCAGACTAGTCATCAGAATCTACCCTGAAGTATGACCACAGGCCAAAATATTTAAATTAGATGACATTCACTGGCTGTTCATGCTTGTGAAGTAAGTAAGGTAATCTGCTAATCATTCTGAAGTCATCACCCAGAATTGTTTACCTTAGCTGATGACTTTACAACCCTGATGATGTGCAAATGACTTCTAAATTAGTTTGATCATCAAATTAGTCTAGGATGGTCTCTAAAGTAATTCTGTTTTCTTGGAATAGAAAAACAGCTCACATTGTATATACAAAATGGTGCCAGAAAGGAAAAATAGCTCAATCCAACAAGTGACTTTTATCATAAAAGCTAAATTTAAGAACAGGCTTCATAGTAAGGAACAAAGGTACAGTTATCAAGTCTTGTTGGAGTGCAGTATGAGGGACAGGAGTAAGCCAGAAATCAGTATCTGGACTGTAGGTGAGTGGAAGAGCATATAACAGCAGGATACGTTTAATACCTGATATAGTCTGAGAATGAGGCAGCACACTGAAGGTGACATGAGCAAACTTAGGAGCTTTGCAAGAATCAAGTACTCTCAAGCAGTTCAAGTTTGCTGCAGCACAGCAGAAAGAATACAGAAAACAGGCCAATACCTCTTCCAAGGTTTTGAACATTTTGAAATTGCAGTAGTATAGTTGGGCAAAAGCAGGAGATACACCGAAAACACACCCAGGTCAGAACTAGAATCAGGAAAAAACTGAAAACGGAAACACTGGTAAACAAACTTAAATGGCCATAAACACAACATTTTTCTTTCATGATTCAGTACATTTCAATAAGGGTTGAAACGCGCTGACAAAGCTATCTGCTGTAGGTGATACGGTGAGAAGGCCTATAAAAGTGAATGGGAGTCTGCATTGTATGTACATACTATACCATATGCACTATATGACTTGGGAAAACAAAGATGGTCTTTTTTGGAGATTTTCTTGGACTTTCGACTACAGACAGGATTTATTTATAGTAAAGACTGTATAATCTATTTCTTAGGCCTAGATTTAGAGTTTGGCGGTAGCCGTCAAAACCAGCGTTAGAGGCTCCTAACGCTGGTTTTAGGCTACCGCCGGTATTTGGAGTCAGTCAGGAAAGGGTCTAACGCTCACTTTCCAGCCACGACTTTTCCATACCGCAGATCATCTTACGTCAATTGCGTATCCTATCTTTTCAATGGATCTTTCTAACTCCGGTATTTAGAGTCGTGGCTGAAGTGAGCGTTAGAAATCTAACGACCAAACTCCAGCCGCAGAAAAAAGTCAGTAGTTAAGAGCTTTCTGGGCTAACGCCGGTTTATAAAGCTCTTAACTACTGTGATCTAAAGTACACTAACACCCATAAACTACCTATGTACCCCTAAACTGAGGTACCCCACATCGCCGCCACTCGATTAAATTTTTTTAACCCCTAATCTGCCGACGGCCACCTACGTTATACTTATGTACCCCTAATCTGCTGCCCCTAACACCGCCGACCCCTATATTATATTTATTAACCCCTAATCTGCCCCCCTCAACGTCGCCTCCACCTGCCTACACTTATTAACCCTTAATCTGCCGAGCGGATATCACCGCTACTATAATAAAGTTATTAACCCCTAATCCTCCTCACTTCCGCCTCAATAACCCTATAATAAATAGTATTAACCCCTAATCTGCCCTCCCTAACATCGCCGACACCTAACTTAAATTATTAACCCCTAATCTGCCGACCTAATCTCGCCGCTACTGTAAAAATGTATTAACCCCTAAAGCTAAGTCTAACCCTAACACTAACACCCCCCTAAGTTAAATATAATTTAAATCTAACGAAATTAATTAATTTATTAAATAAATTATTCCTATTTAAAGCTAAATACTTACCTGTAAAATAAACCCTAATATAGCTACAATATAAATTATAATTATATTATAGCTATTTTAGGATTTATATTTATTTTACAGGCAACTTTGTATTTATTTTAACCAGGTACAATAGCTATTAAATAGTTAAGAACTATTTAAATCTAAAATAGTTAAAATAATTACAAAATTACTGTAAAATAAATCCTAACCTAAGTTACAATTAAACACTATCAATAAATAAATTAAATAAAATACCTACAATTATCTACAATTAAACCTAACACTACACTATCAATAAATAAATTAAATACAATTCCTACAAATAAATACAATTAAATAAACTAACTAAAGTACAAAAAAAAAAAAGAACTAAGTTACAAAAAATAAAAAAATATTTACAAACATTAAAAAAATTACAACAATTTTAAACTAATTACACCTACTCTAAGCCCCCTAATAAAATAACAAAGACCCCCAAAATAAAAAAATGCCCTACCCTATTCTAAATTACAAAAGTTCAAAGCTCTTTTACCTTACCAGCCCTGAACAGGGCCCTTTGCGGGGCATGCCCCAAAGAATTCAGCTCTTTTGCCTGTAAAAAAAACATACAATACCCCCCCAACATTACCACCCACCACCCACATACCCCTACTCTAACCCAAACCCCCCTTAAATAAACCTAACACTAAGCCCCTGAAGATCTTCCTACCTTGTCTTCACCATGCCAGGTATCACCGATCGTTCCAGGCTCCGAAATCTTCATCCAAGCCCAAGCGGGGGCTAGACATCCATCATCCGACGGCTGAAGAAGTCCAGAAGAGGGTCCAAAGTCTTCATCCTATCCGGGAAGAAGAGTAGATCCGGACCGGCAACCATCTTCTTCCAAGCGGCATCTTCTATCTTCATCCGATGAGGACCGGCTCCATCTTGAAGACCTCCACCGCGGACCCATCTTCTTCTTCCGATGACTTCCCGACGAATGACGGTTCCTTTAAGGGACGTCATCCAAGATGGCGTCCCTCGAATTCCGATTGGCTGATAGGATTCTATCAGCCAATCGGAATTAAGGTAGGAAAATTCTGATTGGCTGATGGAATCAGCCAATCAGAATCAAGTTCAATCCGATTGGCTGATTCAATCAGCCAATCAGATTGAGCTCGCATTCTATTGGCTTCGAACAGCCAATAGAATGCAGCTCAATCTGATTGGCTGATTGATCAGCCAATCGGATTGAACTTGATTCTGATTGGCTGATTCCATCAGCCAATCAGAATTTTCCTACCTTAATTCCGATTGGCTGATAGAATCCTATCAGCCAATCGGAATTCGAGGGACGCCATCTTGGATGACGTCCCTTAAAGGAACCGTCATTCGTCGGGAAGTCGTCGGAGAAGAAGGATGGATCCGCGATGGAGGTCTTGAAGATCAGCCGGTCGTCATCGGATTGAAGAACATAGAAGATGCGGCTTGGATGAAGATGTTTGCCGGTCCGGATGTCCTCCTGCCCGCTTGGATCAAGACTTCAGCCGGAGGATGGACGTCACTCTTCAGCCCCCCCTTGGGCTTGGATCAAGACATCGGAGGCTCTTCTGGATCGATCGGTGAACCTGGCATGGTGAAGACAAGGTAGGAAGATCTTCAGGGGCTTAGTGTTAGGTTTATTTAAGGGGGGTTTGGGTTAGATTAGGGGTATGTGGGTGGTGGGTTGTAATGTTGGGGGGGTATTGTATGTTTTTTTTTACAGGCAAAAGAGCTGAATTCTTTGGGGCATGCCCCGCAAAGGGCCCTGTTCAGGGCTGGTAAGGTAAAAGAGCTTTGAACTTTTGTAATTTAGAATAGGGTAGGGCATTTTTTTATTTTGGGGGTCTTTGTTATTTTATTAGGGGCTTAGAGTAGGTGTAATTAGTTTAAAATTGTTGTAATTTTTTTCTAATGTTTGTAAATATTTTTTTAACTTAGTTCTTTTTTATTTTTGTACTTTAGTTAGTTTATTTAATTGTATTTATTTGTAGGAATTGTATTTAATTATTTATTGATAGTGTAGTGTTAGGTTTAATTGTAGATAATTGTAGGTATTTTATTTAATTAATTTATTGATAGTGTAGTGTTAGGTTTAATTGTAACTTAGGTTAGGATTTATTTTACAGGTAATTTTGTAATTATTTTAACTATTTTAGCTATTAAATAGTTCTTAACTATTTAATAGCTATTGTACCTGGTTAAAATAAATACAAAGTTACCTGTAAAATAAATATTAATCCTAAAATAGCTATAATATAATTATAATTTATATTGTAGCTATATTAGGGTTTATTTTACAGGTAAGTATTTAGCTTTAAATAGGATTAATTTATTTAATAAGAGTTAATTAATTTCGTTAGATTTAAATTATATTTAATTTAGGGGGTGTTAGTGTTAGGTTAGACTTAGCTTTAGGGGTTAATACATTTATTAGAATAGCGGTGAGCTCCAGTCGGCAGATTAGGGGTTAATGTTTGAAGTTAGGTGTCGGCGATGTTAGGGAGGGCAGATTAGGGGTTAATACTATTTATTATAGGGTTAGTGAGGCGGATTAGGGGTTAATAACTTTATTATAATAGTGGTGCGGTCCGGTCGGCAGATTAGGGGTTAATAAGTGTAGAGGTGGAGGCGACGTTGTGGGGCGGCAGATTAGGGGTTAATAAATATAATATAGGGGTCGGCGGTGTTAGGGCAGCAGATTAGGGGTACATAGGGATAATGTAGTAGTGGGGTTACGGAGCGGCAGATTAGGGGTTAAAATAATATGCAGGGGTCAGCGATAGCGGGGCGGCAGATTAGGGGTTAATAAGTGTAAGGTTAGGGGTGTTTAGACTCGGGGTACATGTTAGAGTGTTAGGTGCAGACGTAGGAAGTGTTTCCCCATAAACACAATGGGGCTGCGTTAGGAGCTGAACGCGCTTTTTTGCAGGTGTTAGGTTTTTTTTCAGCTCAAACAGCCCCATTGTTTCCTATGGGGAATCGTGCACACACGCACGTTTTTGAAGCTGGCGCGTCCGTAAGCACCGCTGGTATCGAGAGTTGAAGTTGCGTTAAATATGCTTACGCTCCTTTTTTGGAGCCTAACGCAGCCATTCTGTGAACTCTCAATACCAGCGGTATTTAAAAGGTGCGGCCAGAAAAAAGCATGCGTAGCTAATGCACCCTTTTGGCAGCAGAACTCTAAATCTAGGGTCGATCCGATAAAAATCGTTGCCCCAAAAGTCGGCGACGCCAATATTTGCGCAGGTTTGGTATCCTATATACGGCGTAACCTAGAAGTTACACACGTATATTTCTGCCGTCGCCCGTAGTTTTTTGGGCCATAGGCAGGTATACCAAACCCGCGCAGTTTGGTATCCAATATACAGCGTAAGGACTTACGTGGCGAAAAAGGAGAAATCTTACTCCATTTTCACCTCGCCACAAAAAGTAGCCGTAAGAAGCCTTGCGCTGACTATTGGAGCCCCGTAACTCCCTAAACTGGCTACTAAAATAAACCTAACACCTAACGCATGCGCAATGTCTATCTACCTGTCAACCGCGATCTGCTAAATAAAACCTAACACCTAACGCATGCGCAATGTCTATCTCCCTGTCAACCGCGATCCCCAGCCGCAATCCCTAATAAAGTATTTAACCCCTAAACCGCCGCCATCTACATAAACTAACCCCCTACTGTGAGCCCCTAAAACCTCCACCATCTAACTGATCTATCCCCTAATGTGAACCCCTTACACCGCCGCCATCTATATTAAAATTATTAACCCCTAATTTAATCTACCTACCCCGCCGCCAGCTATATTATCTATATTAACCCTAAGTATAATATAGTTAATATAGTTATTACATTATATATATATTAACTATATTAACCCTAATTATATTAGGGTTAATATAGTTAATATAGTTACTATAGTATTTATATAAACTATATTAACTCTATCTAACCCTGAACCAATCAGCCAATCAATCGGATTGAACTTGAACCTGATTGGCTGATTCAATCAGCCAATCAGATTTTTTTACCTTAATTCCGATTGGCTGATAGAATCCTATCAGCCAATCGGAATTCGACGGACGCCATCTTGGATGACGTCATTTAAAGGAACCTCATTCGTCGGGAAGTCATCGTGCCGGATGGATGCTCCGCGGCGGAGGAGCGAAGAAAGAAGATTGAAGATGGCGATTTGCTTGAAGACATCGCCGATGGAAGAAGACTCTCTGCCGCTTGCTGGAACACATCGCCCGGATGGAAGAAGACTTCACTGCCGCTTGCTGGAACACATTGCCCGGATCGAATGAGGAGTTCGGCCCGGCTGGGTGAATACAAGGTAGGGAGATCTTCAGGGGGTAGTGTTAGGTTTATTTAAGGGGGGTTTGGGTTAGATTAGGGGTATGTGGGTGGTGGGTTGTAATGTTGGGGTGGTATTGTGTTTTTTTTGCAGGCAAAAGAGCAGTTTTCTTTGGGGCATGCCCCCACAAAAGGCTCTTTTAAGGGCTGGTAAGGTAAAAGAGCTTTGAATTTTTTTTAATTTAGAATAGTGTAGGGAATTTTTTTTATTTTGGGGGGGCTTTATTATTTTATTAGGGGGCTTAGAATAGGTGTAATTAGCTTAAAAATCTTGCAATCTTTTTTTTATTTTTTGTAATTTAGTGTTTGTTTTTTTTGTAATTTAGTTTACTTTATTTAATTGTATTTTTAGATAGATATTTGTAGTTTATTTAATTTATTGATAGTGTAGGTGTATTTCTAACTTAGGTTAGGATTTATTTTACAGGTAATTGGGTAATTATTTTAACTAGGTAGCTATTAAATAGTTAATAACTATTTAATAGCTATTATACCTAGTTAAAATAATTAACAATTTACCTGTAAAATAAATATAAACCCTAACATAGCTATAATGTAATTATTAATTATATTGTAGCTATCTTAGGGTTTATTTTATAGGTAAGTATTTAGATTTAAATAGGAATATTTTAGTTTATAATATGAATTAGATTTATTTAATAAGAATTTAGTTAGGGGTGTTAGGGTTAGATAGAGTTAATATAGTTAATATAAATACTATAGTAACTATGGCCTAGATTTGGAGTTTGGCGGTAGCCGTGAAAACCAGCGTTAGAGGCTCCTAACGCTGGTTTTAGGCTACCTCCGGTATTTGAGTCAGTCAAAAAGGGTCTAACGCTCACTTTTCAGCCGCGACTTTTCCATACCGCAGATCCCCTTACGTAAATTGCGTATCCTATCTTTTCAATGGGATCTTTCTAAATCCGGTATTTAGAGTCGTGTCTGAAGTGAGCGTTAGAATTCTAACGACAAAACTCCAGCCCAGAAAAAAGTCAGTAGTTAAGAGCTTTTTGGGCTAACGCCGGTTCATAAAGCTCTTAACTACTGTACTCTAAAGTACACTAACGCCCATAAACTACCTATGTACCCCTAAACCGAGGTCCCCCCACATCGCCGCCACTCTATTAATTTTTTTTAACCCCTAATCTGCCGTCCGCACACCGCCGCAAGGTGCGTTATACTTATGTACCCCTAATCTGCTGCCCCTAACACCGCCGACCCCTATATTATTTATTAACCCCTAATCTGCCCCCCTCAACGTCGCCTCCACCTGCCTACACTTATTAACCCCTAATCTGCCGAGCGGACCGCACCGCTACTATAATAAAGTTATTAACCCCTAATCCGCCTCACTAACCCTATAATAAATAGTATTAACCCCTAATCTGCCCTCCCTAACATCGCCGACACCTAACTTCAATTATTAACCCCTAATCTGCCGGACTAGCTCACCGCTATTCTAATAAATTTATTAACCCCTAAAGCTAAGTCTAACACTAACACCCCCGTAAGTTAAATATAATTTTAATCTAACGAAATTAATTAACTCTTATTAAATAAATTATTCCTATTTAAAGCTAAATACTTACCTGTAAAATAAATCCTAATATAGCTACAATATAAATTATAATTACATCGTAGCTATTTTAGGATTAATATTTATTTTACAGGCAACTTTGTAATTATTTTAACCAGATGCAATAGCTATTAAATAGTTAAGAACTATTTAATAGTTAACTAGTTAAAATAATTACAAAATTACCTGTCAAATAAATCCTAACCTAAGTTACAATTAAACCTAACACTATACTATCATTAAATTAATTAAATAAATAAAATACCTACAATTACCTACAATTAAACCTAACACTACACTATCAATACATTAATTAAATACAATATCTACAAATAACTACAATTAAATAAACTAACTAAAGTACAAAAAAAAAAAAGAACTAAGTTACAAAAAATAAAAAAATATTTACAAACATCAGAAAAATACAACAAAAACAATTTTAAACTAATTACACCTACTCTAAGCCCCCTAATAAAATAACAAAGACCCCCAAAATAAAAAATGCCCTACCCTATTCTAAATTACTAAAGTTCAAAGCTCTTTTACCTTACCAGCCCTGAACAGGGACCTTTGCGGGCATGCCCCAAGAAGTTCAGCTCTTTTGCCTGTAAAAAAAAAACATACAATACCCCCCCCCAACATTACAAACCACCACCCACATACCCCTAATCTAACCCAACCCCCCCTTAAATAAACCTAACACTAAGCCCCTGAAGATCTTCCTACCTTGTCTTCACCATAGCAGGTTCACCGATCGGTCCTTAAGAGCTCCTCCGATGTCCTGATCCAAGCCCAAGCGGGGGGCTGAAGATGTCCATGATCCGGTAGAAGTCTTCATCCAAGCGGGGCAGAAGAGGTCTTCCATCCGATTGAAGTCTTCATCCAAGCGGGCAGAAGAGGTCTTCCATCCGATTGAAGTCTTCATCCAGGCGGCATCTTCTATCGACATCCATCTGGAGCGGAGCGGCAGCATCCTGAAGACCTCCGACGCGGAACATCCATCCTGGCCGACGACTGAACACGAATGACGGTTCCTTTAAATGACGTCATCCAAGATGGCGTCCCTCAAATTCTGATTGGCTGATAGGATTCTATCAGCCAATCGGAATTAAGGTAGGAATATTCTGATTGGCTGATGGAATCAGCCAATCAGAATCAAGTTCAATCCGATTGGCTGATCCATCAGCCAATCAGATTGAGCTCGCATTCTATTGGCTGATCGAACAGCCAATAGAATGCAAGCTCAATCTGATTGGCTGATTGGATCAGCCAATCGGATTGAACTTGATTCTGATTGGCTGATTCCATCAGCCAATCAGAATATTCCTACCTTAATTCCGATTGGCTGATAGAATCCTATCAGCCAATCAGAATTCGAGGACGCCATCTTGGATGACGTCATTTAAAGGAACCGTCATTCGTTTCAGTCGTCGGCCAGGATGGATGTTCCGCGTCGGAGGTCTTCAGGATGCTGCCGCTCCGCTCCAGATGGATGTCGATAGAAGATGCCGCCTGGATGAAGACTTCAATCGGATGGAAGACCTCTTCTGCCCCGCTTGGATGAAGACTTCAATCGGATGGAAGACCTCTTCTGCCCCGCTTGGATGAAGACTTCTACCGGATCATGGACATCTTCAGCCCCCCGCTTGGGCTTGGATCAGGACATCGGAGGAGCTCTTAAGGACCGATCGGTGAACCTGCTATGGTGAAGACAAGGTAGGAAGATCTTCAGGGGCTTAGTGTTAGGTTTATTTAAGGGGGGGTTGGGTTAGATTAGGGGTATGTGGGTGGTGGTTTGTAATGTTGGGGGGGGGGTATTGTATGTTTTTTTTTACAGGCAAAAGAGCTGAACTTCTTGGGGCATGCCCCGCAAAGGGCCCTGTTCAGGGCTGGTAAGGTAAAAGAGCTTTGAACTTTAGTAATTTAGAATAGGGTAGGGCATTTTTTATTTTGGGGGTCTTTGTTATTTTATTAGGGGGCTTAGAGTAGGTGTAATTAGTTTAAAATTGTTTTTGTTGTATTTTTCTGATGTTTGTAAATATTTTTTTATTTTTTGTAACTTAGTTCTTTTTTATTTTTTGTACTTTAGTTAGTTTATTTAATTGTAGTTATTTGTAGATATTGTATTTAATTAATGTATTGATAGTGTAGTGTTAGGTTTAATTGTAGGTAATTGTAGGTATTTTATTTATTTAATTAATTTAATGATAGTATAGTGTTAGGTTTAATTGTAACTTAGGTTAGGATTTATTTGACAGGTAATTTTGTAATTATTTTAACTAGTTAACTATTAAATAGTTCTTAACTATTTAATAGCTATTGCATCTGGTTAAAATAATTACAAAGTTGCCTGTAAAATAAATATTAATCCTAAAATAGCTACGATGTAATTATAATTTATATTGTAGCTATATTAGGATTTATTTTACAGGTAAGTATTTAGCTTTAAATAGGAATAATTTATTTAATAAGAGTTAATTAATTTCGTTAGATTAAAATTATATTTAACTTACGGGGGTGTTAGTGTTAGACTTAGCTTTAGGGGTTAATAAATTTATTAGAATAGCGGTGAGCTCCGGTCGGCAGATTAGGGATTAATAATTGAAGTTAGGTGTCGGCGATGTTAGGGAGGCAGATTAGGGTTAATACTATTTATTATAGGGTTAGTGAGGCGGATTAGGGGTTAATAACTTTATTATAGTAGCGGTGCGGTCCCTCGGCAGATTAGGGGTTAATAAGTGTAGGCAGGTGGAGGCGACGTTGAGGGGGGCAGATTAGGGGTTAATAAATATAATATAGGGGTCGGCGGTGTTAGGGGCAGCAGATTAGGGGTACATAAGTATAACGCACCTTGCGGCGGTGTGCGGACGGCAGATTAGGGGTTAAAAAAATTTAATAGAGTGGCGGCGATGTGGGGGGACCTCGGTTTAGGGGTACATAGGTAGTTTAGGGCGTTAGTGTACTTTAGAGTACAGTAGTTAAGAGCTTTATGAACCGGCGTTAGCCCAAAAAGCTCTTAACTACTGACTTTTTTCTGCGGCAGTTTTGTCGTTAGAATTCTAACGCTCACTTCAGACACGACTCTAAATACCGGATTTAGAAAGATCCCATTGAAAAGATAGGATACGCAATTTACGTAAGGGGATCTGCGGTATGGAAAAGTCGCGGCTGAAAAGTGAGCGTTAGACCCTTTTTTGACTGACTCCAAATACCGGAGGTAGCCTAAAACAGCGTTAGGAGCCTCTAACGCTGGTTTTCACGGCTACCGCCAAACTCCAAATCTAGGCCATAGTTACTATAGTATTTATATTAACTATATTAACTCTATCTAACCCTAACACCCCTAACTAAATTCTTATTAAATAAATCTAATTCATATTATAAACTAAAATATTCCTATTTAAATCTAAATACTTACCTATAAAATAAACCCTAAGATAGCTACAATATAATTAATAATTACATTATAGCTATGTTAGGGTTTATATTTATTTTACAGGTAAATTGTTAATTATTTTAACTAGGTATAATAGCTATTAAATAGTTATTAACTATTTAATAGCTACCTAGTTAAAATAATTACCCAATTACCTGTAAAATAAATCCTAACCAAGTTAGAAAATACACCTACACTATCAATAAATTAAATAAACTACAAATATCTATCTAAAAATACAATTAAATAAAGTAAACTAAATTACAAAAAAAACAAACACTAAATTACAAAAAATAAAAAAAAGATTGCAAGATTTTTAAGCTAATTACACCTATTCTAAGCCCCCTAATAAATAATAAAGCGCCCCAAAATAAAAAAAAATCCCTACACTATTCTAAATTAAAAAAAATTCAAAGCTCTTTTACCTTACCAGCCCTTAAAAGAGCCTTTTGTGGGGGCATGCCCCAAAGTAAACTGCTCTTTTGCCTGCAAAAAAAACACAATACCACCCCCCAACATTACAACCCACCACCCACATACCCCTAATCTAACCCAAACCCCCCTTAAATAAACCTAACACTACCCCCTGAAGATCTCCCTACCTTGTATTCACCCAGCCGGGCCGAACTCCTCATTCGATCCGGCAATGTGTTCCAGCAAGCGGCAGTGAAGTCTTCTTCCATCCGGGCTGTGTTCCAGCAAGCGGCAGAGAGTCTTCTTCCATCGGCGATGTCTTCAAGCAAATCGCCATCTTCAATCTTCTTTCTTCGCTCCTCCGCCGCGGAGCATCCCTCCGGCACGATGACTTCCCGACGAATGAGGTTCCTTTAAATGACGTCATCCAAGATGGCGTCCGTCGAAGTCCGATTGGCTGATAGGATTCTATCAGCCAATCGGAATTAAGGTAAAAAAATCTGATTGGCTGATTCAATCAGCCAATCAGGTTCAAGTTCAATCCGATTGGCTGATTGGTTCAGGGTTAGATAGAGTTAATATAGTTTATATAAATACTATAGTAACTATATTAACTATATTAACCCTAATATAATTAGGGTTAATATAGTTAATATATATATAATGTAATAACTATATTAACTATATTATACTTAGGGTTAATATAGATAATATAGCTGGCGGCGGGGTAGGTAGATTAAATTAGGGGTTAATAATTTTAATATAGATGGCGGCGGTGTAAAGGGTTCACATTAGGGGATAGATCAGTTAGATGGTGGAGGTTTAGGGGCTCACAGTAGGGGGTTAGTTTATGTAGATGGCGGCGGTTTAGGGGTTAAATACTTTATTAGGGATTGCGGCTGGGGATCGCGGTTGACAGGGAGATAGACATTGCGCATGCGTTAGGTGTTAGGTTTTATTTAGCAGATCGCGGTTGACAGGTAGATAGACATTGCGCATGCGTTAGGTGTTAGGTTTATTTTAGTAGCCAGTTTAGGGAGTTACGGGGCTCCAATAGTCAGCGCAAGGCTTCTTACGGCTACTTTTTGTGGTGGTGAAAATGGAGTAAGATTTCTCCTTTTTCGCCACGTAAGTCCTTACGCTGTATATTGGATACCAAACTGCGCGGGTTTGGTATACCTGCCTATGGCCCAAAAAACTACGGGCGACGGCAGAAATATACGTGTGTAACTTCTAGGTTACGCCGTATATAGGATACCAAACCTGCGCAAATATTGGCGTCGCCGACTTTTGCGGGCAACGATTTTTATCGGATCGACCCCTAGATTTAGAGTTCTGCTGCCAAAAGGGTGCATTAGCTACGCATGCTTTTTTCTGGCCGCACCTTTTAAATACCGCTGGTATTGAGAGTTCACAGAATGGCTGCGTTAGGCTCCAAAAAAGGAGCGTAAAGCATATTTAACGCTACTCAACTCTCGATACCAGCGGTGCTTACGGACGCGGCCAGCTTCAAAAACGTGCTCGTGCACGATATCCCCATAGGAAACAATGGGGCTGTTTGAGCTGAAAAAAAACTAACACCTGCAAAAAAGCCGCGTTCACCTCCTAACGCAGCCCCATTGTTTGCTATGGGGAAACACTTCCTACGTCTGCACCTAACACTCTAACATGTACCCCGAGTCTAAACACCCCTAACCTTACACTTATTAACCCCTAATCTGCCGCCCCCGCTATCGCTGACCCCTGCATATTATTATTAACCCCTAATCTGCCACTCCGTAAACCTCCACTACTTACATTATCCCTATGTACCCCTAATCTGCTGCCCCTAACACACGCCGACCCCTATATTATATTTATTAACCCCTAATCTGCCGCCCACAACGTCGCCTCCACCTGCCTACACTTATTAACCCCTAATCTGCCGAGCGGACCGCACCACTATTATAATAAAGTTATTAACCCCTAATCCGCCTCACTAACCCTATAATAAATAGTATTAACCCCTAATCTGCCCTCCCTAACATCGCCAACACCTAACTTCAAACATTAACCCCTAATCTGCCGACTGGAGCTCACCGCTATTCTAATAAATGTATTAACCCCTAAAGCTAAGTCTAACACTAACACTAACACCCCCTAAATTAAATATAATTTAAATCTAACAAAATTAATTAACTCTTATTAAATAAATTAATCCTATTTAAAGCTAAATACTTACCTGTAAAATAAACCCTAATATAGCTACAATATAAATTATAATTATATTATAGCTATTTTAGGATTAATATTTATTTTACAGGTAACTTTGTATTTATTTTAACCAGGCACAATAGCTATTAAATAGTTAAGAACTATTTAATAGCTAAAATAGTTAAAATAATTACAAAATTACCTGTAAAATAAATCCTAACCTAAGTTACAATTAAACCTAACACTACACTATCAATAAATAAATAAAATAAAATGCATACAATTATCTACAATTAAACCTAACACTACACTATCAATAAATACATTAAATACAATTCCTAAAAATAAATGCAATGAAATAAACTAATTAAAGTACAAAAATAAAAAAGAACTAAGTTACAAAAATATTTACAAACATTAGAAAAAAATTACAACAATTTTAAACTAATTACACCTACTCTAAGCACCCTAATAAAATAACAAAGAACACCAAAATAAAAAAATGCCCTACCCTATTCTAAATTACAAAAGTTCAAAGCTCTTTTAACTTACCAGCCCTGAACAGGGCCCTTTGCGGGCATGCCCCAAAGAATTCAGCTCTTTTGCCTGTAAAAAAAACATACAATACCAACTCCCCAACATTACAACCCACCACCCACATACCCCTAATCTAACCCAAACCCCCCCTTAAATAAACCTAACAATAAGCCCCTGAAGATCTTCCTACCTTGTCTTCACCATGCCAGGTTCACCGATCGATCCAGAAGAGCCTCCGATGTCTTGAACCAAGCCCAAGTGGGGGGCTGAAGAGTGATGTCCATCCTCCGGCTGAAGTCTTGATCCAAGCGGGCAGAGGAGGACATCCGGACCGGCAAACATCTTCATCCAAGCCGCATCTTCTATGTTCTTCAATCCGATGACGACCGGCTGATCTTCAAGACCTCCGGCGCGGATCCATCCTTCTTCTCCGACGACTTACAGACGAATGACGGTTCCTTTAAGGGACATCATCCAAGATGGCGTCCCTCGAATTCCGATTGGCTGATAGGATTCTATCAGCCAATCGGAATTAAGGTAGGAAAATTCTGATTGGCTGATGGAATCAGCCAATCAGAATCAAGTTCAATCCGATTGGCTGATCCGATCAGCCAATCAGATTGAGCTTGCATTCTATTGGCTGATCGGAATAGCCAATAGAATGCGAGCTCAATCTGATTGGCTTATTGAATCAGCCAATCGGATTGAACTTGATTCTGATTGGCTGATTCCATCAGCCAATCAGAATTTTCCTACCTTAATTCCGATTGGCTGATAGAATCCTATCAGCCAATCGGAATTCGAGGGACGCCATCTTGGATGACGTCCCTTAAAGGAACCGTCATTCGTCGTGAAATCATCGGAAGAAGAAGATGGGTCCGCGGTGGAGGTCTTCAAGATGGAGCCGGTCCTCATCGGATGAAGATAGAAGATGCCGCTTGGAAGAAGATAGTTGCCAGTCCGGATCTACTCTTCTTCCCGGATAGGATGAAGACTTTGGACCCTCTTCTGGACTTCTTCAGCCGTCGGATGATGGATGTCTAGCCCCCACTTGGGCTTGGATGAAGATTTCGGAGCCTGGAACGATCGGTGATACCTGGCATGGTGAAGACAAGGTAGGAAGTTCTTCAGGGCTTAGTGTTAGGTTTATTTAAGGGGGGTTTGGGTTAGATTAGGGGTATGTGGGTGGTGGGTTGTAATGTTGGGGGGGTATTGTATGGTTTTTTTTACAGGCAAAAGAGCTGAATCCTTTGGGGCATGCCCCGCAAAGGGTCCTGTTCAGGGCTGGTAAGGTAAAAGAGCTTTGAACTTTTTAATTTAGAATAGGGTAGGGCATTTTTTTATTTTGGGGGTCTTTGTTATTTTATTAGGGGGCTTAGAGTAGGTGTAATTAGTTTAAAATTGTTGTAATTTTTTTCTAATGTTTGTAAATATTTTTTTATTTTTTGTAACTTAGTTCTTTTTTATTTTTTTGTACTTTAGTTAGTTTATTTCATTGTATTTATTTGTAGGAATTGTATTTAATTTATTTATTGATAGTGTAGTGTTAGGTTTAATTGTAGATAATTGTAGGTATTTTATTTAATTTATTTATTGATAGTGTAACTTAATTGTAACTTAGGTTAGGATTTATTTTACAGTTAATTTTGTAATTATTTTAACTATTTTAGATTTAAATAGTTCTTAACTATTTAATAGCTATTGTACCTGGTTAAAATAAATACAAAGTTGCCTGTAAAATAAATATAAATCCTAAAATAGCTATAATATAATTATAATTTATATTGTAGCTATATTAGGGTTTATTTTACAGGTAAGTATTTAGCTTTAAATAGGAATAATTTATTTAATAAATTAATTAATTTCGTTAGATTTAAATTATATTTAACTTAGGGGGGTGTTAGTGTTAGGGTTAGACTTAGCTTTAGGGGTTAATACATTTATTACAGTAGCGGCGAGATTAGGTCGGCAGATTAGGGTTAATAATTTAAGTTAGGTGTCGGCGATGTTAGGGAGGGCAGATTAGGGGTTAATACTATTTATTATAGGGTTATTGAGGCGGGAGTGAGGCGGATTAGGGGTTAATAACTTTATTATAGTAGCGGTGATATCCGCTCGGCAGATTAAGGGTTAATAAGTGTAGGCAGGTGGAGGCGACGTTGAGGGGGGCAGATTAGGGGTTAATAAATATAATATAGGGGTCGGCGGTGTTAGGGCAGCAGATTAGGGGTACATAAGTATAACGTAGGTGGCCGTCGGCAGATTAGGGGTTAAAAAAATTTAATCGAGTGGCGGCGATGTGGGGTACCTCAGTTTAGGGGTACATAGGTAGTTTATGGGTGTTAGTGTACTTTAGATCACAGTAGTTAAGAGCTTTATAAACCGGCGTTAGCCCAGAAAGCTCTTAACTACTGACTTTTTTCTGCGGCTGGAGTTTGGTCGTTAGATTTCTAACGCTCACTTCAGCCACGACTCTAAATACCGGAGTTAGAAAGATCCCATTGAAAAGATAGGATACGCAATTGACGTAAGATGATCTGCGGTATGGAAAAGTCGTGGCTGGAAAGTGAGCGTTAGACCCTTTCCTGACTGACTCCAAATACCGGCGGTAGCCTAAAACCAGCGTTAGGAGCCTCTAACGCTGGTTTTGACGGCTACCGCCAAACTCTAAATCTAGGCCTAAGAAAATAGATTATACAGTCTTTACTATAAATAAATCCTGTCTGTAGTCGAAAGTCCAAGAAAATCTCCAAAAAAGACCATCTTTGTTTTCCCAAGTCATATAGTGCATATGGTATAGTATGTACATACAATGCAGACTCCCATTCACTTTTATAGGCCTTCTCACCGTATCACCCACAGCAGATAGCTTTGTCAGCGCGTTTCAACCCTTATTGAAATGTACTGAATCATGAAAGAAAAATGTTGTGTTTATGGCCATTTAAGTTTGTTTACCAGTGTTTCCGTTTTCAGTTTTTTCCTGATTCTAGTTCTGACCTGGGTGTGTTTTCGTGTATCTCCTGCTTTTGCCCAACTATACTACTGCAATTTCAAAATGTTCAAAACCTTGGAAGAGGTATTGGCCTGTTTTCTGTATTCTTTCTGCTGTGCTGCAGCAAACTTGAACTGCTTGAGAGTACTTGATTCTTGCAAAGCTCCTAAGTTTGCTCATGTCACCTTCAGTGTGCTGCCTCATTCTCAGACTATATCAGGTATAAAACGTATCCTGCTGTTATATGCTCTTCCACTCACCTACAGTCCAGATACTGATTTCTGGCTTACTCCTGTCCCTCATACTGCACTCCAACAAGACTTGATAACTGTACCTTTGTTCCTTACTATGAAGCCTGTTCTTAAATTTAGCTTTTATGATAAAAGTCACTTGTTGGATTGAGCTATTTTTCCTTTCTGGCACCATTTTGTATATACAATGTGAGCTGTTTTTCTATTCCAAGACAAACAGAATTACTTTAGAGACCATCCTAGACTAATTTGATGATCAAACTAATTTAGAAGTCATTTGCACATCATCAGGGTTGTAAAGTCATCAGCTAAGGTAAACAATTCTGGGTGATGACTTCAGAATGATTAGCAGATTACCTTACTTACTTCACAAGCATGAACAGCCAGTGAATGTCATCTAATTTAAATATTTTGGCCTGTGGTCATACTTCAGGGTAGATTCTGATGACTAGTCTGGAGTCATCGATTGCTTCAGAATAATTTCAGGAAGATCATCCTTTTTAACCACAGATATCATAGGTATTCCATTTTCCTTAATAGGCAAATTGTTTGTTTCCCATTCCTTTGTCTCAGGAATGTTAATACCACATATTTTGAAATTGCTTATGGCTCATATATCCTGCATCACTCTAAATGTAAATGTATCTTACTTATTCAAAACACATCATAGTTGATTTTTAAACATATATTGCCCTTGCTTTTTCTTTTACATCTAATAAAATAGTTCATAAAAAAATCATCTGGCCTAATGCAATCTGTTATACTCTTATTTGAGCAATGTGTTTTTTTAATCACTTGTTTTATCTGCCATTACCTTTTATTACTTGTTGTTCACTGTTGTAAATGTAATTTTAATAATGTAATTTACACTTATGCATTCTGTTTAAACTGAATGTAACACAGATTTGTTGTGAAAATTAAGAATACATTTTATAGTACCTGGTAAATTAGTATAAAAGCTATAATCATATCACATTTTTGTAAAATGTGTGTTTGAATGTGCAGTTAAAATATTTTGCATATGTTTTCATTTATATTTCCAATTAAAAGAAATATACATAAATGTAGAAAATAATATGTGTACAATGTAAAAGAAAATAAATGCATTAAAATAAATAATACAATTTAAAATAAAAATATACTTTCAAAATGTATCATACAGAAATGCATAAACTTTATAAATCATTATTCTCATAAAAAATATATATTATATGTACTGCAACATTTTTCATGCTCTTACCCATTAAAGGAAGTCATTTTACATTACTGATCCTATTTAGGATTAAACGCAAAGGGCTAGAATATGCAGTGAAAAATGCAAGTGATATAGAGTGGTGCTAATACCTCTCTTTCAAAATCCATACACCTTTCAGTATTTGGTTAAATTCTTTGTTGCAACTTAAAAAGGCAACATTCTATAGAGATAATGTATAACAATTACTTCCTTTAAGAAGGATGATGCCTGCCCAAGCCTCTCCTCCGTCTTGTTGAATGTCAATTGTATATCGATAATGGCGGTGCTTCACCTCCCAAGTTATCTTTCAAAGAGCCTGAAGTTCAAAACCCCGCCGGCATGGAGAGAAATCACGCAAAATCTATGTGATTTTTTTAAGACCTTGTATTGTAATGTAGGAGTCTCTATTTCACATAAAGAAAACTACACAGCAACATAAACATTTCCAAGATCAAATTTGTGTTTCGACAATTTTTAAGGACCTTGCTGTACTGCAAAGACTTCTTAGATCATCTCACCCGAGTGGTGAGGTTTTGAATATCAGGTCCAAAGTCTTAATATCAACAGCATCTCAAGCACAAGGAGACCAGAAATAGGCCTCAATATTCAAAATATTGACAAACCGCAGAGAATTTTCCTGTGTGGTTTTGCCAAGCCCACTGTCTTTTGGTCTGTTGATATATTCTAAAAAAGAGGGCTGAACCTTGTTGTGCTGATGCGTGGCAATGTTTCTCCCACAGGATATAATGGAGATCAACCTCTGAAAGTCTGCTGACATCTCCACCGAGCAGTGTTGTAGGAGGCGGGGCGGGGGGGGGATATCTTTAAAGAATGTTTACACATTATAGACTGTGCCATTGCGAAAATAAATGTTTTCTGTGTAGTAACATTTCAAATTATGCATATTCAAATTCCCTGTACATTCACTAGAATTGTCACACTGGGAAATATCACCAGTGAAAAGCAGGCGGAGTTGATGTGGCTTTAAAGGGATAGCTAAGATGGAGGACAGTGCTTTGAATATTAGAAACCCACAGCAATGTTTTCCCATTAAAATACAGGCTAATACCATGGACGGCCCAGTAAACTCTAATGGAACGCCTATACATTTGTCATGTATGTGATTGACTTTCAGCTAGATTACGAGTTTTGAGCGCTATAGGGAAATTAACGATTGATACAAAGCGGCAATATTTAACCTCCCTATAGCACTGCTATTAAAGGTTTTGAAAAACCCGGCTTGCACGGACGATATGGTGGCGTTTAGCTCCATACCTCACCCAAATACAAGCAGTGTTTTGACATGCTCTTGCATGATTTCCCCGTAGACATCAATGGGGAGAGTCAGCTAAAAAAAAAGCCTAACACCTGAGATCATGGAAACAAAAGCTCCGTAACGCAGCCCCATTGATGTCTATGGGAAAGAAAAAGTTATGTTTAAACCTAACACCCTAACATAAAAACCACATCTAAACACCCCTAATCTGCCACCTCCGACATCGCCGCCAACCTACATAATGTTATTAACCCCTAATTTACCGCCCCAAACATTGCCGCCTCCTACATAAAACTATTAACCCCTAATCTGCCACCCTTAACATCGCCGCCACCTACATTACACGTATTAACCCCTAATCTGCTGCCCTAACATCGACGGCACCTACATTACAGTTAATAACCCCTAATCTGCTGGCCCTAACATCGCCGCCTCCTACCTACACTTATTAGCCCCTAATCTGCCGCGCCCAATGTTGTTGCCACTATACTAAAGTTATTAACCCCTAAAACTCCCACATCACTAACACTACATAAATTAACCCCTAAACCTAACCCTAACGTCACCCTGAACCTAACCCTAACACCCCCTAACTTAAATATAATTAAAATAAATCTAAATAAAACTTACAATTATTACCTAAATAATTCCTATTTAAAACTAAATACTTACCTATAAAATAAAACCTAAGCTATCTACAATATAACTAATAGTTACATTGTAGCTAGCTTAGGTTTTATTTTTATTTCACAGGTAAGTTTGTTTTTTATTTTAACTAGGTAGGCTAGTTAGTAAATAGTTATTAACTATTTACTAGGTACCTAGTTAAAATAAATACAAAGTTACCTGTAAAATAAAACCTTACCTGCCTTACACTAAAACCTAACATTACACTAAAATAAAATAAATTAAGTTAATAAATTACAATTATCTAAATTGCAATAAAAAAATAAACACTAAATTACACAAAATAAAAAACTAAATTATCAAAAATAAAAACAAATTACTACTAATCTAATAGCCCTATCAAAATAAAAAGCCCACCCAAAATAAAAAAAACTCTAGCCAACACTAAACTGCCAATGGCCCTTAAAAGGGCCTTTTGCGGGGCATTGCCCCAAAGAAATAAACTCTTTTACCTGTTAAAAAATATACAAACAACCCCCCCAACAGTAAAACCCACCACCCACACAACCAAACCCCACAAATAAAATTCTATCTAAATAAACCTAAGCTAAACATTGCCATTAAAAGGGCATTTGGATGGGCATTGCCCTTAAAAGGGCATTTAGCTCTTTTACGGTGCCCAAACCCACCCAATAAACCCTTAAAAAAACCTAACACGAACCCCCGACAATCCACATACAGTTTTCGAAGACCGGACATCCATCCTCATCCAGTTGGCAGAAGTCTTCATCCAAGCGGGCAGAAGTCCTCATCGAAACCAGCAGAAGTCTTCATCCAAGCGGGCAGAAGTTCTCATCAAAGCCGGCAGATGTCTTCATCCAAGCGGGCAGAAGTTTTCATCCAGACAGCATCTTCTATCTTTATCCATCCGGCGCGGAGCCGGTCCATCTTCAAGACATCCGGCGCGGAGCATCGTCTTCTTCTGATCGTCGCTGGAAAATGAAGGTTCCCTTTAAGTGACGTCATCCAAGATGGCATCCCTTACATACCGATTGGCTGATAGAGAATTCTATCAGCCAATAGGTATTAAAGGGGATGTTTTGAAGATGGACCCTCTCCGCGCCGGATGGATGAAGATAGAAGATGCCATCTGGATGAAGACTTCTGCCCGCTTGGATGAAGACTTCTGCTGGCTTCCCTGAACAAAAGGTCTTTAGGGAACGTTTTAAAGGAGGAGAGGTTGGGGGAAAGTCTGACAGCTCGAGGAAGGTAGATCTTTCATAAGTCTGAAATTAACTGGCCAGTTAACGTGAGCATCAACGCTCCCAAGACCGCCCCACTGTGAGTTCCGAAATATCACACCGGACGATAGGAGCATTTTTCAAAGTGGAGAACCGGTAAAGGGCGAAACCTGTACCTGCTGTATTCAAAGAGATCAGCCTAAGGATTGGTTCCCGTGAAGTCCAGCTATTTCCGGCAAAGAGTCTGAAGACGCCGCCACAATTGAACAAGCCCGATAGGCAGGGTAAGAGATTTTAAACCTCCTGACATTCACAAGAATTGAATATACAAGGGGAAAGATCTGTCTTATAACGAACATCCTTTAGAAAGATATCATCTGAAATTCATTTTAATAAGCTCAAATATAGAGCTATATCTGCTTTATTCACTCAAGCGAGCATTACCTGGGAAACACCAGTCGATTTTACAGAGACAGTCACTTTGTAACACTGCCTTAAGGGATATTAACTCACCTCGTTTTAAATATTCACCTCTCCTGCTGCATATGCATAAATATTTTTAAGGATTCGCATACTCAGTGCAATATTATTATTAATATTGAACTGGGAGTTCTAAATTCACCTATCAAGTGCATTCTTACAAATTGAACAATATATGCTACTTAAGGATATAAGGACCAACGTGGGATTTTAGAGATATTCTGACATTTCAGAGGTTAAACACATTTTTTCACAGTAAAAACATGTTTCATTGTCTGTGTCACCATCTTTTAACGATTTTTGCTGCAGCTTTTCTTTTTTTTTTTTTTTATTCTTTTTGTATTTTTTTTTTTAACGAGCGACAGTGTGTCTAATGATATATTTTTTTATCTGCTTGATCATCTTATGGTATTTATACTAAGAATTTCCATTTGTACCTGTTAACATTATTACATGGTAGCTAATTTAATAATTGTACACTGCAACTCATAAGTACTTGTTACATCCTGTTTGGACCTTGATACTTTTTACCTCTGTATATGTTATTTAACGCTGTCATATAAACAGTTATTTAATATAGAGTTTTACCTCCTACCATTGTACATTTACCAGTAGTTTCAATTTTCATTTCCACATTGAACATTTACATACATATACATATATTAATAAATATTCTATTTAATTGATTTAGCAATTTCTGTGTGTTTTTTTAATACAATACTATTGGTTCATTTGTGTTTTTGTAATAACAGTATTACCCAACAAATTTTGTGCTATTAGCCTTAGTAAGGTTATTTCGACTTCCTTTTAGAGACAGTCAGCCATAGACGCCACCAAATTTGTGAGATCTTTGCAACTTTAGAGTTGGCAAATCTGTTGTTTAGAACAGTTTGATACACACACTCCTGTCGTTGTCTTCACAACATCAGAGAGTGAGCAGAGATAGGAGAATACCAGATCAATAGAGTGTCCATCACAGTGGGTAGGGAATAGGGTGGATTGTGAGAGGCCGAGGGAGTTAGTGAGTGAAAGAAGTTTAGAGGCAGCAGGGGCAGATGGGTTGTCAATGGGGATGTTGAAGTCCCTAGGATTAGAGCAGATATATTTATAGAGAGAAAGTAAGGAAAGCCAGCATAAAAGTTGTCAAGGAATTGGGAGGTTGGTCCCAGGGGGGCGATAGATAACTGCTACTCTGAAGAGAGGGGGAGAACAGACAAATGCAGTGGACTTCGAAGGAGGAAAAGAGAGAGATGTAATTAGTTTAGGTGTAATTAGTTTAAAATTGTTGTAATAATTTTCTAATGTTTGTTAAATATTTTTTTATTTTTGTAACTTAGTTCTTTTTTATTTTTTGTACTTAGTTAGTTTATTTAATTGTAGGTATTGTATTTAATTAATTTATTGCTAGTGTAGTTGTTAGGTTTAATTGTAACTTAGGTTAGGATTTATATTTATTTTACAGGTAATTTTGTAATTATTTTAACTAGGTAGCTATAAATAGTTATTAACTATTTAATAGCTATTGTACCTAGTTAAAATAATTACAAAGTTGCCTGTAAAATAAATATTAATCCTAAAATATCTACAATATAATTATAATTATATTGTAGCTATATTAGGGTTTATTTTATAGGTAAGTATTTAGCTTTAAATAGGAATAATTTATTTAATAAGAGTTAATTTATTCGTTAGATTTAAAATATATTTAATGTAGGGGGGTGTTAGTGTTAGGGTTAGATTTAGCTTTATAGGGGTTAATACATTATTAGAGTAGCGGTGAGATCCGGTCGGCAGATTAGGGGTTAATTATTGTAGGCAGGTGGAGGCGACGTTGGGGCGGCAGATTAGGGTTAATAAATATAATATAGGGTCGGCGGTGTTTAGGGGCAGCAGATTAGGGGTACATACGGATAACGTAGGTTGCGGCGGTGTGCGGTCAGCAGATAGGGGTTAATAATTGTAGGTAGGTGGCGGCGATGTTGGGGTCGGCAGATTAGGGGTTAATAAATATTATGTAGGTGTCGGCGGAATTAGGGCAGCAGATTAGGGGTACATAGGGATAACTAGGTGGCGGCGGTGTGCGGTCGGCAGATTAGGGGTTAAAAAATTTTAATATAGTGGCGGCGATGTGGGGACCTCGTTTAGGGTACATAGGTAGTTTATGGGTGTTAGTGTACTTTAGAGCACAGTAGTTAAGAGCTTTATAAACCGGTGTTAGCCCAGAAAGCTCTTAACTACTTACTTTTTTCTGCGGCTGAGTTTTGTCGTTAGATTTCTAACGCTCACTTCAGCCAAGACTCTAAATACCGGGCGTTAGGAAGATCCCATTGAAAAGATAGGATACGCAAATGACGTAGGGGGATCTGCGGTATAGAAATGTCGCAGCTGGAAAGTGAGCGTTAGACCCTTTCCTGACTGATTCTAAATACCAGCGGTAGCCCAAATCCAGCGTTAGGAGCCTCTAACGCTGGTTTTGAAGGCTAACGCCAAACTCTAAATCTAGCCGAAAGGCAGTAAAACAAAACATTTCTATTAAAACTATAGGAGCTGCGTAATTGTATTGTATAATGTTACAAAATGTATTTAAACTGTAAATGTAATTGTACTAATCTTCTATTGTGTCCTTAGGCATGTATTTTTACTTATTTTAAGATTGTAATTGCGCGTTCTCAATATTCATACTTGGATTATATTGAGAATGTACATTTGTGATTGCGATATTCATATTCCACAATATTGCAATCGTGTTTCCATAGTTCACAATATTGTGATCGTTTTTTCCATGTTTCCATATTTCACAATATTAATATCACAGTTACGTGTTGTAATATTCATATTTTATAATATTGTGAGCGCAATTGCACAATCGTGTTTTACTTATAATATTGTGATCATACTGTAGCAAACGTGTTGTCTAATACTTTAATAACAAGCAATAGAAGCATGGCTTGGATACGGCTTCTTAGCAGAAACGTGTCAGCCACGTATGGTTATAAAGGCCAATCTTTCCTATGTACCACTGTACTTTTAAGGGAGAAATAAAAGTTATATTTTACACTCCGGTGCTGTTCGCATTCTATTGCTTGTTACTTGGAACTGTCAGTTAGCGAACGTTAGCACGGAGGATTTCAATTAACACCTGGATAGTGCCTAAAAGGTATCCCTCCCTCCCTCACCTATCCATGTTTACTGACCGTGGAGGAATCTGAAAGAGCCCCTGTACGCTGAGTGTTCCCAATGAAACCAGCAGTGAAGAGAGACCCAGTCACAGGATTCAGCAGGTACGCTAGTTCTGTGAGAGATCAGAGAGATCTTCCAGGAGATGTCTGAAAGAGAATCTGAAAGCTTTTGGTAGCTTGTTCCCTGGAGCCAAAGGGGGTTAAGGATAAGAGCAGCAATGCAAAGAGACCCAGTGACCGTACCCCGCTGGATAAAAGCTCTGTGAATGTTTGGAGATAAAGGGATTAGAAGTGGGGATACCCGCACTAAGTTACAATTTGAACTTGACTGTGCAGCATTGAAGTTATGTAGCACTGAAGTGGTGTGTGTGCATGTTACCTTCTGATGGTGTTTTTCAACAGAGACAAGGGAACATTTTTTTCTTTTTGTGATATGTATAATACTACATATCTATATCTATAGATATTATTAATATAAATTTAGAACATGTTTGCTACAGTGCGATCGCAATATTGTTAGTAAAACATGATTGCAATATTATGGAATATGAATATTACAAAAGCGAAAACGCGATCACAATATTGTGAAATACGGAAACAAGAAAACACGACTGCAATATTGTGAAATATGAATATTGCGATAATGAATGCACTTTCTAAATATAATGTAAATATAATATGAAAATGCGCAATTGCAATCTTTAAAATAAGCAAAAATACACGACTAAGGACACAATAGGAGATTAGTACAATAACATTTACAGTTTACATACACAGTGTAACATTATACTATACAATACCATATACAGTAAACAATCTATATACACATTTCATATAGCTACATCACCCCAGCTCCTTAGGTGTATTATTAACATAAATAATTCACTATTGTATTTTACGAACATGGGTGAGTTTCTGATGGCTAGGATAGGGTCAGAAGACAGTATCACACTTTTTATTGCAGAAAAAAATGTAGTGTAACAGAGAAATTCCTTTCTTCATTACAATTGTCATATGGAAAACCAAAACTGATAATCGAGGGACTCAACAAAGATTAAACATGCTCCTGTTTCATATCATTTTGCAGATGTTTAAGTCTTAACGGAGGAGAAAACATGTAGCTGTCTGGAAAAATTAGAATAAATTTGTTCAGAAGATAATTCCTGTGGCTATAAAACTAAATATATAGAATAAATCAGCATACCTCCACAATTGTTTACAGATGTTGTTTGCAAATGAATATTTTGTAGTTATTATGTAGATGTAGTTGTGCTAAATTTTCTATCTATTAAGGACACATTTTAGTTGAAATATGATATGCTCTGAATTGCTACAGCTCTTATGGAACTCTATGAGGGATATTTATCAAGCCGTCAGCCGCAAATACACTGGAATTCCGCAGCGTAATTGTGGCGAGCCTGATTCGACCTAGTTATCAAAGCCTATAGTTGAAATTTGTGATGTAACATATTATCCGCCGGTCTCACTCCGACACAGATCGATGCTTACGTCATTACAGATGTTCCGAATACAAATTCGGCACTATCTGACTACTTTTGCAAGTTATCAAATTTCTAACAGGTACGCTCGCCAAAATTTATGGCCCAGCGTAGCTGGTTTTCAATCTGCCACCCTGGAGGCCGCAGATTCCATAGGAATCGATGGGATTCTAAAAGCTGCGAGAGCTCATGTTCAATGCTGCCAGATATCCCAATGATTTCTATGCTAGAAAAACAGTAAAGTTTACACCTAATATCTTAACATAAGCCCCGAGTCTAAACACCCCTAATCTGCCGCCCCGACCCCACCGCAACTAAATAAATTTATTAACCCCTATTCCACCGCTCCCGGACCCCCCGCCACCTAAATAAAGTTATTAACCCCTACCCCTCCCACCACAACTAAATAAATGTATTAACCCCTATCCCGCCGCTCCTGGAGCCCACCACAACTAAATAAATGTATTAACCCTTATCCCACCGCAGCCCAGGCCCCGTCGCAACTAAATAAAGTTATTAACCCCTATCCCGCTGCTCCCGGAGCCCATGTATTGACCCCTATCCTGTTGCTCCCAGAGCCCACCACAACTGTAATACAATTATTAACCCCTAAATCCCTGGCCTCCCACATCACTACCACTAACTAAACATATTAACCCCTAAACCACCAGCCCTCCACCTCACCATAAATAAAATTAAGCTATTAACCCCTAAACCTAACAACCCGCTAACTATACATTAAATTTTAACTCATCCCTATCTTATAATAAATTTAAACTTACCATTAGAATTAAAATAAACTATATTAAACTATTAATTAACCTACCCTAACTATTATACTAAAATTACATTAAACTAACAATTAAATTAACTATATTACATATTTAAAAAAACTAACCCTACTCAAGTTATTTAAATCTATTATTAAAAATGACTAAATTACAAAAAAAATAACAACTAAGTTACAAAAAATAAAAAACACTAAGTTACAAAAAATAAAAAACACTAAGTTACAAAAATAACTAAGTTACAAAAAAAACAGTATCAACAATAAAAAAGAATTAAACCTAATCTAAGAGCCCTATCAAAATTAAAAAGACCCCCCAAAATAAAAAAAAACCTAGCCTACACTAAACTACTAATGGCCCTTAAAAGGGCCTTTTGCAGGGCATTGCCACAAAGAAATTAGCTCTTTTACCTGTAAAAAAAAAAAATACAAACACCCCCCATGAGTAAAACCCACCACCCACACAACCAACCCCCCCAAATAAAACCCTATCTAAAAAACCTAAGCTCCCCATTGCCCTGAAAAGGGCATTTGTAAGGGCATTTTGCTCTTTTACTGCCCTTAGTCCCTAACCTAAAATTAAAACCTACCCAATAAGCTCTTAAAAAACCTAACACTAACCACAGACGATCCACTTACAGTTTTCCAAGACCGGACATCCATCCTCATCCAAGCGGCAGAAGTCCTCAGCGAAGCCGGCAGAAGTCTTCATCCAAGCGGGCCAAAGTCTTCATCCAAGTGGGCAAAAGACTTCATCCAGACAGCATCTTCTATCTTCATCCATCCGGCGCAGAGTGGCTCCATCTTCAAGACATCCGGCCAATAGGATTGAGCTTTCATCCTATTGGATGTTGCAATCAGCCAATAGGATTGAGCTTGCATTCTATTGGCTAATTGGAATAGGCTAGGGTTTTTTTTTATTTTGGGGAGTCTCTTTTATTTTGATAGGGCTCTTAGATTAGGGGACCTATTTATCAAGCTGTCAACTGTGCTGCATTCACCGGCACGCTCGCCTGACATCACCTAACTTCGCTGCCGCGGACCTGAATACGTTCTCAATATTTAACAAAAAAGCTGTTTAAATGCTGCACACTAAGTACGGGGCGATGAGCAGTGGACTGTTGTTAACTAAAAGTCATCGATCTCGGTGCTCTTCGGCTTTTTCCCAGCTTGATTTGTATACTGTCACTAAGCACCGCCACTATACTAAACTGTTTAAACCCTATCCCACTGCTCCCTGACCCTGCCACAACTAAATAAAGTTATTAATCCATAAACCGCTGCTCCCGGACACGACCGCCACTCTAATAAAGTTAACCCCTATTCCTCTGCTCCCGGAGCCCACCGTCACCTACATTATGTTAATACCCCCTAATCTGCTGCCCCCTACACCGCCGCCACCTACATTATACTTAGTAACCCCTAATCTGCCACCCCCTATACCGCCGCCACCTACATAAAGTTATTAACCCCTATTCCTCCGCTCCCAGAGCCCACCACAGCTAAATAAAGTTATTAACTCCTAAACCGCCAGCCCCCCACATCGCCATAAACTAAATTAACCTATTAACCCCTAAACCCAACAAACCGCTAACTTTATATTAAATTTTAACTCATCCCTATCTTAACATAACTTTAAACTTACCTTTAACATTACATTAAACTATAATAAATTAATAATTAACCTACCCTAACTATTATAATAAAATTACATTAAACTATATTAAATTAATAATTAACCTACCCTAACTTTTATACTAAAATTACATTAAACTATATTAAATAAAAATTAATCTAACCTAACTTTTAAACTAAAATTATATTAAACTACAAATTAAATTAACTATATTACATATTTAAACACCTAACCCTACTCAAATAATTTAAATCTACACTAAAAAATTACAAAGTTATAAAAAACTAACAACTAAATTACAAGAAATTATGAAAGATTTAAACTAATTACACCTAATCTAAGGGCCCTATGAAAATAGAAAAGCCCCCTCAAAATAAAAAAATCCTAGCCTACAATAAACTAAAAATAGCCCTTAAAAGGGCCTTTTGTGGGGCATTGCCCCAAATAAATCATCTCTTTTACCTGTAAAAAAAATACACATACACCCCAACAGTAAAACCCACCACCCACACAACCAACCCCCCAAATTAAAACCTAATCTAAAAAAACCTATGCTCCCCATTGCCCTGAAAAGGGCATTTAGCTCTATTACAGCCCAAACCCTAATCTAAAAATACACCCATTCAATACACTGTTAAAAAATCCTAACACTAACCCCAGAACATTCACTTACAGTTTTGAAGATCCGACATCCATCCTCCAAGAAGCCAGCAGAATTCTTCATCCAAGCGGCCAAAGTCTTCATCCAAGCCCGCAGAAGTCTTCACCCAGACGGCATCTTCTATCTTCATCCATCCGGCACGGAGCGGCTCCATCTTCAAGACATCCGACGCAGAGCATCCTCTTCTGACGACGGCTTCTTTGGAATGAAGGTTCCTTTAAATGATGTCATCCAAGATGGCTTCCCTTAGATTCCGATTGGCTGATTGAATTCTATCAGCCAATTGGATTTAAGGTTGAAAAAATCCTATTGGCTGTTGCAATTTTTGTGTAACTTAGTGTTTGTTATTTTTTGTAACTTAGTTGTTAGTTTTTTGTAACTTTTTTTAGTGTAGATTAAAAATATTTGAGTAGGGTTAGGTTTGGTTAGGGTTAATTAATATATAATATAGTTAATTTAATTTGTAGTTTATTGTAATTTTAGTATAAAAGTTAGGGTAGGTTAATTATTAATTTAATATAGTTTATTGTAATTTTAGTATAATAGCTAGGGTAGATTAAATTAATTAGTTTAATATAGGTTTATATAATTTTAGTAGTACAGTTAGGGTAGATTAATTAATAGTTTAATATAGTTTAATTTGAATCTAAAGGTAAGTTTAAATTTATTATAAGATAGGGATGAGTTACTATTTAATATAAAGTTAGCGGGTTGTTAGGTTTAGGGGTTAATAGTTTAATTTAGTTTATGGCAATGTGGGGGGGGGGGGCTGGCGGTTTAGGGGTTAATAGGTTTAGTAAGTGGTAGTGATGTGGGAGGCCAGGGGTTTAGGGGTTAATAACTTTATGTTGGTGGCGGCAGTGTCGGGAGCGGCAGATTAGGGGTTAATAACTTTTATTTAGGTGGCGGCGGTGTTGGGCGGCAGATTAGGAGTTTATAAGTATAATGTAGGTGGCGGCTGTGTAGGGGGCGGCAGATTAGGGGTTAATAAGTATAATGTAGGTGGCGGCGGTGTAGGGGGCGTCAGATTAGGGGTGTTTAGACTCGGGGTACATGTTAGGGTGTTAGGTGTAAACTTAAATTTTATTCTCCCATAGGAATCAATGGGATATCGGGCAGCAGCAAACATGAGCTTTCGCTGCTTTCAGACTCCCATTGATTCCTATGGCATCTGCCGCCTCCAGGATTGAAAACCAGGTATGCTGGGCTGGAATAGTGGTGAGCGTATCTGGTAGATTTTTGTTAACTTGCAAAAGTAGTCAGATAGTGCCGAATTTGCATTTGGAACATCTGTAGTGACGTAAGCATCGATCTGTGTTGGACTGAAACCGGCGGATCGTATGTTACGTCACAAAATTCTACTTTTAGCCTTTGTAAATAAGGCGAATCAAGCTCTCCCCAATTACGCTGCAGAATTCCAGCATATTTGTGGTTAACGACTTGATAAATAGGCCTCTATGTGTAATTCTTTTTTACTTTTGATACTGTGGGTTTTTAATTTTTGTAACTTAGTGTTTTTTAATTTTTGTAACTTATTTATTATTTTTTTAAATTTTGTAATTTTTAATAATAGACTTAAATAATTTGAATAGGGTTATGTTTTTAAACATGTAATATAGTTAATTTAATTGATTGTTTAATATAATTTTAGTATACTAGTTAGGGTAGGTTAATTAATAGTTTAATATAGTTTAATGTAATTTTAGTATAATAGTTAGTTAATTAATAGTTTAATATAGTTTATTTTACTTCTAAAGGTAAGTTTAAATTTATTATAAGATAGGGATGAGGTAATTATAATGTAAAGTTAGCGGCTTGTTAGGTTTAGGGGTTAATAGCTTAATTTAGTTTATGGTGATGTTGGGGGCTGGCGGTTTAGGGGTTAATAAGTTTAGTAAGTGGTAGTGATGTGGGAGGCCAGGGGTTTAGGGGTAAATACATTTATTTAGTGGCGGTGGGGTCCGGGTGCGGCGGTTTAGGGGTTAGTGGTTAATACCTTAATTTAGTTGCGGAGGGGTTCTGGAACGGCGGGATAGGGGTTAATAACTTTATTAAAGTTGTGGTGGGGTCTGGGAGCAGCGGGATAGGGGTTAATAACTTTATTAAAGTTGCAGCGGGGTCCGGGAGCGGCGGGATAGGGGTTAAACATTTTAGTATAGTGGTGGTGTTTAGTTACAGGGTATAAACAACGTTGGAAAAAAGCCGAATAGCAGCGAGATTGATGACTGTTAGTTAACAACAGTCCGCTGTAATTGGTGCGCAGGTTTTTGACTGCTTTTTTAATAAATATGGAGATCGTATTCAGGTCCGCGGCCACGATGTTAGGCGAGCGTTTTGGTCCCAGTGAATGAAGCACAGTTGACGGCTTGATTATTCGGCCTCTAGGAGGCCCATTTATCAAGCTCCGAATGGAGCTTGGGGTCCCGTGTTTCTGGCAAGTCTGAAGACTTGCCAGAAACAGCAGTTATAAAGCAGCGGTGTAAAGACCGCTGCTCCATAACCCTGTCTGCCTGCTCTGAGCAGGCGGACAGGAATCACCACAATTCAACCTGATCGAGTACGATCGGGTTGATTGACACCTCCCTGCTGGTGGCCCATTGGCCGCGAGTCTGCAGGGGGCGGCGTTGCACCAGCAGCTCTTGTGAGCTACTGGTGCAATGCTAAATACGGAGAGCGTATTGCTCTCTGCATTCAGCGAGGTCTGTCTGACCTGATCCGCACTGTCGGATCAGGTCTGACAGACATTTTATAAATAGGCCTCTATGTGTATATATACGCTTTTTTCATTAAATACACTTTGAAAAGGCCAATGAGTGGCTTCACATATCTTGTATATTTAACCCGTTGGCACCCTGGCGGTTGTTTACTAGGTGAGAGTGCTCCTTTTGGCCTTTATATATATATATATATATATATATATATATATATATATATATATATTCAGTCACACAACACTGCGATTACTGGCTTTGTTCAGCTCAGGCCCTCAAGTTGGACTATATCTATAATAAATGTTTGTATATATATATATTGAAATAAAGATGAAATAATATCCAGGCGTCCTCATAAGGTAAAAAATCCATATCTTTATTCTCAGCAGGTCATATCACAGTTAAAAGACCCTGTGCAGCAGAGCCTCTGATAAAAAACAATTCAGCAAGCACAGCCTAACATGTTTCGGCCAGCCTGGCCGTAATCATAGACAACATATATATATATATATATATATATATATATATATATATATATATATATATATATATATACCAGAGTAGGACTTCGCCGGGACTTCCCCAAAACGTCACTATGCCTGTTAAATAAAAACTTTTATTGGTTATAAGTCCCGGTGAGTGCTTCCTCGCATTATTATAATGCTGATTATACTATCTCAAAAACAAGCTTTTCTACAGTGATTAAAAAAGGAAGATGATGATTGGTTAAGGGGTCCATTTAAACTTTTTAGTATTCTCTAATACTACATCTCTGAAGAAGCATCAGATGGATGCCAGGAAATATACGACAAGCTTAATATCTTAAACAAAACAGTAGCCAAGTAAAGAGAATGCCTATATATATACTGTATATATATAGTATTTGGAACATAAATACAGTGGAGCAAATATTATTCAAGTATGATATAATGTTTTTATAAAGTATTGGTACTAACAATTAGAGGGACAGAAACCCCCCAATGATTCAGTTGGAGCATGCGATTTTAAACAACTTTCTATATTACTTCTATTAGCAAATTTTCTTTGTTCTATTGGATCCTTTTATTTTTTTTTTCTTTGCAGGAACGTAAGATCAGGGGCATAGTTATCCACCAAAATTTCAAAAATTTTCACACAGAGAGTCCCCACACAGGATTCAAAAAGCCAATCCAATAGTAGTGAAAAATAAAACAGTACCTTACATCTGCTGAAAGTTCATCTCCCGGAGTGTGAGTGATGTATAGCGGTATGGGAGACCTGCAGCTGCAGCGCCCAGAGCGTGTCTGATTAGCTCCAACAAAAGATAGAGAAATCCAAGGTAGGTGGGTGCCAGTAGCGCAAATAAGTACTCCTATGTTATAGATAAAAAAAGTAAATTTATTGGAACAAGGGTAAAAACATGACAGCAAAAAGCAGCTGTAAAAAGCACTAAAAACACAATGCCAGCGTTCAGACCTCACGCAGACATGTTTCGTGCATGACTCGCACTTGATCACTGCATGTGTGTGGTCTGTTCGCGCTGCAATTTAAAGCTTGCTTGTTTAAAGAAACAGAACAATTTTTAGACATTGTGTTAACTCTCACCCAGATCTCCAATAAACATTTGTTGAGCATCAGATCTTAGTTCAGTTCTATCTTCTTATTTTGCACTTTATTGTTTATATATGGTCTCATATTCAGAAATATTATACATGTTATACTAAACTATGATAATTAATGAATGACCCCTTTCGTTTTGAAGGGATTAGTCTATGATGAATATAATATGTACATCATTATTTAACATCTATAGATGATGCTTTGGACAGTACATTTTCGTGTCATTACGTTTTTTCTCTCTAAGATCTCTAATAGACATTTGTTGAAGAATATATTTTAGTTTTAATACAATAGTCATCTAAAGAAAAAAAGTACTTTCTACCCAGTACATACTAGGTCAAAAGTTTTAGACGTTTTCCAAAAAACAGTAGAGAATAAACTGAGAGATCTATCTGAAAAAAATTCAAAAAAATAAAAAAAAGAATATTAAAACTTAAGTAATAAAGAAAGAATGGCTTTGAAAACACTAAAAGATAATGATCAGATCATGATTCGCCCATCTGATAAAGGGGGAAACTTGGTTATCCTAAACACTAGTGACTATCTTAAGGAGGCTCAAAGACAGTTAACTGACCAAGAGGTATATTTAAAATTAAAAGATAATCCAACAAGGGAATTTAGAAAGGAATTAATGAAAATCATAAAAAAAGCCAAACTAGACAATATAATTACTCCATCTCTAGAAGAGGTACTGACACCAAGCAATTCGGTAATTCCAGTTTTCCATTATTTCCCAAAATTACACAAAAATCCAATATGTCCTCCAGTACGTCCGATAATTGCAGGGATTAATTCCCTTAATGAACCCTTATCAGATTTTGTAGATACATTCCTACAGCCTTTAGTCAAGAATCTTCTTAGCTACTTACAAGATAGCACAGCTTTGTTAAACAAATTACAAAATATTACATGGAAAGATAACTACAGATTTCTAGTAGTAGATGTATCTTCTTTATACACCTGTATAGAGCACAATATAGGAATTAAAGCAATTGAATTTTGTCTGGATTATCTCAGTGATTATGACTCAGCTACTAAGGCATTCTTATTGAATGCCATTGAATATCTTCTTACCCACAATTTTTTTATGTTTGGATCGGATTTCTTTCTCCAAAGACGTGGAACAGAGATGGGGGCCAAGTTTACCCCATCATACGTCAACCTATTTATTTATTTTTCTTGAAATCCGTTCAAGAAAAAGGTCATACATTTTTTTAGATATATAGATGATCTACTTTTTATTTTTGATGGGGACACAGCAGAAACTAAAGCTTTCTGTCAATATCTTAATCATAATGATTGTGGATTAAAGTTTATAGGAGAACACAATCCAAATGATATTAATTTTCTGGACATTAAACTCCAAGCTGATATTGAACAAAGTAAAATATGTACTACATTATATAGGAAGCCTACTGCCGGGAATACAATATTACAATATAATTCCTGTCACCCCAGACATGTCCTGAGAGGCATTCCAAAGGGGGAATATATAAGAGCAAGAAGGAATTGTTCCAATGACAAAGATTATGATAAACAATGCCAAATTATAACTGAAAGATTAAAGCAGAGAGGCTATAATGAAAATGTATTGAGTAAAGCACAAGAAAGTGTACAACTTAAAACTAGGAAAGATTTACTGACATATAAGACTAAGGGTTTTGACAAAATACAACATGACATACCAAAATGTATTACTACATATAGTACAGACTTCAAAGAGATCAGTAAAATTATAAGAGAAACCATTCCAATTCTTCATTCTGACCCTATTTTGAAACAGATTACTAGTGAGGGTGTAAATCTAATATCAAAAAGAGGCAAAACTTTATCAAATTTTCTATCTCCATCAAACCTACCCAACAAACAGAGCAAATGTTGGTTGAAAGAGAGAAAGGGCTTTTTTAAGTGTAGAAGAAACATATGCAAGACTTGCAATCATGTAATAGAAGGTGACAAATTTATCTTGAATGTTACACAACAGGAATATAATATTAAATATTACATTAATTGCGCAACTACACATGTAGTTTATCTTCTCAGATGTGAACATTGCAACATAGAATATGTAGGCAAAACAAAACGTAGCCTGAAAATAGATTCCTACAACACTTAAGATCTATAGAGGATGATGACACAGATACGCCAGTATCCAGACACTTTAAAACGTATCATAACTCTGATGCCTCACTTCTTAAAATTCAGGGTATAGATCATGTCCCTATGTGGAAACGAGAAGGGGACAGAGAAAATAAGCTAAATAAACGTGAAGTATTCTGGATATTTACATTAAATACATGTACCCCTTTGGGTCTAAATATCAGAAGAGATTTGGATCTTTTTGTCACATAATTACCATCTTGAAATGATTATAGTCAGTTATATTTTCACCAAACATCAACAAAAAATGTATGTAAATATTGATTCATAATAATAATGAAATTAGTTTTACCTAATGTAATAGCTTTAGAACTATATAATCTTGTTCCTTAATTCATCTTAGGCACTAAATAATAGTGCATATTCCTATCTAAAAATGATTAGTTCACATTTAAACTAAGAGAGCTAATTATTGTCTATCAAGCTTTTTTTCCATCATTGTACAGAACATATAAATCCTCTCTGTTTAAATCATATATATTACATGTAGAAAACAATTATCATATAAGTAAATAATATACTTTTAATTTTGATAATGTATACTAATAGATAACTGCAAAGGATCAAGCTAAAATTGAACTAAGATATATTTTTCAACAAATGTCTATCAGAGATCTAAGAGGGGAAAAAAATTCACTAACAAATAAATCCTATCAGATAAATGCTAAAGATCAAGCTAGAATTGTACTGAAATATATTCTTCAACAAATGTCTATTAGAGATCTTAGAGAGAAAAAACGTAATGACACGAAAATGTACTGTCCAAAGCATCATCTATAGATGTTTAATAATGATGTACATATTATATTCATCATAGACTAATCCCTTCAAAACGAAAGGGGTCATTCATTAATTATCATAGTTTAGTATAACATGTATAATATTTCTGAATATGAGACCATATATAAACAATAAAGTGCAAAATAAGAAGATAGAACTGAACTAAGATCTGATGCTCAACAAATGTTTATTGGAGATCTAGGTGAGAGTTAACATAATGTCTAAAAATTGTTCTGTTTCTTTAAACAAGCAAGCTTTAAATTGTAGCGCAAACAGACCACACACATGCAGTGATCAAGTGCGAGTCACGCACGAAACATGTCTGCGTGAGGTCTGAACACTGGCATTGTGTTTTTAGTGCTTTTTACAGCTGATTTTTGCTGTCATGTTTTTACCCTTGTTCCAATAAATTTACTTTTTTTATCTATAACATTGGAGTACTTATTTGCGCTACTGGTGCCCACCTACCTTGGATTTCCTTAAGATCAGGGGCATGCACATGTCTAAAGCACTATATAGCAGCAGTTTAGCAACAATGTTATCCATTTGAAGTGCACTAAATGGCAGCATTAGTTCCTGCCATGTAATGCTACAGACACCTACCTATGTATCTTTTTAACAAAGAGAATACCAAAGGAACAAAGCAAATTTGCCATTAAAAGTAAATTGGAAACTTTTTTAAAATTGTATTCTCTGTCTGAATCACAAAATATTTTTGGGGGGTTTCATATCCCTTTAAATTACTAAAATAACAACAACAGCTTTATTCACATTGCATGCAACAGATTACTTCAAATGTGCCTAAAAAGGTAGATTCAGTTATACTAATTGATCTTTAAAGGGATAGGAAAGTCAAACTTAAACTTGCCTGATTCATATAGAGCATGTACTTTTAACCCCTTAATGACCGGACCATTTTTCAATTTTCTTACCCTTAATGACAATGGCTATTTTTACATTTCTGCAGTGTTTGTGTTTAGCTGTAATTTTCCTCTTACTCATTTACTGTACCCATACATATTATATACCGTTTTTCTCGCCATTAAATGGACTTTCTAAGGATACCATTATTTTCATCATATCTTATAATTTCCTATAAAAAAAAATATAAAATATGAGGAAAAAATTGAAAAAAAACACACTTTTTCTAACTTTGACCCCCAAAATCTGTTACACATCTACAATCACCAAAAAACACCTATGCTAAATAGTTTCTAAATTTTGTCCTGAGTTTAGAAATACCCAATGTTTACATGTTCTTTACTTTTTTTGCAAGTTATAGGGCCATAAATACAAGTAGCACTTTGCTATTTCCAAACAACTTTTTTTCAAAATTAGCGCTAGTTACATTGGAACCCTGATATCTGTCAGGAATACCTGAATATCCCTTGACATGTATATATTTTTTTTTAGAAGACAACCCAAAGTATTGATCTAGGCCCATTTTGGTATATTTCATGCCACCATTTCACCGCCAAATGTCATCAAATAAAAAAAAAGTTCACTTTTTCACAAATTTTGTCACAAACTTTAGGTTTCCCACTGAAATTATTTACAAACAGCTTCTGCAATTAAGGCACAAATGGTTGTAAATGCTTCTTTGGGATCCCCTTTGTTCAGAAATAGCAGACTTATATGGCTTTGTGGTTGCTTTTTGGTAAGTAGAAGGCCGCTAAATGCTGCTGCGCACCACACGTAAATTATGCCCAGCAGTTAAGGGGTTAAATTAGGTAGCTTGTAGGGAGCTTGCAGGGTTAATTTTAGCTTTAGGGTAGAGATCAGCCTCCCACCTGACACATCCCACCCCCTGATCCCTCCCAAACAGTTCTCTTCCCTCCCCCACCCCACAATTGTCCCCGCCATCTTAAGTACTGGCAGAAAGTCTGCCAGTACTAAATAAAAGGAGTTTTTATTTTTTTTAATAAAAAAAAATAAAATGTTTTAGCTGTGATGGACTCCTGCCTTAGCCCCAACCTCCATGATCCCCCCCCCCAGCAATCTAACCCTCTCCCCTACCTAATTGCCGCCATCTTGGGTACTGGCAGCTGTCTGCCAGTACCCAATTTGCCCCCCAAAAAAGTGTTTTTAATTATTTTTTATTACTAATTTATTTTTTTCTGTAGTGTAGCAGCCCCCCACAATACCCCAACCCCCTCCCCCTCCCAGATCCTCATATATATATATTTCCCCCCCTCTTCCCACTCATTGGTGTCAGTGTCAGTATTTCCCCCCCTCTTCCCACTCATTGGTGTCATTGGTGTCAGTAGGTGATCGCGGGCGTGCGCGCGCCCCCCGCGCGCGCACGCGCACGCGCATGCGCGCCCCCCGCACGCTCCCGGCACCCGGCGTGCACATTGCACTAACAGGAGCCGGATGCCGGGTAGCGATGGGCCGCCCACCCGCCTCCCAGTTGCGCTCCCACCCACCAACGAACCGGCCGCATCGCTACCGGTGCAGAGAGGGCCACAGAGTGGCTCTCTCTGCATCGGATGCTTTCTAAGGGTATTGCAGGATGCCTCAATATCGAGGCATCACTGCAATACCCTGAGAGCTGCTGGAAGCGATTGCGATCGCTTCCAGCACTCTCTTAGACAAGTGACGTACCAGGTACGTCCATTGTCACTAACTGCAAGTTTTTGCAGGACGTACCTGGTACGTCACTTGTCATTAAGGGGTTAAGAAACTTTTAAATTCACTTCTATTTTCAAATGTGCTTTGTTCTCTTGGTATCATACACTAGTGGGAGCTGCTGCTAATTGGTGCCTGCACACATTTGTCTCTTGTGATTGGATAACTAGATTAGTTTAGCTAGCTGCCAGTAGTGCATTGCTGTTCCTTCAGCAATGGATAACAAGAGATTGAAGCAAATTCGATAATAGAAGTAAATTGGAAAGTTGTTTAAAATTGTATGTTCTATCTGAATCATAAAATAAAATTGTGGGGTTTACTATCCCTTTAAATATTGACCAGAAGAATACAAAACAGTTGTGATTTTTTTAAACTCTCAGCCAGTACTGATAGTAGGCTAGATTACAAGTGGTGCGCTACATTTATGTTGCACGCGATATAGCTATATCACGGATGGGTTAATTTACACATGCATTACAAGTGCTTTACAAGTTGAAAGTAAATGCATTCACTTGAGCACAATCAAATTTAATGTGCATTGGATTAGCATGCCTGAGGATCTCGCTTAAAGTGTTATAGATAAAATAAAAGTTGCACCAAACAGAATATAAATGCATTCTCATATAAATACTATATATATATATATATATACACCCAGGTGGTAAATCGTCATAGAACAGGCTAATGTTATTTAGCTGCTTGTTCATTACTGTGAGTGCACTTCTCTCTGTGTGTATTAAGTCTCCCTAAGGTAAAAAGGGGCAACTAGATGTGGACACCTTGCTCAGTGTGCTTAGGGGAATATGACTACACCTCACTGACCAGGCCCACTGAAAGCCGAAATGATCATCTGGATTTGCTGTGTTCCTTGTTCAGAGAGGAATTGCCTGGTAATTTTGTGCTGGACTGAACATAATAGGTGGGATCAGACTGTTGGGCCAAGCCTATAGGAGGTTTAGCGTGTAAGTGTCAGGATAAGCGTGGCTCTCCAACATGCTATAGGTAAGTATATAAAGATACAGATGAACTTTTTTGCCTGTAGCAAAGTCACATTTACATTAGTTTAATGAAAACAAATGTAAATGTTCCATGAATATTCAACATTAGTTTAGTTTAAAATTAAATGAATAACGAATAGCATGGCAGTCGAAAATTCAGAAAACAAATTTTTCTGAATATTTGGTCCGAAAGATTCATCCAAACCGATTTTTTTTCACCTTCACCCGCACACATGGCTAATGAATTTTGTAGAATTATGATTAGATATTCTTTTCTAATGGATTGTGATTTACAGCATAATTCATTACCCCACTCACCAATAAATAGTACTAGTGACTATCAATATAGCACTTCAATACAGTCCAGTACAATTTGATGCCATGCAATTCCTTATATCCCCTATCAACAAACTAATACTAAGATATCCTGCTATAGGCAGAGAATCTTGGGAGCATTTTCCTCTGTCATATCCAGCAGTTTGTCTTTATCAGCTCTGTTGGCTCTTCTCTTAGACCTTAGAAAGGCACCCTCCTAAACAAAGACTTTTTGGCCATTTGGAGGAGAGAAGTTCACTGCTCTTTTTTGGAAAGATTATGTATGTATTTTTCTGTTCTACTTCCACACTTTTTGAATGTATTAAAGGGACAGTCTAGGCCAAAATAAACTTTCATGATTCAGATAGGGCATGTCATTTTAAACAATTTTCCAATTTACTTTTATCTCCAATTTTGCTTTGTTCTCTTGGTATTCTTAGTTGAAAGCTTAACCTAGGAGGTTCATATGCTGATTTCTTACCTTGAAGGCCACCTCTTTTCAGAATGCATTTTAACAGTTTTTCACCACTAGAGGGTGTTAGTTCATGTATTTCATATAGATAACACTGTGCTCGTGCACATGAAGTTATCTGGGAGCAGGCATTGATTGGCTAAACTGCAAGTCTGTCAAAAGAACTGAAATAAAGGGGCAGTTTGCAGAGGCTTAGATACAAGATAATCACAGAGGTTAAAAGTATATTAATATAACTGTGTTGGTTATGCAAAACTGGGGAATGGGTAATAAAGGGATTATCTATCTTTTAAAACAATACATATTCTGGTGTAGACTGTCTCTTTAATACTTAGATTTTAATCTGGTAAAATAAACTTTAGTTTTAGAAATAGTTGCACCCCCCCAAACTCCCTTTTTCAGCTTCTTTCCCTAATTTAAGAGTGGGTAGCACCAGGGGACATTTCCATATACCCCTGTAGTTTCTATAGTTACTTACTAATCCTGTTATTTTTCTAAGTAGTGCTACCTTCTTCCCCTTTGTGTTCAATAATTAAAAAAAACTAAAATTGCACACAAAAGTTATAAGGGCTCAAAGATACGAGATCTCGGGTGTTAGAAAAAAAAAAGCTGACGCAGGGATTTTACATTGACGTACATACACATACATTGAGAAACATGGATTTATATGCATAGACATATATATCTTACAAAACCTATACCTATATATATATATATATATATATATATATATATATATATATATATACAATATCTTAGAGGGATTTTCAAAGAGATATTCGCATATAGATCTCACAATAAATAGATATATCAGTCCAAAAATCATCACAAATTCCGTTGCAAAAACATTTTCTAAATATGAAATATTCACATTTTCATGTACACTTTTCAAGGAGAATATGTCATGGGCTTTGCGCAAAAGATTAGGGTTTTTGTGTGTTTTTTTTTTTTTTAATTTGTCTTCTCTATTGACTTCTGTGGGGAATATGTGAACGTGCCCGCAATTTTGCAGTTTGCATTACGCGGCTTAAAGCGCTTTCAAAAAAAGTTATTTCTCAACTTGTAATAGCTGCGCAACTCCAAATGGAAAAAAAGCCATAATGTGTGCTGTGTTTTTGCAACTGATTTGCCGCGTAACTTGGAATCTTGCCCTTTATAGGCATAAAAAATTAATGGATAGACTCATGGATAAACTGTATACTTACATGGTGTTCAGATGGCTACCTGCAGGATGAGAGAAACATGATTTTGTAATCATGGAATTGTCTAAAATGTTTTCTTGTTTTTTTTTATTAAAAAGTTATATATAAACATGCCAGCAGAGCTGGAATCAAGTATTGATTATGAGCTTGCTGGGATATTTATGCACTATATGCAGGAAGTGTCATTTCAAACTGCAATCCACCACAACCCTCGTAGAAAAACGTATCAAATGATCTATCTTCAACTCCCATATATTTTAATGGTGATTTTCTATAATTTTTCTAAAAGATTTTGATCAACGCCATTATCAAAATGTTACCTCTGAAACAGTCAAATAATTATCATATATTTGTAATTTTTTTCCTTTTACTAAGTTGGAAATAACCTTATTTAAAAATAATTTATATTTAAATTTAGGTAACTGCATTTATAAAAGTACCATCTTAGAAGATCTTGAAAATGCCATGTTATTTATATAAACATGTTAATCAATACTGAGAACACTATTCTCTGCATTCAGGCTACACTAGATTTTTTCTGTCTATGTTTATCTTCTGAACCTCTGCTGGAGTAAAATAAATAAAAGGATGAATCTATTGAGGGATCACGTGTCTATAAATGTCATCTGAGGATACTCCAAGTAGTACCATGTTGGTCCTGTTAATCTCCTTTTTTATGGTCTATTCGAATGGAATGATTTGTCGGCCACTGAAAAACTTGGCTTTCCAATTTTGTAGTTCTGGAATATGTATGACTCAGATTGCTTATATAATGTGATCAGACTAAATTTAGGTTTGTGCCACTTCCCTTATAAATATTACACCGTGATGATTTTTTGTATATTGCTGCTGTCATATTGTTTGAATAAGAAATTGACATTTGCAGAGCTATAATTTCCATATCAATTGAGTTGATAAAGTGAATACATTCCCAGCATGTTTATAGAAAGGAGATCTCATGTGGAGAGCTTGTTTTCTAAGCTGAACTTTACTCCCAAACCTGGAAGACAAGCATTGCAGAAGACCACCAACAATTTCCAAATGTAATCAGATGGAACAAGACTATCTGATAAAACAGATGAATTATTCAGGTAAGAAGATTCAGAACTGTTTTATTCCATTGTGTTTGCTATAGCCTCTGCCTGAAAGTGTATAATTGTCTCTGGAAGGCCTCTATAAATAATTTTAAAAATGAGTCAGTGATAAGAGTCATAGTAACTTAATTCCAATTATGGCTATTAATTAGCCTTTATAGCCTAGATTACAAGTGGAGCGCTACTGATAGCGCAGCTGCACTAACCATCACTCAAATTACAAGTGGTGAGTTGTGTGTTGCGCTCACATGCTGCACATAATAGTACTAAAAAGATAGTTTAACTGGTATAAGACTGCAATAAAATATATAAAAAAAATATGTAAAACATATTAATAATTAATTAATAATGTATTTCACTGATAAACATATTAAAAGTAAAATCTATGTTTTTTTAAATTTAAATAAATGTTTAAAAAATGATTTAAAGGGATATGGTATATGACAAGGTGTTGGACTGGGAAGGTCTCAAAGGTGTATATGTATGTGTGTGTGTAATTGTATGTTTGTATGCATGTATGTGTACTTATGTATTTGAGAACTTACATATATGTACACACACAAATACATACAAATTTGTATTATTAAAATATATCATTTTATACTATTTCTTCTATTTTTAATGCTCCTTTGGCGTAGGTGATTGTTTTTAGCATGGCCGCTCTATCCAATCTCCAGATTTTTGCATGCCCAAGGCTTTTGCTGAAGAATAAGAATATTGCAATATTAGTAATTTATTTAATTAATATTGATTTAACTTGAGTAGGGTTAGTACTAATTAGCGCTAGTATTGTTGTGCTTCACTTGTAATTGAGGCCTTTAAGTTTGGGAAATTATTTATATTCCAATTTACACTCATTTACAAATTCATAGCATATGGTAGAGCTTTCATGAAGGTAACATTTAAAATAAGGACTAACTGAATCTGCTAAGATTGAGGTCATCAGAGGAACATAAAAGTACAATAGTAAAATGCTTTAATGCACTATATTGTGCCTCTATTTAGTTAATCTCAGCTCTTGAGTGACAATACACTTCCTCTTCAGAGCTGAATATGACTGGTGACTTATGGTAGTGCACATAAGCCACTCCTGATTAGATTGCCAGCTTTGTAAAGCTTGGGAGAGTATTATTGTGTTTAACCCTTTTGTAGGGGTAAGACATATGTAGAGGCACCTATTAGAGCATTTTTCTATTGTAATAGCATATTCCTTTAGGGCTGTAATAGTTAAAAACATGCATGCTCTAATTTGTTACATCTATCGATCATGCACTACCGTGTGTTAAACCTCTGCAAATGGGTTAAACACACAGTAGAAGTGCCGCTCGGGACCTGTGGAGCACTGCAGGTCCAGAGCAGAACCTTTCACTGATCCAATCAGCAGAGCTAGTTGCATTCCTCAGTTGTGGAACTAGCTCTGCTGACTGGATCAGCTGGAGTTTTTCTCAACATGAATCTCTTCAAACTGTCAGACATATTTTCATTGTGCCGTTCTGTTAAGCACATAGATGTAGATCTGTGTAGATTCAATTAAACTTTGGAATTAAAAAATGAATATTACCAGTCCCTCGTCACATGATACAAGCATCAACAAAACCACCATTCACATGTTACAGAACAAAGAAAATAAAAAAGCAGTCAACACTAACATATGAAAAGAAAACTTGAAATAAATTAAAGAGAATTAGAAGAAAAAGAAAAATGTCAAAACATTTTCAGCTTTGAATTAGTGAGATTGCAAGGCTAGAAAATTCACAATACATTTGTATTAATTCCACTTACTAGACCTAGATGTAAGTAGAACAATCCTGACCATACCTCTAAATTGCCTCATAACCCAGAATGACCATATATCTTCTATTTGGTACCTCACACAACAATTAATGTAAATTACAGGAACTCCCACTAACAAAACTATGGAAAAAATAGGTGAAGTAATTCTCAGTGAATTTGATCTATGCTTTGCAACAAGTCCCCCTCAGCAACCACACAAGCATGCATTCAACTTTCTAGTGCTTGTGTAGTCATCATATAGAAGATGTAACACCAGTAGGAGTCCCATATAACTCTGTAAATACAATTTTTTTGTCATTTCAAATGGTATCATGAAACAAATTCAAAAGGTTCCACTGACATAAAAAACTCTAATGGATTAATAATATTTTTAAATTTACATATAATATTATTACCCATTCCTTGAAAATTCATTTTCTTTTTTGTTTCAATAGGTTTTTATGAAATAGTAGCACATTTTACAAAATTCTAACAAATAAAAGTAAAAAATGTAATTAAATATAGAAAATACTAATACTAATTTCATGTATTTTTATTATTATTCTAGCACATTTTGCAATAGAAACTATTTTTTTAGCTGAGTAACCTAGAAAAGGTAAAAAGAAGTTAACATAATAAAGGCGAATATATTAATATTTACAAAAGAAATTAACAAAGTATTTGATCAAATACAAATAAATATAGTGATATGTGGAGTGAAATAATCAGAAACTGTGCCCTTTAGAAATCTATATATTTTATCCAAAGCTTTTGCATATAAGTTAAAAAAGAAACTGCTACTTTTTTCCCAAGATCTTTGAATTTGAAGTAGAGGAACAATCAAATAATTCAAAGCGGTAATTGTAGAAGGAAACTTAAATAACTCCTTAATGTTTTATTCTCTCAAGAACTAATGAAATTATATGCATTAGTCAGACCCCTGCTGTGAATCTGTAATTCATTCATCGTGATGAGAACATGTAGTTCCTATTCCAATTTGCATCCTTTTTGAAGGCCACAAGTGTTAATATCATATTGAAATGCTAACTTTCAATAAAATGGATTTTTAAATATAATCTCCATGTGGCCAACAAGAAGCCAACTTATCCAGTCATATAATCTTTAGTCCTTTCATTTTACCAACATTTCTTCTCCCAACAGCTAGTTGTGTTATATATCCTAAGGACATTAATTATTCTTCTAAGAGCCCTGTTTTTTCCCCAGATATTCTGAAACACCATAGGTGTCACACTATGTGGTAAGGAAACAAGCAACTCCAGACTGGATAAATCCATATAAGTTAAACAATTCCATTTTATTATTCCATTTTAAAAGAATAGCCAATCAGCATAAAAAGCAAATTAAAAACAGTATATATATATACAACAAAATTCACAAGGTTCCCTTAGCCACCTGACGTGTTTCAGCTGTGAGACGTAGTCATAGATAATGCGTCTAAGGGCATCAAATATACCAAAATAGGCCTAGATAAATACCCTGGGATGTCTACTTTAAAAATATATAAAGCTTTCATAAGTAAATAAAAATTCAAAAGCTTTAATTCTGTTTAACCCTTTGACGACCGGGTTAATTGAAATCCTGCGATTGTGCATGCGATCGCAAGATTTCAATGATGGGATTGGGTCAGGGGGCGTCCCTATGATGCTAGGTACACCCTCCAGACTGCGATTGCATCCAGGAAACGCTGTTGGCTTTAGGTCAGCCTAACGCCTAGGACGTTCTATTCCGTACTTATGGGCCAAAGGCCTGCGTGGTTTGGATGTAATAGAACGCCATAAGGGCCTTAAAAAGGTTAAACTAGTGATATAAAAAATGCTAACAATTCTCCGGTACTTTGGGCAAGATTTTCTTTGAGATTACTGGTAGCGAAGGGGTAAAGAGCCACGTGAAATGGCTTTCATGGCATTTTAACTGAGTTTTAATATTAAATCCCATTTGGAAACCAATAGAAAACCCAGTTATTGTGTAATTTTCTAGTAGCTCCATACTTTCAATCAGATTTTTGCATGGTTATTGGACTTTTTATTTTAATCCAACAGCTATTACTGCTTGGAAATCGTGTCCTGTTTTGAGGGGCATATCTTGGCTGTTCTTAACTGTTTTTTTTTTTTTTCAATGTTAATGGTTGCTCTGTTTATATGTTGATAAGCAAGTTCAAATCAGACTTTTACCCTATAAAACATGTACACAATATGACCATCAGAATGTTCATTGACAATTGAAATTCTTTTTTTTTTTATTATTAATAATAATAATAATAACTAAATTGTTAATGCACTCATGTGATCAATGTGTGCTACTTGTTAAAGGGACATACAAGATGCATTTTATTATTGCACTATTATTTGCATATAATTATGGGGTAAATCACAATACTCTACCTTAGCAAAGCTTATTAAATAATTTATCTTTGAAAATTCCCACAGATTTTAATAGTAAATTTAGTAGAAAAGTAATTAGTTAAACTTGTTCTTAGTGTTTATCAACACCTATATTTTTAACCATTTGCAAAGTTAAAGTCAGCTCTAGAGCAGAAATGCCTTATTGAGCTCTAGCTGAACACATCTGGTGAGCCAGTGACAAGAGGCAAATGTGTGTAACCAATCACCAGCTACATATCTGAATTTAAAAAGAAGGAATTGGTAAATAACATTACAGTAACATGTAGGTAAACACACAAAACAAATACAAATATTTCAATATCTATGAATATACTGTATGTATAAGATCTATAAAAAAAGGAGAAGAAGTTGCTTAAAGGTACATGAAACCCAAAATTCTTCTTTAATGATTTAGATTGATCCTACAATTTTAAACAACTTTCCAATTAACGTCTGTTATCTGGTTTGCTTCATTCACTTGACATCCTTTATTGATGGAGCAGCAATGCAGTAGTGGAAGCTAGCTGAACAGATTGGTAAGCCAATGATAAGAGTTATATATATATATATGCAGCCACCAATCAACAGCTAGTTCCCATCTCCTGAGCCTACCTAAGTATGCCTTTTAACAAAGAATACAAAAAGAACAAAGCAAATTAGATATTAGAAGTAAATTGGAAAGTTGTACGGTATGCTCTATCTCATTTATGAGAGCTTTTTGGGGGGTCTCATGCCCTTTAAATTCTAAAAAGCAGGAAATAAGAAGGCGCCAATAGGGTAATATCATCAAAACGACAACAAACTATACAGATTGATGATTTTGTACTCACAAACGATGCAGCACTTAATAATGCCCGAACTCGCAAGCCGGGACCTCACAGTCACCCAGCAGACAACACACAGCAATGGCCATCAGCCGGTCACGTGAAACCTTCCACCAATCAGGAACAGACCTGCACCAATGCCTTCCAATGGAATATCCAATCATACCAGATGCTGAAAGGGATGTGTGGATATGGTGCGCCCTGTTGTTGTTCAAGTACTCACTCGTTTTCGAGAACTGAATATACGTGTGTAACAGTTCAAAATAAGGGAGATCAACTCCAACAGGGGTACAAGCTTAAAATAGTTTTAATAAAAAAGTTAAAATCCAGCAATGCATTTCTCGGTTACACAGAGCCATTTCATAAGGCTGTCAGCCTGATTGGTGGAAGGTTTCACGTGACCGGCTGGTGGCCATTGCTGTGTGTTGTCTGCCGGGCGACTGTGAGGTCCCGGCTTGCAAGTTCGGGCATTATTAAGTGCCGCATCGTTTGTGAGTACAAAATCGTCAATCTGTATTGTTTGTTTTCGTTTTGACGATATTACCCTATTGGCGCCTTCTTATTTCCTGCTTTAGCATTTCTCATTTAATACCTTGTTTATTGGGAAAGCTGTCTGTGTTTGGATCCCATCCTACATTTTTCTGACCTGTAGCGCATCTCCATAGGGTGTTAATACCCTACAATTTCCATAGTAAGTGCTTGATTGTGTTCAGGTGAGTTTTGTGATTGCTCACTGGCTGATAGGGTCAGATTCCATATAAATGTCACATAAAAGGCTTGTTTAAACAGCACAGAAAGTCCTATTAAAAAGCACTGCAATGGATTAAGTAATATTCTCTATTATATGAAATAGAGAAAATATTTGATAATATCCCTGTGGGCATTAATATCAACAGCAATAGCAACATTTAGAAAAAACTGTCTGGTTTGTTTTACAAAACAATGTAGCCAGTTCTACTACAAAACCATAATAAGGTACACAAACCCTCTCTAATAAAACCTGCATGTACCATGTGTAACCGTCAGAAGTTTTCAGTGTGTTTGTGTAAATATAAATAATTATATATTATAATACACTGCATGTATACTGGTTTCCAAAGTAACACCAGATATTTTGTTTCTTTGAGTAATTTTTATTGGAAACTAAGGCCTAGATTTGGAGTTTGGCGGTAGCCGTGAAAACCAGCGTTAGAGGCTCCTAACGCTGGTTTTAGGCTACCTCCGGTATTTGGAGTCACTCAAAAAAGGGTCTAACGCTCACTTTTCAGCCGCGACTTTTCCATACCGCAGATCCCCTTACGTCAATTGTGTATCCTATCTTTTCAATGGGATTTTTCTAACTCCGGTATTTAGAGTCATGTCTGAAGTGAGCGTTAGAATTCTAACGACAAAACTCCAGCCGCAGAAAAAAGTCAGTAGTTAAGAGCTTTCTGGGCTAACGCCGGTTCATAAAGCTCTTAACTACTGTACTCTAAAGTACACTAACACCCATAAACTACCTATGTACCCCTAAACTGAGGCACCCCCACATCGCCGCCACTCGATTAAATTTTTTTAACCCCTAATCTGCCGCCCCCTAACAACGCCGACCCCTATATTATATTTATTAACCCCTAACCTGCCCCCCACAACGTCGCAGCCAGCTGCCTACAATAATTAACCCCTAATCTGCCGACCGCAAAGCGCCGCTACTTAAGTTATCCTTATGTACCCCTAATCTGCTGCCCCTAACACCGCCGACCCCTATATTATATTTATTAACCCCTAATCTGCCCCCCTCAACGTCGCCTCCACCTGCCTACACTTATTAACCCCTAATCTGCTGAGCGGACCGCACCGCTACTATAATAAAGTTATTAACCCATAATCCGCCTCACTAACCCTATAATAAATAGTATTAACCCCTAATCTGCCCTCCCTAACATCGCCGACGCCTAACTTCAATTATTAACCCCTAATCTGCCGACCGGAGCTCACCGCTATTCTAATAAATGTATTAACCCCTAAAGCTAAGTCTAACCCTAACACTAACACCCCCCTAACTTAAATATAATTTAAATCTAACAAAATTAATTAACTCTTATTAAATAAATTATTCCTATTTAAAGCTAAATACTTACCTGTAAAATAAATCCTAATATAGCTACAATATAAATTATAATGATATTATAGCTATTTTAGGATTAATATTTATTTTACAGGTAACTTTGTATTTATTTTAACCAGGTACAATAGCTATTAAATAGTTAAGAACTATTTAATAGCTAAAATAGTTAAAATAATTACAAAATTACCTGTAAAATAAATACTAACCTAAGTTACAATTAAACCTAACACTATACTATCATTAAATTAATTAAATAAAATACCTACAATTACCTACAATTAAACCTAACACTACACTATCAATACATTAATTAAATACAATACCTACAAATAACTACAATGAAATAAACTAACTAAAGTACAAAAAATAAAAAAGAACTAAGTTACAAAAAATAAAAAAATATTTACAAACATAAGAAAAATATTACAACAATTTTAAACTAATTACACCTACTCTAAGCCCCCTAATAAAATAACAAAGCCCCCCAAAATAAAAAATGCCCTACCCTATTCTAAATTACTAAAGTTCAAAGCTCTTTTACCTTACCAGCCCTGAACAGGGCCCTTTGTGGGGCATGCCCCAAGAAGTTCAGCTCTTTTGCCTGTAAAAAAAAACATACAATACCCCCCCCAACATTACAACCCACCACCCACATACCCCTAATCTAACCCAAACCCCCCTTAAATAAACCTAACACTAAGCCCCTGAAGATCATCCTACCTTGTCTTCACCTCACCGGGTATCACAGATCGGTCCTGGCTCCAAAATCTTCATCCAACCCAAGCGGGGCTGGCGATCCATCATCCGGTGGCTGAAGAGGTCCAGAAGAGGCTCCAAAGTCTTCATCCTATCCGGGAAGAAGAGTAGATCCGGACCGGCAACCATCATCTTCCAAGCGGCATCTTCTATCTTCATCCGATGAGGACCGGCTCCATCCTGAAGACCTCCACCGCGGACCCATCTTCATCTGGCGACGTCCAAGATGGCGTCCCTCGAATTCCGATTGGCTGATAGGATTCTATCAGCCAATCGGAATTAAGGTAGGAATATTCTGATTAGCTGATGGAATCAGCCAATCAGAATCAAGTTCAATGATCCAATCAGCCAATCAGATTGAGCTCGCATTCTATTGGCTGATCCGATCAGCCAATAGAATGCAAGCTCAATCTGATTGGCTGATTGGATCAGCCAATCGAATTGATCTTGATTCTGATTGGCTGATTCCATCAGCCAATCAGAATATTCCTACCTTAATTCCGATTGGCTGATAGAATCCTATCAGCCAATCGGAATTCGAGGGACGCCATCTTGGATGACGTCCCTTAAAGGAACCGTCATTCTTCAGTTGGACGTCGCCGGATGAAGATGGGTCCGCGGTGGAGGTCTTCAGGATGGAGCCGGTCCTCATCGGATGAAGATAGAAGGTGCCGCTTGGAAGATGATGGTTGCCGGTCCGGATCTACTCTTCTTCCCGGATAGGATGAAGACTTTGGAGCCTCTTCTGGACCTCTTCAGCCACCGGATGATGGATCGCCAGCCCCCGCTTGGGTTGGATGAAGATTTTGGAGCCAGGACCGATCGGTGATACCCGGTGAGGTGAAGACAAGGTAGGATGATCTTCAGGGGCTTAGTGTTAGGTTTATTTAAGGGGGTTTTGGGTTAGATTAGGGGTATGTGGGTGGTGGGTTGTAATGTTGGGGGGCTTGGGTATTGTATGTTTTTTATTACAGGCAAAAGAGCTGAACTTCTTGGGGCATGCCCCGCAAAGGGCCCTGTTCAGGGCTGGTAAGGTAAAAGAGCTTTGAACTTTAGTAATTTAGAATAGGGTAGGGCATTTTTTATTTTGGGGGTCTTTGTTATTTTATTAGGGGGCTTAGAGTAGGTGTAATTAGTTTAAAATTGTTGTAATATTTTTCTTATGTTTGTAAATATTTTTTTATTTTTTTAACTTAGTTCTTTTTTATTTTTTGTACTTTAGTTAGTTTATTTCATTGTAGTTATTTGTAGGTATTGTATTTAATTAATGTATTGATAGTGTAGTGTTAGGTTTAATTGTAGGTAATTGTAGGTATTTTATTTAATTAATTTAATGATAGTATAGTGTTAGGTTTAATTGTAACTTAGGTTAGGATTTATTTTACAGGTAATTTTGTAATTATTTTAACTATTTTAGCTATTAAATAGTTCTTAACTATTTAATAGCTATTGTACCTGGTTAAAATAAATACAAAGTTACCTGTAAAATAAATATTAATCCTAAAATAGCTATAATATCATTATAATTTATATTGTAGCTATATTAGGATTTATTTTACAGGTAAGTATTTAGCTTTAAATAGGAATAATTTATTTAATAAAAGTTAATTAATTTCGTTAGATTTAAATTATATTTAAGTTAGGGGGTGTTAGTGTTAGGGTTAGACTTAGCTTTAGGGGTTAATACATTTATTAGAATAGTGGTGAGCTCCGGTCGACAGATTAGGGGTTAATAATTGAAGTTAGGTGTCGGCGATGTTAGGGAGGGCAGATTAGGGGTTAATACTATTTATTATAGGGTTAGTGAGGCGGATTAGGGGTTAATAACTTTATAATAATAGCGATGCGGTCCGGTCGGCAGATTAGGGGTTAATAAGTGTAGGCAGGTGGAGGCGACGTTGTGGGGGGCAGATTAGGGGTTAATAAATATAATATAGGGGTCGGCGATGTTAGGGCTGCAGATTAGGGGTACATAGGGATAATGTAAGTAGCGGCGGTTTACGGAGTGGCAGATTAGGGGTTAATAATAATATGCAGGTGTCAGCGATAGCGGGGGCGGCAGATTAGGGGTTAATAAGTATAAGGTTAGGGGTGTTTAGACTCGGGGTACATGTTAAAGTGTTAGGTGCAGACGTAGGATGTGTTTCCCCATAGCAAACAATGGGGCTGCGTTAGGAGCTGAACGCGGCTTTTTTGCAGGTGTTAGGTTTTTTTTCAGCTCAAACAGCCCCATTGTTTCCTATGGGGGAATCGTGCATGAGCACGTTTTTGAGGCTGGCCGCGTCCGTAAGCAACTCTTTTATCGAGAGTTGCAGTTGCGTTAAATATGCTATACGCTCCTTTTTTGGAGCCTAACGCTGACATTCTGTGGACTCTCAATACCAGAGTTATTTTTATGGTGCGGCCAGAAAAAAGCCAGCGTTAGCTACGCCGGTCGTTACCGACAAAACTCTAAATCTAGCCGTAATATAATAGTTCTCTCAATCTCCAGCCATAGGAAGATTCACCTTGCACGCACTGGTGTTTTGGATGTTTATGCAGTGCTTGAGTGTGAGAGTGAATCTACATGAGCACAAGATACTCTTTACCCTAAGCAACTGACAGGTTATTTCATTGGTCTTGTTTGCTTTTACGTTTTATCTGCATTCTAAATTTAAACTTTGCTGAACATTGCAAGCTTTAAGACTTGTTATATTAGCATATGTATTTTGAAGACAACCTAGGTTACAGAATTTGCTTTTCAGCCTCTTTTAAGACAAGCACATTTTTTACATAAAACCAAGAGGGATTTAATATTATTTTACATCCACAAATAACCTGTGATTATTTTCTGTGTGGCATAATACTAGTGGCATATTAAGCTATACAAAGGTGCAAACAATTAATAGTTTAATATTTTGGGACACTTTTGACAATTGTAAAATGTTGGTTATTTCCAGAAAAAAACAAAACAAAAATACATTTCACTTTATCTTTTACTGCTTTCTTAAGCCACTATGCAGTTAAGAAGATTTAATTTAATTATGGCTTCTGGATATTATTTTCAGTAGAGCAGTATTAAAAGGTCTTAATCTTAATGTGAATCAGTTTTAGAAATAATGACTAAAGTCTGATAACATTAAAGTAATTGTGATGAGAAAGTATATACTAGTGAGTGCTATGTTTATTCTCTTGCTGCTGCAGAGATACAAATATAATTACTGATTAAACAGATTCATTTCTCTGTGGTAGAAGAATATACTCAAGGAACCCTATTAGGCTACAAGCAAGTGCAAAGTGTAAAAGAGAAATGGTTAGAAAGAGAGAGAGAGAGAGAGAGAGAGAGAGAGGACTGAACTGGCAATAAAAAGCATTCCTGGAAATACAATTTTCTGTTGAGTCCGTAGAAAGCATACACCCCATTTTTCAAGGGGATTACTGGGATACTGTTATATAGGTTCCCTAGATCCTAACACCATCCATGGGCTCCATGTACAAAGCAGTGAAAGCTGCTCCGGAGCCCTTGCAGGGCAGGTTCACATATGCTGAGGTGGCGAGAGAAAATCACAGAGAGCTTGCTCGCTATAAGTGATTAACAGTCCCTTCAGTCGCGCGTTGTTGGTGCGAATGAAGGGGAGGGCATTACACACTCTGATGAGTGTGTAATGATACATACGGGCAAGCGGATCAACAGATCAGCTGCCCGTGTGTAGCGAAGGCGGGCAGACAGCTTCGCGAGTTGAGAAGCTGTCCGCCCACCGGTTAGTACATAGAGCCCCATGAGTCCTTTTCACAATGTAGAAATGATTATCCATAGTATGATCTGGATAAGACACTCAAAACAATGTGTCACTGTGTGACTTGACTAGATACTAGAAATGGTAAATGGTTTAGAAACTAAAAATTTACAAGGAAATACTTTGTGACCTTAAGATGTAAAGCTTAGAGGAGAAATGAAGAGAGCTGATAGAGGTACATTGCCTCACTGGCAGCCCCAACCCTTTAAATTGTAGCTGGCCGCCCCAGCTGCTGTGGCCCACCAGGAAATCTCCTGGTGTCCTAGTAGGTCAATCCAACCTTGTAGAGAGAGATAAACTATCTTTTGTGGCCCCAGCTTGATATTAGAAAATTAATATTTAGCTTTTTTATCCACTGTTCCAGCGTCTATGCTTTTCTGAAACAAAGATGGGTTGTCAGTATTTTTAAGTAACTCTATAAATGTTCTACTTACAAAGAAATTAGATTGATACCTCTCCAAAAAACATGTGGATTTACAGAATACTGGCCTTGATTCATCAAAACTCATTTGTTTAACTAATCTCATTGAAAAAACTTGCTGCAGCTTTAAACTAAAAAATTGTTGAATTCCTAAACATTTTAACTGCTTGTCAGTACAACTTCAAAATTAGCTGCATTATAATCAATAGAACTGCATCTGTTTCACAATGGCTCCAAAGAGCTAGTTTCACTGTTAAAGGGACAGTCAACACCAGAATTTTTGTTGTTTAAAAAGATAGATAATCCCTTTATTACCCATTCCCCAGTTTTGCATAACAAACACAGTTATAATAATACATGTTTTACTTCTGTGATTATCTTGTATCTATGCCTCTGCAGTCTGCCCCCTTATTTCAGTTCATTTGACAGACTTGCATTTTAGCCAATCAGTGCTTACTCCTCTGTAAATTCACGGAGCGCAATGTTATCTATGTGAAACGACCTAAGAAGTCTCATCAGTACTGTGGGGTTCCTCAAATAATGTTATAAAAGGCACATTTTACCTTGTGGGCTGTTTATGACTATTTCGGGAACTGTGTACAAAGGGCAGACAGTTACATTACACAATGATGCTCAAAACAAATGCCCAAAGATTTTGTGTAAGTTTTTGATCATCCACCCCTTAATGTGTTAGATATTATAGATTAGGACATTTAATAAAACGTTTTATGATAATGACAAAACACCCACTAACTAAATGCTGGAAAATATAAGTGAAGTGAACCTCAATCAATTTTACATATTTTATTTTTATATATTTTATTTTTCATTAACTTAACATTTCAAAAATGACCCCTATCTTGTTGTTAGTGTTTAGGACAGATTGACTGTTAAGATGTTGCACTTGATCATAACAGTACAGCTTAAATAGCTTCAAATTTAGAATTTGAATACTGAAATTGTACAAGTTTATATTATATTCACGCAAATCTTATTAACACTTTGGCTGCAGGAAAGAGCTTCTTCTAAATACATTGAACATTTAACAAGGTGGTTCCTAACCTAACCTTAACTCAAGATTATTAGTGACACCGTTTGAATAACATGCATTTCACTGTATTTGAATAGCATACTAGAATAATTGAAAATGAAGGCATCATGTATAGAGTTTCTAGCATCTTTTAGAGATAATTCTTAGCCCTGTGCAAGAAAGAATGACATCTGTAAATAACATTGGGAATCTATTATCCAAATATGCTTTAGCTATTATTTAAGAATATATATATATAGTTATTGTTTGTTTAAATCAAAGGGCTATTAATAATATAACCTTAAAAGTGAATAGCAAATATTAATTTTAACTTCAAGGCTTATACTTTATATTAACATTATATAACATATTATGTCTACTGTTGCAGTAAATTTGAGAACGTTTCTGTTTGTTTTATATGTGCCAGTTAATTGTAAATGAAATATAGATAGATCATAGATAGATAGATAGATAGATAGATAGATAGATGATGGATAGATAGATTTATATATTTGTAAATATTTTTTAATATTGAAGTACATTATGTAAGTTTAGACACTTTTGAAATTACAAGGTTGATTTACTTCTCATATATATGTGTTTTGTTATCTTTTCCTTTACACCATTTTTTTCTGCACAAATGGTTTTATAGCTTATACAAGTGGAACGCTTTTGTTTTTTTCTTGTCTGTACAGAAATGTTTTCCTTACGGTACTGAAACACTGATTACAGCTTTCAGTGTCATCTTCTATAATATATAGAAATATTGTAAATATATTTAACATGTCCTGAAGAAAAATGCAAATGCATTAAATACACAAACTTGACATACCATTACATCTCTAATGTGCTAAAACTGAAACAAAAAACTGTTAACATCCAAATGGAACCTTCATTAGTCAATGATGGCAAAATATTAGAGAGATACTGCAAAAGTAGTTCATATCTGTCTACGTTTAAGTAAACAATCTGCTCTATAAATGCATATTTTAGACCTCTATGGAATCTATCTTACTTACCATTGCTGTTACTTAGTTCCAATTTTTTTTTTAAATGACCCAGCAGCTTTAACAGCCATTCACAAGCCATACCACCTGATCCATTTACAAACAACCTGGTGCCTCCTCCACTTAAGTGATTGGCTGCACCACCAACTGAAAAAAAAAAATCTTTTGAAAGTATCACATTTTTTATTAACCTAAAGGGGTCGATTTATGTTTATATGTTTACATATGTATTTATGTTTTTATAAGTGTATATATGTATTTACAAACAAATATATACACATAAATACATATGTATACATACATAGACAGTTAAGTAGATTAAAAGATGTAAAAGGCATCATATTAATGCAATAATCATTTTTCTTAATAAAGTGTTATACTGTGTATTTACTGTAAATATTCGCATTCCAATGTTCTGCCCATAGCAGAATATTTTCTATGTATTTTTAAATAGATATTTCTATATATGTCTTTGTATATCTATACCTATATATAATCATCTATATATAAAACACCATCATATGTAGAAATATGTATTTATGAATAAATAGAACATATTCTTATTTTCATGTAGGGTGTTTTTTTCCACTTTTTTTGCTCCATTGACTTCTCGTTGCGTAGCGATATTCTAAGTTCAGCTTTTTGAGTTTATCAAGTTGCCATGAGAGTGAAAATGTTATATTTTCAACTTGTAATATGAGAGCTGCCTGTCACGTGCAAAAAGCTTACTTCTAGCAGAGTTAGTGCACAAGTGGGAGCAATAAATAACGCTCATAATATGGCACATAATGTGTGTTCAGTAAATATAAAAATGGTTTCTATGTTGCAATAATTCAAATAATCTGTATGTAAACTAAGTTCCACTTTACATTCAGTAGATTTCATACAATTCCTGATGTTGCCACTGAAAAGGCAGTGAGTCAGATATGTGTGGAAAGGTTTGCCTAAGCTGACATATATTACTCACATGGGATGGCTATATATTTACTATCTATGTGATGATTACCATGGTTAATAATGAACCAAAAATGTAGGGCTAGAAGTGGAGTGCTAATTTATCACTCGCCCGCTAACAGGCAAAATCGCCCATTTGAGGGCTTGCAATAAATAACCAGCTATTACAAGAGGCTTGTTATTGCTACTGTAAGCTCGGAGTAGCATACAATGTTTTATGGGGTAAATGTGGCACTGAAAAGTGCCTTTACATTGTGGTCTATGGGAACTGGGTTTTCCCTGTAAATATATATGTATATGCTTACTATATACACATATTAACATATAAATATATTTGTACATATTCATATATATTTATATTTACATTTGCTGGCCATCGCCGCGTGACTTACCCCCTTCACTTTGCTAGTTCTCATGCCGTGTCTCACAGCATGAGAACGAGGCTCCCATTGGCGCCTATAGAAGCACGCTTTATTAAGCACATACAGTGGGGCAAAAAAGTATTTAGTCAGCCACCAATTGTGCAAGTTCTCCCACTTAAGAAGACGAGAGAGGCCTGTAATTTTCATCACAGGTATACCTCAACTATGAGAGACAAAATGTGGAAACAAATCCAGACAATCACATTGTCTGATTTGGAAAGAATTTATTTGCATATTATGGTGGAAAATAAGTATTTGGTCACCTACAAACAAGCAAGATTTATGGCTTTCACAGACCTGTATCTTCTTCTTTAAGAGGCTCATCTGTCCTCCACTCATTACCTGTATTAATGGCACCTGTTTGAACTTGTTATCAGTATAAAAGACACCTGTCCACAACCTCAAACAGTCACACTCCAAACTCCACTATGGTGAAGACCAAAGAGCTGTCGAAGGACACCAGAAACAAAATTGTAGACCTGCATCAGGCTGGGAAGACTGAATCTGCAATAGGCAAGCAGCTTGGTGTGAAGAAATCAACTGTGGGAGCAATAATTAGAAAATGGAAGACATACAAGACAACTGATAATCTCCCTTGATCTAGGGCTCCACGCAAGATCTCACCCCGTGGGGTCAAAATGATCATAAGAACGGTGAGAAAACATCCCAGAACCACACGGGGGAACCTAGTGAATGACCTGCAGAGAGCTGGGACCAAAATAACAAAGGCTACCATCAGTAACACACTACTCCTCCAGGGACTCAGATCCTGCAGTGCCAGACGTGTCCCCCTCCTTAAGCCACTACATGTCCGGGCCCATCTGAAGTATGCTAGAGAGCATTTGGATGATCCAGAAGTGGATTGGGAGAATGTCATATGGTCAGATGAAACCAAAGTAGAACTGTTTAGTAGAAACACAACTCGCTGTGTTTGGAGGAGAGAGAATGCTGAGTTGCAACCAAAGAACACAATACCTACCGTGAAGCATGGGGGTGGCAACATCATGCTTTGGGGCTGTTTCTCTGCAAGGGGAACAGGATGACTGATCCGTGTACATGAAAGGCCATGTATCGTAAGATTTTGAGTGCAAACCTCCTTCCATCAGCAAGGGCATTGAAGATGAAACGTGGCTGGGTCTTTCAGCATGACAATGATCCCAAACACACCGCCCGGGTAACGAAGGAGTGGTTTCGTAAGAAGCATTTCAAGGTCCTGGAGTGGCCTAGCCAGTCTCCAGATCTCAACCCCATAGAAAACCTTTGGAGGGAGTTGAAAGTCTGTGTTGCACAATGACAGCCCCAAAACATCACTGCTCTAGAGGAGATCTGCATGCATGAATGGGCCAACATACCAGCAACAGTGTGTAACAACCTCTGTCATTGCCAACAAAGGATATATAACAAAGTATTGAGATGATCTTTTGATATTGACCAAATACTTATTTTCCACCATAAATTGCAAATACATTCTTTCCAAATCAGACAATGTGATTGTCTGGATTTGTTTCCAGATTTTGTCTCTCATAGTTGAGGTATACCTATGATGAAAATTACAGGCCTCTCTCATTTTCTTAAGTGGGAGAACTTGCACAATTGGTGGCTGACTAAATACTTTTTTGCTCCACTGTAACTCCTTTGCAATACGAACGCAAGGTCGCGTTCACATTGCGGGACACTTAAAATACCAGCGCCCAGTTGCATGCACTGGTATTATGAGTGGAGCGCAAATATTGCACTTGCTAAAGCACAATTTTGTGCTTCACTCGTAATCTGACCCTTAATAAGAAACCTTTATGAGCTGACGCATTGTGTGTATATTGTGCATGTATATATTGTGTTATACATACATATATATATATATATATATATATATATATATATATACTACATCCTGTAAAATAGTATATTATGGACTAGATTACACGTAATGCACTATCATAACTTGTGCCTATATTACAAGTTGAAAGTAAATGCGTTCGCCTGAGCGAAATCAAATCTAACGTGTGTCAGGTTAGTGCGACTGAAGACTTTGTGTAGTTAGAGTTTAAAAATATGTGCACCAAACACAACATAAACACATTAAAAAAACTGTTACACTCATATATTCACTTTATGATAAAAATTATGAAGAATTAGTTATCTTAATGCACGTTATGTAGATATAAAATATTGAAAAAATAATAATTGTTAATAATAATTATAGCTACTGTAAAATATACGTATATATTCCAATGATTTTTTAGAATTTGTAAGAACAGCTATAATAATTATAATTCTTTTTTCCACAATTTTTAATATTTACACAACGTGCATTAAAAAAACGAATTCTTCATGTGTACGAACCTGACATTGTGTTAGACCTACAGTGCGAAACCAAAAGCGAGTTATGCCTATTTTACATTTCTGTTTTTCACATAGAATTATATGCTGTACATATCTATCTTTAGACATACAGTATATATGTATGTATCTTTATATTAAAGCTCTTTGCCTACTTTATCTTTAAGCCCTTATAACTTTTTTGTGCAATTTTTTTAAAAATATTTTATATTAGATGTTATTATTATGATTTTAATTGTACTGTGTAATGTATTTTTGATGTGTTTTGCAAGACTTGTTTTGTTTCCAGTTAAGAGCTCAGAGGTTTTGCTAAACTGAAGCGCATTAACTCTGTTTACCTTTAACTTAAAATACGAGCGGAAAACCAGATGTGCGCAAACACCCGCAATAAACCCCTTTTCACTCAAGGGGAACTGTAAACATGGCACTCGTAATCTATCCCATAATGGGCCAGATTACAAGTGGAGCCCTAATTAATGCTCCCTCTTGAGATTTAATTGCACTAGAAGTAAGCTTTCTGCGCTCTTCGTGTTGCACTTCTATTATGAGTTGAAAGTAAATTGGTTTTGCTCGCTTGCTAACTCAACGAGCGCAAAAAGCTGAAGTTAGAAAATCGCCTAGGCATTCACGTATTCCCCCATAGGAGGCAATAGAGCAAAAAAGTGTAAAAATACCTAGCACCCCACAATCGAGCAAACCTGATCACATATTCTCATGTGCACTAACCCCACATGAAATTATGAACATTTCACATTCCAATGTTCTACCCATAGTAGAATACATTCTATTTATTCGTAAATACATTTTTCTAAATATATCTGATGTTTTTTTTTGTGGTAAATTATATATATATATATATATATACACACACACACACACACACACATATATATATATATATATATATATATATATATATATATATATATATAGTGGATATAAAAAGTCTACACACCCCTGTTAAAATGTCAGGTTTCTGAGACACAGATAAAAAATTTCAGAACTTTTCCCACCTTTAATGTGACCTATAAACTGTACAACTCAATTGAAAAACAAACTGAAACCTTTTAGGTAAAGGGAAATCAAAATAAAAAACTAAAATAATATGATTGCATAAGTGTGAACACCCTTAAACTAATACTTTGTTAAAGCACCTTTTGATTTTATTACAACACTCAGTCTTTTTGGGTATGAGTATCAGTATGGCACATCTTGACTTGGCAAGATTTGCCCACTCTTCTTTGTAAAAACACTCTAAATCTGTCAGAATGCAAGGGCATCTCCTGTGCACAGCCCTCTTCAGATCACCCCACAGATTTTGAATTGGATTCAGGTCTGGGCTCTGGCTGGGCCATCCCAAAACTTTAATCTTCTTCTGGTGAAGCCATTGCTTTGTTGATTTGGATGTATGTTTTAGGTTGTTGTCATGCTGAAAGATGAAGTTCCTCTTCATGTTCAGCTTTCTAGCAGAATCCTGAAGTTTTTGTGCCAATATTAACTGGTATTTGGAACTGTTCATTATTCCCACTAGCTTAACTAAGGCCCCAGTTCCAGCTGAAGAAAAACAGCCGCAAAGCATGATGCTGACACCACCATGCTTCAATGTGGGTATGGTGTTCTTTAGGTGATATGCGTATATATATATATATACATGATTATATATATTAGGTATTGATATATATATATATATATATATAGAAATATCTATTTATAAATACATAAAACATATTTTGCTATGTGCAGAACATTGGAATGTGAAAAATTTACAGTAAATACGTAGTTAAACACTTTATTAAATATGAATATTACATAAATATGTTTTTTCATGTTTTCATCTACTTAACTGCAAAGGGCTCCAATGCACTTATATATGGTTATATATGTGTACACGTGTATTTATGTGTTTATATGTGTAAATATGTCTGTAAATACATATATACACATATAAATACATAAATGCATATGTATACACAGGAAAAAAAGGAGATGTTCCCTGCGCTATAACACCAAATACGGAAAGTATCAAATAAAAATAAAATTATTAAAATTATTAAAAGTACATATATAACAACATTCCCAAAAGATCATATGTAAAGCTTAAAGTTCGTTCCCAATACTGGGCATCAGATACAAATAAAATGTAAAGGTTCACAAAATCTTCACCAAAGGTAAAATGCAAAAAAAGACTGTTTCTGCTCCTCAAAGCAGTGGTACAATATTCAAATGAAAAAACAATATGTGGTAGAAACCCCAATAACCAAACACTTCCAATTAACTCAATCGATATGAGGTAAGTAGCTGCTGTATAATGATAGAACAATGCTCCCTCAGGTATCCAAGCTGTCGTACTAGAATACATCAGGGGATCTGGAGGGTCCAGTTTGCAGTGCTGCTCCTCAAGTATGGTAGTTCACTTCTTCAATGAAAATCCTCAAGTCGTCTCTCAGAGTGAAAATCGTATATGTGAAAACTTTCTGATTTTCATGGTGCCAGAAATCAGACTAAGACCAGAAGTGCAAAAATAATTACACCTTAATTAATAACTAAAAAATAATAAAAAGTCCACAAGTCAAAAAACAAGCCAGGAGTCAAAGTCAGAGCTAGTAGTCAGACAAGCCGAATCAGGAGCCAAATCAAGTAGTTGGACCAGTCAGAATCAGGAACAAGGAGAACAGCAGAGTCAGGAACAAGCCAGGGATCAGGAACCAGAAGAGACATCAGACAGCCAGGTAATACACAGGAACTGGAACACAGGAACTCATAAACAGGTCTGAGACAACGCAAGGGCAAAGCATACTGAACAGAGGCCCTTTAAATAATCGGTGATGACATCACAATTCTGAGACTGCAACCTGGATGATGTTCACCAGTCTGGCCATAAGAGGGCGTGTAGGAAATGAGCAGCATCACACACTCTGCACCAGTTTCAGTAAGAGATATGAGTAAAATGGCTGCCAGCAGCACATGGAAAACAAAGCAGGGAAAAAACCCTGACACTGATTAACTGTTTTCTCAGATAAGTTTTCACTGCTTCCCTGCCCTCATCAGGTTAAAGATAATTATTGTTTTACAGTGGCTACTTACCTCATATTGTTTGAGGTAAATGGAAGTGTTTCACTATTGGGGTTCCTACCCCATATTGTTTTATCGTTTGAAAATTCTACCACTGCTTTGAGGTGCAGAAACACACATTTTTTTATGCACATATGTATATATATATATATATATATATATATATATATATATATATATATATATATATACAAAAGTCCTCCAAAAAGAGATAAGCACTGTCTTACAATACCACAACAGCCAGGGTGCACTTCAAATAAAGTATGTATGTTCCTCGTTTGAAAGAAGGCACTCACTGGTCTTCATCCATAATGTTTTGATGTCGTTATGACACCTTTGTCAAATGATCTTCCAATATCAATGTCATAAGTTTATTAGAGAATGAAGTGTTAATAACATTATATAGGAGTGCAGATTTTTGACATAGGTTATGTTGCAAAATAGTTTTGTTGTTTTTATTCACTGAAACTGTAGTCCTTTAGTCTCAGGTGTCATATGCTGGTGTATTGTCGGTCAATAACAAAAATAACTCGATGGGTCTGAAATATTAGAGCACTGTTGTGCCTTATAAGACCACATTTTGATTTTGAGTTGGAGATTGGACTGACACTCACACGCATACACTTTTGACTATGGGCTTACATGGTACGTTTGTTTTGTTTCTAAGGTTCTCATGGCAACCGGTAGCCAATCAGCCCATACTGATATGTCAAAATCACGCCTTTGCGTTATGACATCGGTGGGGGCGGATGTGGAGTACGGATTGTAGGTTATGTATATACAGTTACCAGGGGAACCTGTAACCAATCGGATCCGACTGATGCATCTCGCTCACGTTTGAGCGTGATGACGTCGGAGGTGAAGGTGGTGAATTGCCGAGCGGGAACATTTTTAAATGTTTGTATATAAGGTTGGTATTAGGTGTATAGTGTTAGCGATTTTTTTCTACTTTGGGGACATGATGGTTCTGTGACATTGATATTGGAAGATCATTTGACAAAGGTGTCATAACGACATCGAAACGTTATGGATGAACTTGCTTTTGACATTTATTGGATGAATTGAAAAATTAAAAATTGTTTTTTCTAAGACCAGTGAGTGCCTTCTTTCAAACGAGGAATATATATATATATATATATATATATATCTTTAGACATGTAGATGTATGTAAGTCTATGTTAAAGACATTTACCTGCTTTTTTTTCTTTCACCTGAGATCTCATATCTTTGATCGTTTATAACTTTTGTATGCATTGTTTTTTCTTAATAATTTTTATTAGATGGTGTTATTATAAGTCTAACTATACTTTTTTTTTATCTAATAAGCCGATAGGATGTAAGCAGCTCTCATCTTATTGGCTGATTTGAAATTTTTAGCCAATAGGAATGCAAGGGTACCCCAATATAAAAGGGGCACCTTGCATTTAATCTTCAGTGTACGGTGGACAATCGCATGAAGAAGATCCTCTACGTATCTAATGACCATCGCCACCACTCTGGATCCACACCTCAGAAGACCACTCAGCAGTGTCAGCACCTTTGGCAAGAAGATAGAAGATGGTCCCGCGATGGAAGAAGATGGATCCGCCCGGATGAAGACTTTTTTGTGGACTGGATGAAAATTCATCGCCGGACTTCAATAATGGTGAGCACCTATTTTGGGGTTAGTGTTAAATTATTTTTGGGGGGGTGTTTTTTTTTTTAGATTATGGCTTTTTTAGATTTTTATGGGCAGTAAAAGAGCTGATTGCCCTTTTTTATTTTTTTAAGGAAAAATTGTTTATTTCTGTTTAAATCATACATGTGTCAAAAAAAATACGATGATCATTTGCAAAACAAAGATTAAAGGCTTAGGCCTTGTGTTAAATATAGAGTCCATACATATCTCAGATAAGTGAGTCCATAAGGAGTTCAATAGAGTCCACACTGTAGAACCCCTTTGAAAGATGAACCAGTAAAGTTCCCAACATTGAGGGGCTTGCATTTTCACAATTTTTCCTTCTTTTTTGTAACAAAATAACCAAAGTAAACTAGTAACAATAAACATTGAACAGTTATAATTTCCATGTGTGTCCATTAATTCTTGGTCGAAGCATACATGTATCTGTGTGTTTTCATCTAAACAAATACATCGGGTATCAACACAATATGACATTAAGGAGTATTAACATCTAAGCCTGGAATGTGAAAGTCCGTGACAACCCATAGAACACAACGTCGTCTTAGGAAAGTAGAGGGATTCGTCTTGAGTAGTCTGTATGTAGTTGATTAGTGTATACAAAGGAGTCGTGGTAGGGCCCTAAGTGGGTCTATAATCCCACAGAAACAATATCTCTGCATGAGTGTCTAATTTGTTTATTAAAAGATAGTGATATGATTGAGTTGTATCTCTTGTATCCACTGAGCTAGGGTGGGAATTGATTCTTTTTTCCACAGTCTTGGAATTAGTTGATTTGCACTGTTAATCATTATTTGTAGTAGTTTATAGTGTAGTTGTGAGTTAAGTTTGGGGTATTTGTGGAACAGGTAGATAGTCGGGTCGTGAGGCATCGAAGTGCCAATGGTGTTTTGTATATATGGTATAATAGATGTCCAAAATGCTTGAATTTTAGGACATGCCCACCAAATATGGAATAGCGTGCCCTCTTCCCTACACTGTCTCCTGCAGTGGTTAGAAGAACCAGGAAAGAGATGCTTGAGTCTCTGTGGTGTGAGATACCACCTAGTTAATAATTTAATGTTGGTTTCTATAAGTTTAGCTGAATGTGCCGACCGTTTCACCGCTGTGAAAATTGAATGCCATTCTGTAATTGGGATTAAAAATGGTAAGTCTCTATTCCAAGCTTTAGTAAATGTTGGTAAATCGGTTTCAATTGGTGTAGTCAATAGATTATATGTACGAGAAATTGTGTGAAAGTTAGAAGAGGAAGAACTGCACAGTATCTCAAATTGTGTTCGCTGCCTATTTAAGTGGGATTTATGTGAGGACTGAAAGTAGTGGCTAAGTTGGAGGTACCGAAACCACATACTGAAAAATCCATTGCCCAAGGATTCCATGGAATGTCTAGGTAGTAAATTACCACCTTCTGTCAATACATAGGCTGGTAACAGAAGATGAATGTCCTTGGTACCTGTGGGGGTGAAAGTGAGTCCCGGTGGAAAGTTATCATTCTGTAGTATAGGTGTCAGAGTATGGAGGACAAATTAAGGTGTGTTTTAACTATCTCTATCCATGTATTAAAAGTCTCATGTATGATTGGGTTATTAAGGTATTTGGTCTTGGATCGATATATATCAGTCCAACACATAGAGCCCAATTGGGTACAACCGGAGAGTTCATGCACAAGTTTAACCCATTGTTTATGATGATGCTCTTCAAACGAGCACCAATCTATAATTCTTGAAAGAAATATGGCGTTTCTGTATTCCCTTATGTTTGGGACCCCTAAGCCTCCCTGGGTGGTGTTTCTGTATAGGGTTGATTTGGCAATTCTTGGTGGTTTGGCTTTCCAAATATAAGCGTTAATGGTTGATTGGAGTTTTGGGATCATGGATTTTGGGAGGGGGATGGGTACAGTCTGTAAAATATATAAAATCTTAGGGAGTAATATCATTTTAGCTGCTCCTATTCTACCCAACCAGGATATAGATTTAGGGGACCAAGTCTCAGTGTTTGAGAGTATATGTGATGTTAGTGAGTCATAGTTGAGTTTGATTAACTCCTCTTGAGTTGGGGATAGATATATGCCAAAGTATTTAAAGGATTGAGTATTGAATGTAAATGGGGCAATATATTGGAGGTGTATTAAGTCTGTCTGAGTGACGTGAACTGGTAGAATGACTGACTTCTCATAATTTATAGAAAAATTAGACAAGTCTCCATAGTCCTTGAGAATTGAGTGAGCCGCCTTGAGGGATCTTACAGGATTTGTGAGCGTCATATGGACGTCGTCTGCAAATAGGGCCAGTTTGTACTCTGAAGTTTTGATTTTAATATCTTCCACTAAATTTGAGGAGCGTAAAATAGCAGCCAGAACTTCCATAGACAAAACAAATAGTAAGGGAGAAAGAGGGTAACCTTGACGGGTACCATTTCGGATTGGGAAGGGATCTGACAAGAGGCCATTGACCTTGATTTTGTCTGTAGGGACAGTATATAGTGCAGTAATTTTAGATATAAAATCTTTTGGTAAGCCAAATTTGTGTAAGGTGCATGTCAAAAACGTCCAATCCAACCGATCAAACGCCTTTTCGGCATCTGTAGAGATAAAAAGGGTTGGAATATTCTGTCTATATGAATATTGAAGTAAGTGTAATGCCTTAACTGTATTGTCCTTGGCTTCTCTTTGCGGGACAAACCCTGTTTGGTCATTGTGAATCAGATATGGAAGTGATAAATTCAGTCGATTGGCTAGGATCTTGGAATAGATCTTGGAGCTGATTGCCCTTTTAAGGGCAATGCCCATACAAATGCCCCTTTAGGGGCAATGGGTAGTTTAGCTTTTTTGTAATTTTAGGGGGGACTTTGGGTTTGTTTTTTGTTTTTTTTAAAAAGAGCTGATTTCTTTAGGGCAATTTTAGATTTTTTTTTTGTTTGTAATGTTAGTTTTTTATTATCTTATTTATTTTAAGGTAGTTAGTATATTGTAACTTTAATTCAGAGTGAGGGGTGTTAGGTTTAGGGGTTAATAGTTTAATTTAGGTGGTCGCGATATGGGGGACAGCGGTTTAGGGGTTAATAAGTTTATTTTAGTAGAAGCGATATTGGGGATGGCGGTTTAGGGGATTAATATGTTTATTTTAGTAGTAGTGATGTGGGGGGTGGCAGTTTAGGGGTTATTATGTTTACTTTAGTAGTAGCAATGTGGAGGGATGGCGGTTTAGGGGTTAACAGCTTTATTTACTAGTTGTGATGCTGGGGGATGGCATTTTAGGGGTTAATAGTGTACTTTATGGGTGTTAGTGAAGTGTAACATATTTTTTATGGGTTTTGTGAACAAAAAATTGTTTCGCAAAATCCATAACTACAGGTCTTTGAATGCAGAATGGATTGTTGCAGTGTAGGCCATAACGATTGTAGTAAAGCCATACTGTGCAACTTGTAATACTGAGTTGCTGCCAATGTAAAGGTACACAAATGTAGTGATACAAACCTGCTTCACAACTTTACATGAAATTAACCAATTATGTCATCCTTTTAAGAGTAAACTGTATCACTGTATACTTGTAACGCAGGAGAATCAATCAAATGTCAAACTTCAGACAGGTTTTTCTGTATATCTGTGGTGTTTATTATTTTTTACACAACGGGGATATATATATATATATAATATATATATATATATATATATATATATATATATATATAAGTTGAGAGGAAAAAGGCACTCACTGGACTTGATCGCCGCCACTATAATAAACATATTAACCCCTAAACCACCGCACTCCGGTCTCGCAAACACTAGTTAAATATTATTATCCCTTAACCTGATGCCCCCAACATCGCTGCCACCTACATTATACTTATTAACCCCTAATCTTCCGCTCCAGACATCGCCGCCACCTACATTATATTTATTAACCCCTAATCTGCTGCCCCCAATATCGCCGCCACCTACCTACATTTATTAACCCCTAATCTGCTGCCCCCAACATCGCCACCACCTACCTACATTTATTAACCCCTAATCTGCTGCCCTCAACATCGCCGCCACCTACCTACATTTTTTAACCCCTAATCTGCTATCAACAAACCTCACCACCACTATTCTAAATTTATTAACCCTTTAAACCTAAGTCTAACCCTAACCCTAACACCCCCTAACTTAAATATAATTTAAATAATTCTAAATACAAATTACTATCATTACCTAAATTATTGCTATTTAAAACTAAATACTTACCTATAAAATAAACCCTAAGCTAGCTACAATATAACTAATAGTTACATTGTAGCTAGCTTAGGGTTTATTTTTATTTTACAGACAAGTTTGTACAAGTAGCGCTCAGTTTACTCCGCAGTTAGGTTCCAGGAGGAATGGTTGTAAATCAAAACCATTGTAAATTAAAACCCAGTTTATAATGTAAGTCAATGGGAAGTGAGGGAGTTAGGTTCCAGGCCCCTCTCAAAATTGTCATAAGTAACACCTAATACATTATTTTTAAAACTTTGAAATGAAGACTTTAAATGCTAAACAGCATTAGAAACCTAATAATATACGGCCAGATTACAAGTTTTTTGTTATGAGCTGTGCGGTGCTAACGAGCAGTTTTGTCTCACCGCTCACTTACCTACAGCGTTGGTATTACGGGTTTTTACAAACCCGGCGTTAAAAGGCAAGAAGTGAGCGTTGAGCAAAATTGTGCTCCTTACCGCACTTCAATACCAGCACTGCTTAAGTCAGAGGTGAGCTGGTCATACGTGCTCGTGCATAATTTCCCCAGAGACATCAATGGGGAGAGCCCGCTGAGAAAAAGTCTAACACCTGTAAAAAAGCAGCATAAAGCTCAGTAACTGCTCCGGACATCGCCGCCACTATAATAAACATATTAACTCCTAAACCGCCGCACTCCCGCCTCGCAAACACTAGTTAAATAATATTAACCCCTAATCTGCTATCACTAACATTGCCGCCACCTACCTACATTTATTAACCCCTAATCTGCCGTCCTCAACGTCGCCACCACTATATTATATGTATTAACCCCTAAATCTAAGTCTAACCCTAACACCCCCTAACTTAAATATAATTGAAATAAATCTAAATAAAATTCCTATCATTAACTACATTATTCCTATTTAAAACTAAATACTTACCTATAAAATAAACCCTAAGCTAGCTACAGTATAACCAATAGTTACATTATAGCTAGCTTAGAGTTTATTTTTACTTTACAGGCAAGTTTGTATTTATTTTAACTAGGTAGACTAGTTACTAAATAGTTATTAACTATTTACTAACTACCTAGCTAAAATAAAGACAAAAGTACCTGTAAAATAAAAACTAACCTAAGTTACACTAACAACTAACACTACACAACAATTAAATACAATTAAATAAATTAAATACAATTGGCTAAAGTACAAAAAAAACAAACACTAAATTACAGAAAATAATAAACAAATTACAAGATATTTAAATGAATTACACCTAATCTAATAGCACTATCAAAATAAAAAAAGCCCCCCCCAAAATAAAAATAAAAACCTAGCATAAACTAAACTACCAATAGCCTTTAAAAGGGCCTTTTGCGGGGCATTGCCCCAAAGAAATCAGCTCTTTTACCTGTAAAAAAAAAATACAAACACCCCTGAACAGTAAAACCCACCACCCACACAACAAACCCCTCAAATAAAAACCTAACTTAAAAAACCTAAGCTCCCCATTGCAATGAAAATGGCATTTGGATGGGCAGTTAGCTCTTTTGCTGCCCAAAGCCCTAACCTAAAAATAAAACCCACCCAATACAACCTTAAAAAAACTAACACTAACCCCCTGAAGATCAACTTACTGTTCTGAAGACCGGACATCCATCCTCAAGGAAGCGGCAGAAGTCTTCATCCAACCGGGCCGAAGTCCTCAATGAAGCCGGGAGAAGTCTTCATCCAAGCCGAGTGAAGTGGTCCTCCAGATGGGCAGAAGTCTTCATCCAGACGGCATCTTCTATCTTCATCCATCCGACGCGGAGCAGCTCCATCTTCAAGACATCCGACGCGGAACATCCTCTTCATCCGGAGTCTTCTTACTGAATGGAGGTTTCTTTAAATGACGTCATCCAAGATGGCGTCCCTTAGATTTTGATTGGCTGATAGAATTCTATCAGCCAATCGGAATTAAGGTAGAAAAAATCCTATTGGTTGATGCAAACAGCCAATAGTATTGGGCTGGCATTCTATTGGCTATTCCAATCAGCCAATAGAATGCAAGCTCAATCCTATTGGCTGATTGGATCAGCCAATAGGATTGAACTTCAATACTATTGGCTGATTGCATCAGCCAATAGGATTTTTTCTACCTTAATTCCGATTGGCTGATAGAATTCTATTAGCCAATCGGAATCTAAGGGACACCTTCTTGGATGACATAATTTAAAGGAACCTTCATTCAGTAAGAATACTCTGCATGAAGAGGATGCTCCATGTCAGATGTCTTGAATATGGAGCCGCTCCGCGTCGGATGGATAAAGATAGAAGATGCCGTCTGGATTAAGACTTCTGTCCGTCTGGAGGACCACTTCGCCCGGCTTGGATGAAGACTTCTCCCGGCTTCATTGAGGACTTCACCCCGGTTGGATGAAGACTTCTGCCAATTCCTTGAGGATGGACGTCAGGTCTTCAGAACAGTAAGTCGATCTTCATGGGGCTAGTGTTAGGTTTTTTAAGGGTGTATTGGGTGGGTTTTATTTTTAGGTTAGGGCTTTGGGCCGCAAAAGCGCTAACTGCCCTTTTAAGGGAAATGCCCATCCAAATGCCCTTTTCAGGGCAATGGGGAGCTTAGGTTTTTTTTAGTTAGGTTTTATTTGGGTGGTTTGTTGTGTGGGTGGTGGGTTTACTGTTGGGGGGTGTTTGTATTTTTTTTTTACAGGTAAAATAGCTGATTTCTTTGAGGCAATGCCCTGCAAAATGCCCTTTTAAGGGCTATTGGTAGTTTAGTTTAGGCTAGGTTTTTTTTTTTGGGGGGGGGGCTTTTTTTTATTTTGATAGGGATATTAGATTAGGTATAATTAGTTTAAATATCTTGTAATTTGTTTATTGTTTTCTGTAATTTAGTGTTTTTTTGTACTTTAGCTAATTGTATTTAATTTATTTAATTGTATTTAATTTAGGTAATTTATTTAATTGTATTGTAGTGTTAGGTGTTAGTGTAACTTAGGTTAGGTTTTATTTTACAGGTACTTTTGTCTTTATTTTAGCTAGGTAGTTAGTAAATAGTTAATAACTATTTAGTAACTATTCTACCTAGTTAAAATAAATACAAACTTGCCTGTAAAATAAAAAAATAAAAACCTAAGCTAGCTACGATGTAACTATTAGTTATATTGTAGCTAGCTAAGGATTTATTTTATAGGTAAGTATTTAGTTTTAAATAGGAATAATGTAGTTAATGATAGGAATTTTATTTAGATTTATTAAAATTATAGGGGGTGTTGGGGTTAGACTTAGATTTAGGGGTTAATACATTTAATATACAGGGAGTGCAGAATTATTAGGCAAATGAGTATTTTGACCACATCATCCTCTTTATGCATGTTGTCTTACTCCAAGCTGTATAGGCTCGAAAGCCTACTACCAATTAAGCATATTAGGTGATGTGCATCTCTGTAATGAGAAGGGGTGTGGTCTAATGACATCAACACCCTATATCAGGTGTGCATAATTATTAGGCAACTTCCTTTCCTTTGGCAAAATGGGTCAAAAGAAGGACTTGACAGGCTCAGAAAAGTCAAAAATAGTGAGATATCTTGCAGAGGGATGCAGCACTCTTAAAATTGCAAAGCTTCTGAAGCGTGATCATCGAACAATCAAGCATTTTATTCAAAATAGTCAACAGGGTCGCAAGAAGCGTGTGGAAAAACCAAGGCGCAAAATAACTTCCCATGAACTGAGAAAAGTCAAGCGTGCAGCTGCCAAGATGCCACTTGCCACCAGTTTGGCCATATTTCAGAGCTGCAACATCACTGGAATGCCCAAAAGCACAAGGTGTGCAATACTCAGAGACATGGCCAAGGTAAGAAAGGCTGAAAGACGACTACCACTGAACAAGACACACAAGCTGAAACGTCAAGACTGGGCCAAGAAATATCTCAAGACTGATTTTTCTAAGGTTTTATGGACTGATGAAATGAGAGTGAGTCTTGATGGGCCAGATGGATGGGCCCTTGGCTGGATTGGTAAAGGGCAGAGAGCTCCAGTCCGACTCAGACACCAGCAAGGTGGAGGTGGAGTATTGGTTTGGGCTGGTATCATCAAAGATGAGCTTGTGGGGCCTTTTCGGGTTGAGGATGGAGTCAAGCTCAACTCCCAGTCCTACTGCCAGTTTCTGGAAGACACCTTCTTCAAGCAGTGGTACAGGAAGAAGTCTGCATCCTTCAAGAAAAACATGATTTTCATGCAGGACAATGCTCCATCACACACGTCCAAGTACTCCACAGCGTGGCTGGCAAGAAAGGGTATAAAAGAAGAAAATCTAATGACATGGCCTCCTTGTTCACCTGATCTGAACCCCATTGAGAACCTGTGGTCCATCATCAAATGTGAGATTTACAAGGAGGGAAAACAGTACACCTCTCTGAACAGTGTCTGGGAGGCTGTGGTTGCTGCTGCACGCAATGTTGATGGTGAACAGATCTAAACACTGACAGAATCCATGGATGGCAGGCTTTTGAGTGTCCTTGCAAAGAAAGGTGGCTATATTGGTCACTGATTTGTTTTTGTTTTGTTTTTGAATGTCAGAAATGTATATTTGTGAATGTTGAGATGTTATATTGGTTTCACTGGTAAAAATAAATAATTGAAATGGGTATATATTTGTTTTTTGTTAAGTTGCCTAATAATTATGCACAGTAATAGTCACCTGCACACACAGATATCCCCCTAAAATAGCTATAAATAAAAACAAACTAAAAACTACTTCCAAAACTATTCAGCTTTGATATTAATGAGTTTTTTGGGTTAATTGAGAACATGGTTGTTATTCAATAATAAAATTAATCCTCAAAAATACAACTTGCCTAATAATTCTGCACTCCCTGTAGTGGCGGCAACGGGGAAGACAGATTAGGGGTTAATAAATGTATTTAGGTGGCGGCAATGTTAGGGATAGCATATTAAGGGTTCATATTATTTAACTAGTGTTTGCAAGGCGGGAGTGCGGTGGTTTAGGTGTTAATATGTTTATTCTAGTGGCGGCGATGTCCGGGCGGCAGATTAGGGGTTAAAAATTTTGATTTAGTATTTGCGATGCGGGAGGACCTTGGTTTATGGGTTAATAGGTAGTTTATGGGTGTTAGTGTACTTTTTAGCACTTTAGTTATGAGTTTTATGCTACGGCATTGTAGTGTAAAACTCATAACTACTGACTTTAGAATGCGTTAGGGATCTTGGAGGTAGAGGGTATACCACTCACTTTTTGGCCTCCCAGGACAGACTCGTAATACCGGCGCTATGGAAGTCCCATAGAGAAAAAACTTTACGAAGTTTACTTAAGTCCTTTTGTGGTAAGGCCAAAAAAGTGTGTGGGGCCCCTAAACCTGAAAGACTCATAATACCAGCGGGCATAAAAAAGCATCGTTAGGACCTGTTAACGCTGCTTTTTTACCCTAACTCGTAATCTAACCGCTAGATCTTATCATCATCAAACTAAGTTTAATGAACAAAAACATTTGCTAACAGCACCTAATTAAAAAATCACACAACAGACTGCATCATCATCAAACTAAGTTTAATGAACAAAAAAAATGTTTTACTGGCATTTTTCTGCAATCAGTTCTCTGCATTGTTAGCATGTTAGATAATATTGGGTCTGCACCTATTCTATGCATTTCAATCTGCAGTGATTAATAGGCAATTAGGCACCCTCACCTCAAGCAGCTGGACAGGAAGATAATAGGGAAGTGACTGCTAAATCTTATTGCTCGATAGGTCTGGTCTGCTCTGTGTACACAGATCAATTTGAGGCTGTTAAGTTGCATAACTTTGCTGCAAAACAAGCGGACAGCTCTACCTTCTGGCTATTTTAATTAGTGTACTGCTTTCAAAAGCTTTTCAATAGCAGTCACATGACTGAATAAAAAGGTTGTTATTCTGAAACGGGGCAAATTGAGCTGGTGTAAACCGAGGGCCACCTGTATTTATTTTAACTAGGTAGAATAGTTACTAAATAGTTATTAACTATTTAATAACTACCTAGCAAAAATAAATACAAATTTACCTGTAAAATAAAATCTAACCTAAGTTACAATAACACATAACACTACACTACAATTAAATAAATTCACTACATTAAATACAATAAAATAAAATAAATAAAATTAGCTAAATTACCAAAAAAAACAAACACTAAATTACAGAAAATAAAAAACAAATTACAAGATCTTTAAACTAATTACACCTAATCAAAATAAAAAAAGCCCACCCAAAAAAAACCTAGCCTAAACTAAACTACCAATTGCCCTTAAAAGGGCCTTTTGCAGGGCATTGCCCCAAAGAAATCAGCTTTTTTTCCTGTTAAAATTATTTACAAACAACCCCCCCAAAAGTAAAAACCACCACCCCCACAACTAACCCCCCAAATAAAAGCCTAACTTAAAAAACCTAAGCTCCCCATTGCCCTGAAAAGGGCATTTGGATGGGCATTGCCCTTAAAAGGGCATTTACCTCTATTGCTGCCCAAAGCCCTAACCTAAAAAATAAACCCATACAATATACCCTTAAAAAATCCTAACACTAACCCCCGAATATTCACTTACCGGGAGAAGTCTTCATGCAAGCGGCAAAATGTCCTCAACGAAGCTGGCAAAAGTGGTCCTCCAGATTGGCAGAAGTGGTTCTCCAGACGGGCAGAAGTCTTCATCTAGACGGCATCTTCTATCTTCATCCTTCAGACGCGGAGCGGCTCCATCTTCAAGACATCCGGCGCGGAGCATCCTCTTCAATCGACGGCTTCTTTGGATTGAATGTTTCTTTAAGTGATGTCATCCAAGATGGCATCCTTTAGATTCCAATTGGCTGATAGAATTCTATCAGCCAATCGGAATTAAGGTAGAAAAAATCCTATTGGCTGATGCAATCAGCCAATATGATTAAGTGTCAATCCTATTGGCTGATCCAATCAGCCAATAGGATTGAGCTTGCATTCTATTGGCTGAATGGAACAGTCAATTGGAATCTAAAGGACGCCATTTTGGATGATGTCACTTAAAGAAACATTCATTCTGAAGAAGCCGTCGATTGAAGAGGATGCTCCGTGCCGGATGTCTTGAAGATGGAGCCGCTCTGCATCGGAAGGATGAAGATAGAAGATGCCGTCTGCATGAAGACTTCTGCCCATCTGGAGGACCACTTCTGCCGGCTTCGATGAGGACATCTTGCCTCTTGGATGAAGACTTCTCCCGGTAAGTGAATCTTCGGGGGTTAGTGTTAGGATTTTTTAAGGTTGTATTGGGTGGGTTAATTTTGTAGGTTAGGGCTTTGGGCAGCAATAGAGCTAAATGCCCTTTTAATGGCAATGCTCATCCAAATGCCCTTTTCAGGGCAATGGTGAGCTTAGGTTTTTTTAGTTAGGTTTTTATTTGGGGGGTTGGTTGTGTGGTTGGTGGGTTTTACTGTTAGGGGGTTGTTTGTATTTTTTTTACAGGAAAAAGAGCTGATTTCTATGGGGCAATGACCCACAAAAGGCCCTTTTAAGGGCTATTGATAGTTTAGTTTAGGATAGGGTTTTTTTATTTTGGGGCGGCTTTTTTATTTGATAGGGCTATTGGATTAGGTGTAATTAGTTTAAAGATCTGTAATTTGTTTTTTATTTCTGTAATTTAGTGTTTTGTTTTTTTGTGATTTAGCTGATTTAATTTAATTTATCTAATTGTATTTAATGTAGGGAATTTATTTAATTATAGTTTAAGGTTAGGTGTTATTGTAACTTAGGTTAGGTTTTATTTTACAGGTAAAATTGTATTTATTTTAGCTAGGTAGTTATTAAATAAAGTTAAAATAAATACAAACTTGCCTGTAAAATAAAAATAAAACCTAAGCTAGCTACAATGTAACTATTAGTTATATTGTAGCTAGCTTAGGGTTTATTTTATAGGTAAGTATTTAGTTGTAAATTGGAATAATTTAGGCAATGATAGGAATTTTATTTAGATTTATTTTAATTATATTTAAGTTAGGGGGTGTTAGGGTTAGGGTTAGACTTAGATTTAGGGGTTAATATATTTAATATAGTGGCGGCGACGTTGGGGACGGCAGATTAGGGGTTAATAAGTGCAGGTAGGTTGCGGCGACATTGGGGGCGGGAGATTAGGGGTTAATAAATATAATGTAGGTGTTGGCGATGTTGGGGGCAGCAGATTACGGGTTAATAAGTGTAAGATTAGGGGTGTTTAGACTCGGGGTTCATGTTTGGGTGTTAGGTGTAAACATAAAATGTGTTTCCCCATAGGAATCAATGGGGCTGCGTTACTGAGTTTAACATTGCTTTTTTGCAGGTGTTAGACTTTTTTTCAGCTGGCTCTCCCCATTGATCTCTATGGGAAAATCGTGCACGAGCATGTACGACCAGCTCACCGCTGACTTAAGCAGCACTGGATTTGGAGTGTGGTATGGAGCTCAATTTTGCTCTACGATCACTTCTTGCCTTTTAACGCCGGGTTTGTAAAAGTCTGTAATACCAGCGCTGCAGGTAAGTGAGCGGTGAGAAAAAACTGCACTGTAGCACCGCACAGCTCATATCGAAAGGCTCGTAATCTAGCCGACTGTTATTATTATAGAACATTTCCGTGTGTCTGTTTCCCTTTTTCAATACTAATGAGACCTAGTTTTTGATGCCCCAGAACCAGGACATAACAGGAAGCAATTGAATACTATAGCGAAATATATTGTCAACATATTATCAAAAATAAACACTAACTAAACCAGTGTACAATATAAATATATTTTTTATACATATCTACTATTTAATAAATATAAAGATGGAAATCAATAGTGAACCCCTACATATGAATAATGTAAATCTATAATAGAGTGATCTGAACATAAAGAAATACCCAGTCAATTTATATGTATAATAATACAGTGCTGTGCTTGCAAAATTAATGAGATATTTATAATTAACCTCCATAATAACCCTAATAAGTTGTGCCAAACTATGAAAAAATTATACTGGAACAATACCATAAGATAATTAACACATACCACTTTATGCCCATGAGTATCATAGTAAATGATAAATCATAATGTGCCGATAGTTTAAGTTAGTCAGGGCTTTCCATTGTAAATTAGGGTTATCAGCTGCCTATTTCTTTGACCTGGAATGACGTATCTGGCTGAAATTGGGCAGTTATAACAGACTGGGAATCACTATAAAACTGAAAAATACTCTAAATAATCCATAGAATATATCTATATTTTTTACGGTATGTTTAATAAATATTAATAATTTTTTTTTAATATTTTCTAATATTTTATATGTTATATTTCAATAACACACGTATTGAAGTTAGCAATTCTTTATGTGTGCTAACCCAACAGCTTTAGTCCTAAATTCCGAACCCCGATGTGTGTTACGCATTTATTACATGCCTATATCTTTCACATAAAAAATAATGTACTTTTTATTTTATATATATATATATATATATATATATATATATATATATATATATATATATATATATATATAATGCTGTTAATTTAAAATATAGGACATAGGTATATATAGATATATGTAGAAATGTATCACTGTATACTTGTTACGCAGAAGAATCAATCAAATGTTAAACTTCAGACATAGGTTTGTGTATCTGCTCCAATTTTTCTGTATAATAGTGGTGTTTATTCTTTTTTACACAATGGGGATACAAATATGCAGCATTTATTGGGCAAACACAAGGCATATTGATCATAAATACTGTGATTTCTTATCATAGTGAATCCCCAAACAAATTAAGAACTTAAATGCAAAAGATAAAGAAAATAAACAATAAAAATAATAATCATAATAATAGAGTGTGCTCTCAACCACAATAAATAAAAGGGATTGTTTAACAATTCCTGTTAAAAAGTCACAGAAATAATATATATATATATATATATATATATATATATATATATATATTTATATATATATATATATATATATATATATATATATATATATATATATATATATATAATGTATTAGGCACACAGTAGCATAGAAAATAAAATACAGAGACTGCATTTCAATGGTGTAGTAACTTCTGCAAATGTATCAGCAAATAACCATAAAAGGTACTCACAAATGAAATGCACTAACATTGGCAGGCTAAACCTTTAGGAGCTTTTCAGCAAGCTTAACACATCAGAGCTACCATTTTGTTCTTCTGTTGTCTGGCATAGACAGGCCAGAACACTACCACCTCTGTAGCCATCTGTTTCAGATGCCATCCACATTTGGTAAATACTGGATTTACAGCTATCTAGTTGATCATTGACAAATACTATTGGAGTCCCAACTGCATCAGAATAAATTTTTATGTAAAGTATAAAAACATTAATTTAATTAAAAATAATGTATCTCACAACACGTTTCTCGGTGAGGAACCACCATTTCATTAGATGAATATTACTTTTTAAAATCCCACAGTCAAACTTATATGCTAACTTTAGCATCTGTAAAGTACTATTGAACATGCTCATACTTTTCTCCTACAACACCAACATGTGACCGGTACAAGATTACAACCCAGGGGTAGCGTCATTGGTCACACAGTATCAGTGCCTATCAGTGCGGTGGATAACTTATATGATTATAAAGTAATATAAATCAGATAATAAAATGGTAGTTATACTGTAAGGCTTGCAATGTGTTCCTATATAGGAGAAAAGCATGTATGCATTCCAGGACTCCATTGGACTTTTCTTAAATTCAGTTGTCATATAACCCACTAAATAATCAGCAGTGTAATGGATTAAACACTTTTGGAACATATATATAAACATTAAATGTAAAGTGACCGCACTGGTGGATGGGGTGTGTGTGGATGTGAGCAAGCGGGTCTCTTATCTCTCCTGAGACTGATATATTACACATTGCCTTTAAAACATTACAGTTATAACTAAATAAATCATTTGTTTTCAAAGTCTCATTGGCTGGGATTATTTATTATTTATATATATAGACATATTTTTTATATGCCTTAACATAAATATGCCTTTAAGAGTATTACTTTTAAGAAATGTTGCACTTGTATTTTACTCTGCTGTTCTGTTCTCAAGTAGTATTCTTATTGTGAAAGAGTGGCATGGAACATTCCAAGAGAATATTCAATTGTTTTTCAAACACTATAATTTAGCTAAATTTGCTGAATTAAATATTATGATTGACACAACATTTGACACACCTGCTAAACTGTAGATTTAATTATAAGAATTGCTGACAGGGAGGCAGGAGTTTATTGGGTAACACCTTAGAAGGACATCAGATATAGCACCTGAAGAATCTGCAAGCACCCGATACAGCACTGCGGAATCTGTTGGCGCTCTAAAAATAACCAATAATGATAAATAATAATAAGAATACTGAATGATGACTCCAAATGTAGCTGTGATCATCTGCCTGTGCATCATTGTAAGTTAATGCTTTATTTAAAACCCAAAGAAAAGTAATGCACTTATCGTTTAATCACTGTGTTGCTTTATAAGCTGATAATTGATTTATGTTATTGCAATAAGTTAATAAGAAACACTCGGCTAGATTACGAGTTTTGTGGTATGAGTGAAAAAGCAGCGTTAAGGCTCTTTTTCACTACCGCTGGTATTAAGAGTCTTGCAGGTTTAGGGGCACCGCACACTATTTTGGCCGTAACGCAACGTAACTACAGCAGCTTTCAAAAAGTTATTTTTCAATGGGACTTCCTTTGCGCTGATATTACGAGTCTTCCTGGGAGGCCAAAAAGTGAGCGGTACACCCTAAAACTTCAAGATCCATACCGTAAACTGAAAGTCAGTAGTTATGAGTTTTACGCTACAAAGCTGTAACATAAAACTTATAACTAAAGTGCTAAAAAGTACACTAACACCCATAAACTACCTATTAACCCCTAAACCAAGGCCCTCCCGCATCACAAACACTAAAATAAAATTATTAACCCCTAATACGCCGCTCCAGACATCGCCACCACTAGAATAAACATATTAACCCCTAAACCGCCGTACTCCCGCATCGCAAACACTAGTTAAATATTATTAACCCCTAATCTGCCGCCCCTAACATTGCCGCCACCTACCTACATTTACTAACCCCTAATCTGCCACCTCCAACGGCGCCGCCACTATATTAAATTTATTAACCCCTAAACCTAGCCCTAAGTCTAACCCTAACACCCACTAACTTTAATGTAATTAATTAAATGCAATTAACTAAATTACAAAAAAAACAAAAAAACACTAAATTACTCAAAATAAAAAAAGAAATTTTCAGATATTTAAACTAATTACACCTAATCTAATAGCCCTATCAAAATAAAAAAGCCAATCAGTCAATAGGATTTAGCTTCAATCCTACTGGCTGATCCAATCAGCCAATAGGATTGAGCTCACATTCTATTGGCTGTTCCAATCAGTTCCAATCCAATTCTATCAGCCAATTGGAATTCAAAGGACGCCATCTTGGATGACGTCATCTAAAGGAGAATTCATTGTTCAAGAAGACGTCGATTGAAGAGGATGCTCTGTGCCATATGTCTTGAAGATGGACCCGCTGCGCGCTGTATGGATGAAGATAGAACATGCCGTCTGGATTAAGACTTCTGCCCGGTTGGATGAAGACTTCTGCCGCTTCGTTGAGGACTTCTGTCGGCTTCGTTGAGGATGGATGTCGGGTCTTCAAAAACTGTAAGTGGATATTCGGGGTAAGTGCTAGGCTTTTTTAAGGGTTTATTGCATGGGTTTTATTTTAGATTAGGGTTTGGGTGTTAAAAGAGCTAAATGCCCTTTTAAGGGCAATGCCCATTCAAATGCCCTTTTCAGGGCAATGGGGAGCTTAGGTTTTTTTAGCTAGGATTTTATTTGGTTGTGTGGGTGATGGGTTTTACTGTTGGGGGGTTGTTTGTATTTTTTTTACAGGTAAATGAGCTGATTTCTTTGGGGCAATGCCCAGCAAAAGGCTCTTTTAAGGGCTATTGGTAGTTTAGTTTAGGCTAGGGTTTTTTATTTTGGGGGGCTTTTTTATTTTGATAGGGCTATTAGATTAGGTGTAATTAGTTTAAATATCTGATAATTTATTTTTATATTTTGTGTAGTTTAGTGTTTTTGTTTTTTTTGTAATTTAGTTAATTGTATTTAATTAATGTAATTTATTTTATTGTAGTGTAAAGTTAGGTGTTAGTGTAAGACAGGTTAGGTTTTATTTTACAGGTAAATTTGTATTTATTTTAGCTAGGTAGTTAGTAAATAGTTAATAACTATTTAGTAACTATTCTACCTAGTTAAAATAAATACAAACTTGCCTGTGAAATAAAAATAAAACCTAAGCTAGATACAATGTAACTATTAGTTATATTGTAGCTAGCTTATGGTTTATTTTACAGGTAAGTATGTACTTTTAAATAGGAATTATTTAGTTATTAATAGTAGGTTTTATTTAGATTTATTTTAATTATATTAAAGTTAGGGGGTTTTAGGGTTAGGGTTAGACTTAGGTTTAGGGGTTAATAAATTTAGTATAGTGGCAGCGACGTTGATAAGGGGTTAATAAATAAAGGTAGGTGGGGGCGATGTTAGGAGTGGCAGATTAGGGGTTAATAATATTTAGCTAGTGTTTGCGATGAGGGAGTACGGTGGTTTAGGGGTTAATATGTTTATTATAGTGGCGACAATGTCCGGACAGCAGATTAGGGTTTAAAAAGTATAATGTAGGTGTCAGCGATGTTTGGGGCGGCAGATTAGGGGTTATTAAGTGTAAGATTAGGGGTTTGTAGACTCAGGGTTTATGTTAGGGTGTTAGGTGTAAACATAACTTTTCTTTCTCCATAGGAATCAATGGGGCTGCTTTACAGAGCTTTATGCTCCTTTATTGCAGATGTTAGACTTTTTTTCAGCCAGCTCTCCCCATTGATATCTATGTGGAAATCGTGCACAAGCACATAAAACCAGCTTACTGCAACTCACCGCAGCGCTGGTATTGGAGTGCGTTATGGAGCTCAATTTTGCTCTACGCCTACTTATTGCCTGCTAACACTGGGGGTTTTTTTAAGCCTGTAATACCAGCGCTGTAGGTAAGTGAGTGGTGACAATAACTTGCAAGTTATTACCGAGCAGCTCTTACCGCAAAACTAGTAATCTAGCCGATAGTTATTATTATAGAACATTTCCATGTGAAAACTAGTTTTTGCTGCCCCAGAGCCAGGACATAACAGGAAACGATTGCATAATATAGTGAATTATATTGTCAATTTATTATCAAAACTAACAACAAATAAACCAGTGTGCAATATATCTATACAGCGATATATATATATATCTATATATATATATACCGTACTTAAAAAGATAGGGTCCCAGAGGTATATGTGGGGCCAAAGAAGGACAAAGCTGCACAGGAAATCACTTTAAACCAAACATTTTACTAAAGTGGAGATAAGAACTCCGGATCTGCCTTTACAGATAAAATAAAATACAATATTAAACCAGACAACAGGTGGAGCTGATGATGCACTTCACAAAACTGCAGTATTCACAAAAAGAGAGGAAAGTTCGCTATTCCATGCTAGCATGTACTCTCAAAGCCAAAAATAGTCCAGTATACATTCTGGGCACAGTTATATTAAAGTCCAGTCTCCTATATATCTTGGGTGGGCTGATGACAAACTTCCAACAGGCCGTATGCTAAACACAGTTCTCAGAGAACAACTACCGGGTGCAAGACTTAAACCGCACGGCTTACCTTCTCCGTCTCGACAATTCGGGCTGATACTTTCAGAATATCACTTGCCTCCGTGTCTTGTATTGCATGATGTCTGTGCCAATGCGGTGCTTCACTTGCTAATCTCTGGTAAATACTTTGCATGTGAACAGGTACTCCAAAGCAGCTTCACTTGTGGCATTCTCCTTAGCTGCACAAATTAGACTCCACACATTACGTGTTTCGCCCCTCCCCTTTGTGGGTTGGACTAGGGCTTCGTAAGATGTATGATGATCCTACACCTCTCCTTGTTCAATTACTTTGTTGCCAATCCCTTGTAACCACATCTTAAAGGGATATAACGCCTCAAACAAAATAAAGTCTGGTGATGCTTTTGATATATACTATTATACAACATACACTTTGGAGGTGACACATTTACATGGCTAGTTTACAAATGTTACTATCAGCATATATTACGTCAACTTCTTCAATTCTATATACATAGGAGATCAATATATTCTCACCAAGTCTCCCATAACATATTCAAAGATTACTTCATGTACATCATATGTCATTATTAGTTCAAATGACTACAGGATTATAGAAAACATGCATATTCAATATTTTCATTAAGGCCTATGGGGGACAGTGTGTTCAATCTGTACATCCAGCGTGATTCATGCTAGAGTCATATTTGATCCACATTGCCCCCTCTCCTCTTAGGTCTCACATGTTCAATGCCAAGTACTTTAAAATTGTGCATAGTCTGAATTATGGAACATCTGAAAATGTCTTGCCACAGGGCTATCTTGATCATTTTCTTTGATGCTATCCCTGTGCTCCCTAACTCTGTCTTTAAGTTCTCATGTCATTTTTCCAATATAGATCTTTGGGCACGAGCAATGTAGCCAGTAAATTACATTCAACACAATGCCGCCCCCCGCCGATACAACACAATAATTGTCATGGGTCTAGATTACAAATGGAATGCAAAAATGTTAGTGCTATGGTGTGCTAACATCGCTAGTGTGCATTCTATAGAGCTTCCATTCTTACTCTTATATTACACAGAAAGTAAAATATTATCCCTTGAGTGAAAGCCTAAGGCACCTCAATGCCTGGATAGTGAGGCTGTTCAAAATCCCTCAGATGATAGACTTCTATTGCGGCTCGCTGAAAAACTCAAGTCGGCTATCAATCAGAGGTGTATTAATTTCAAGAGTAGAAAAAAAAAACATTTGTCCCTACATTAGGTAAAAGAAGCACAATAACATACTCTTAAAATACCTTTTTAAAAATAATGAACTGGACAAAAAGGAAATTAACATTTTGGGCTTGGCATTATAAACAAGATCATGTTTTCTCCCTTACACCTTTCTGTGGGTTTTCTTCCACTTATAAAATTGTTCTTTGCTTTCATTCAAGTGGACTGTAATCTACAGTTTATAGCATTAATGTGTTTGTTATTCATTTGCAAAGCTAGACTGCTGTATATGATGGATATTCAGTGAAAAAGCAGAAGAAAACAGATGAACAAAAGCTCAAGTGGTAAGATCTCAGAGAGAAAGAGAACAAGAATAGCCTGAATACTCTGTTTATTAAATCTTGATAATATAAAAATAATCTTCTGTAGTTACTAAAAGCTTTGCTTTGTCAAGCCAGCTTTTCAGAATCAATAATGAATATATTTCAAGTTTACTTCACCTATATTTATTTCTAGTAGAAACACTTTGAAACTTGAACATTGAATAAACACCAAAGAACTTTATGCAGCACGTTGTTCTAAAATCCTTACAAACTTCAATAATCTAACAGTATAGTTGTCTACACCAGTACTATCAGTTAAAAAAATATATAAACTATATATATACTGTATATATATATATATATATATATATATATATATATATATATATTTTAGGTGGTTTATCGTACAGCAAATAGGAAACACCATTTACCAAGCAGTGATTGCTGCTTTGGAGGCCCATTGTTTCAGGCTGGCTTGAAACGATATTGAAGTAGCAGTGGTCTTAAAGGAATATTTTTTTTAATGAAAAACTATAATGCCCTCTATTTTTAGGGTATATGGGGCACCTTTAGAAAATTAACCAGAAATCAGATCTCTGGTTAATTTTCTGAGTGCTAGTTGTTACCGCAAGCTTGCTGTAACAATAACCAGCCAATTGTAATGGCTGGTTAATTATCAATACTTTAGCACTCCACTTGTAGTCTAGCCCATATTTGTTTAAAAAAACATCAGATATATGTAGAAATATTTAATTATGAATAAATAGAACATATTCTGTTATGTTAAGAAGAATGGAATATAAAATATTCCTATGTTCATGTTGGGTTAGTGCCCTGCGTAGATGCTGTTTGCGCGATAGTTGGGTGTTCGTTTTTTTGCCACTTTTTTTCTCTCCATTAACTTCTATAAGGGAATATGTAAACACACACACGATATTCGATGTTCAGATTTTAGCTCTATTTCCATTACTACTTGTGCAAAATACTTTTTTTTAAGTTGTAATACAAACACAACACGACTAGGGCAAAAAGGTTTCGCATTCACAAAAATGCAATATATCGTGCCACTTGTAATCTAGCCCTAAGTGTTCAATGTCCCTTTAAGATCCGATCGGGATAATTGACAGCCCCAGCTAGTGGCTGGTGCAATGCTTCTGCAATGTTAAATGTGGGCAGTGTATGCTGTCTGTTTGCAGCGAGGTCCAGCAGACATAGACCTAGATTTGGAGTTTGGCGTTAGCCGTGAAAACCAGCGTTAGAGGCTCCTAACGCTGGTCTTAGGCTACCGCCGGTATTTGGAGTCACTCAAAATAGGGTCTAACGCTCACTTTTCAGCCACGACTTTTCCATACCGCAGATCCCCTTACGTCAATTGCGTATCCTATCTTTTCAATGGGATCTTTCTAACTCTGGTATTTAGAGTCGTGTCTGAAGTGAGCGTTAGACATCTAACGACAAAACTCCAGCCGCAGGAAAAAAGTCAGTAGTTAAGAGCTTTCTGGGCTAACGCCGGTTTCTAAAGCTCTTAACTACTGTACTCTAAAGTACACTAACACCCATAAACTACCTATGTACCCCTAAACCGAGGTCCCCCCACATCGCCGACACTTGAATAAATTTTTTTAACCCCTAATCTGCCGACCGCCACCTACGTTATCCTTATGTACCCCTAATCTGCTCCCCCTAACACCGCCGACGCCTGTATTATATTTATTAACCCCTAATCTGCCCCCCACAACGTCGCTGCCACCTGCCTACAATAATTAACCCCTAATCTGCCGACCGCAAAGCGCCGCCACCTACATTATACTTATGTACCCCTAATCTGCTGCCCCTAACACCGCCGACCCCTATATTATATTTATTAACTCCTAATCTGCCCTCCTCAACGTCGCCTCCACCTGCCTACACTTATTAACCCCTAATCTGCCGAGCGGACCTGAGCGCTACTATAATAAAGTTATTAACCCCTAATCCGCCTCACTAACCCTATAATAAATAGTATTAACCCCTAATCTGCCCTCCCTAACATCGCCGACACCTAACTTCAATTATTAACCCCTAATCGGAACAGCCAATAGAATGCGAGCTCAATCTGATTGGCTGATTGGATCAGCCAATCGGATTGAACTTGATTCTGATTGGCTGATTCCATCAGCCAATCAGAATATTCCTACCTTAATTCCGATTGGCTGATAGAATCCTATCAGCCAATCGGAATTCGAGGGACGCCATCTTGGATGACGTCATTTAAAGGAACCGTCATTCGTCGTTCAGTCGTCGGCCAGGATGGATGTTCCATAGTGGAGGTCTTCAGGATGGAGCCGGTCGTCATCGGATGAAGATAGAAGATGCCGCTTGGATCAAGATGGTTGCCGGTCCGGATCGCCTCTTCTTCCCAGATAGGATGAAGACTTTGGAGCCTCTTCTGGACCTCTTCAGCCACCGGATGATGGATCGCCAACCCCCGCTTGGGTTGGATGAAGATTTTGGAGCCAGGACGGATCGGTGATACCTGGTGAGGTGAAGACAAGGTAGGAAGATCTTCAGGGGCTTAGTGTTAGGTTTATTTAAGGGGGGTTTGGGTTATATTAGGGGTATGTGGGTGGTGGGTTGTAATGTTGGGGGGGGTATTGTATGTTTTTTTTTACAAGCAAAAGAGCTGAACTTCTTGGGGCATGCCCCGCAAAGGGTCCTGTTCAGGGCTGGTAAGGTAAAAGAGCTTTTAACTTTAGTAATTTAGAATAGGGTAGGGCATTTTTTATTTTGGGGGGCTTTGTTGTTTTATTAGGGGGCTTAGAGTAGGTGTAATTAGTTTAAAATTGTTGTAATATTTTTCTTATGTTTGTAGATATTTTTTTATTTTTTGTAACTTAGTTCTTTTTTATTTTTTGTACTTTAGTTAGTTTATTTCATTGTAGTTATTTGTAGATATTTTATTTAATTAATGTATTGATAGTGTAGTGTTAGGTTTAATTGTAGGTAATTGTAGGTATTTTATTTAATTAATTTAATGATAGTATAGTGTTAGGTTTAATTGTAACTTAGGTTAGGATTCATTTTACAGGTAATTTTGTAATTATTTTAACTAGGTAACTATTAAATAGTTCTTAACTATTTAATAGCTATTGTACCTGGTTAAAATAATTACAAAGTTGCCTGTAAAATAAATATTAATCCTAAAATAGCTACAATGTAATTATAATTTATATTATAGCTATATTAGGATTTATTTTACAGGTAAGTATTTAGCTTTAAATAGGAATAATTTATTTAATAAGAGTTAATTTATTTCGTTATAATAAAATTATATTTAAGTTAGGGGGGTGTTAGTGTTAGGGTTAGACTTAGCTTTAGGGGTTAATCCATTTATTAGAATAGCGGTGAGCTCCGGTCGGCAGATTAGGGGTTAATAATTGAAGTTAGGTGTTGGCGATGTTAGGGAGGGCAGATTAGGGGTTAATACTATTTATTATAGGGTTAGTGAGGCGGATTAGGGGTTAATAACTTTATTATAGTAGCCCTCAGGTCCGCTCGGCAGATTAGGGGTTAATAAGTGTAGGCAGGTGGAGGCGACGTTGTGGGGGGCAGATTAGGGGTTAATAAATATAATATAGGGGTCGGCGATGTTAGGGAAGCAGATTAGGGGTACATAGGGATAATGTAAGTAGCGGCGGTTTACGGAGCGGCAGATTAGGGGTTAATAATAATATGCAGGGGTCAGCGATAGCGGGGGCGGCAGATTAGGGGTTAATAAGTGTAAGGTTAGGGTTGTTTAGAATCGGGGTACATGTTAGGGTGTTAAGTGCAGACGTAGAAGTGTTTCCCCATAGCAAACAATGGGGCTGCGTTAGGAGCTGAAAGCGGCTTTTTTGCAGGTGTTAGGTTTTTTTTTCAGCTCAAACAGCCCCTTTGTTTCCTATGGGGGAATCGTGCACGAGCACGTTTTTGAGGCTGGCCGCTTGCGTAAGCAACTCTGGTATTGAGAGTTGAAGCTGCGTTAAAAATGCTCTACACTCCTTTTTTGGAGCCTAACGCAGCCATTCTGTGGACTCTCAATACCAGAGTTATTTTTATGGTGCGGCCAGAAAAAAGCCGGCGTTAGATTTTCGGGTCGTTACCGACAAAACTCCAAATCTAGCGAATAATTTGCACTATCATGTCCACCCGGCCTGTGATAAATGTAGGCCAATGAGTTTAAATAATATTTATTAAAAGACAATTAATAAGCATTTTACAGCCAAACAATCATATAACTCTAATACACAACAAAAGTACAGTGGCACCACTATGGCTAGATTTTCTATGATTTCAGTAGGTTAGAAACTCTTTATTTTTCTGTCTCAATATATAGTTTGAACAGAAAAGTGGTGCTGTGCAGTATGAAAACGTTACATACTGATGAGGGAAAGACCCTTGAAACAGACTGCACTAATAGCACTCTTAGCCTGGACTTGTGAGAGAGATACTTAGGACAAATAAAGTATAACTTTTATTATATAAAATTAAAATTAGGGCCCAATGTGAAAACACATTAAAAACAACTAAAGATCTGCTGACCTGTATCCTGTGAATAAAGTGATGTGCCTTTGAAGCATTATAAGTGTATACAGGAATACATAGATGCGGTTTTTAACACACTAGAAGCACACTGATATTTAGTATTACATTTAATAGTAATTCCAGCCCTGACTGCAGTTAGTACATTAGGCTGCAGATAATACAATATTTAACAACATAAATGTGATACTGATATATTAAAAAGTATCTCTAATCAAACACAGCTCCCTAAGGGGAAGCAGGCTATAAAACTATTTCATGAGATAAGAACTTCCATTATAGGGTATGGAGGTAAACTGAACGCTAATGCTTATGCTACTGTCAAGCACAAAACATTAGACCTGGGGAATTGTACAAGGGAACAAATTGTCTTTGAGTCTGTGACAAGTTGTTACCATCTAGCAATAAATATTCAATAAGCCAATCAGATTGAGCTCGCATTCTATTGGCTATTCCGATCAGCCAATAGAATGCGAGCTCAATCTGATTGGCTGATTGGATCAGCCAATCGGATTGAACTTGATTCTGATTGGCTGATTCCATCAGCCAATCAGAATATTCCTACCTTAATTCCGATTGGCTGATAGAATCCTATCAGCCAATCGGAATTCGAGGGACGCCATCTTGGATGACGTCATTTAAAGGAACCGTCATGTCATTCGTCGTTCAAATGTCGGCCAGGATGGATGTTCCATGGTGGAGGTCTTCAGGATGCTGCCGCTTCGCTCCGGATGGATGCCGATTGCATGAAGACTTCAATCAGATGGAAGACCTCTTCTGCCCCGCTTGGATGAAGACTTCAGCCGGATCATGGACCTCTTCAGCCCCCCGCTTGGGCTTGGATCAGGACATCGGAGGAGCTCTTCTGGACGGATCGGTGTGATACCCGGTGAGGTGAAGACAAGGTAGGATGATCTTCAGGGGCTTAGTGTTAGGTTTATTTAAGGGGGGTTTGGGTTAGATTAGGGGTTTGTGGGTGGTGGGTTGTAATGTTGGGGGGCTTGGGTATTGTATGTTTTTTTTTACAGGCAAAAGAGCTGTATTTCTTGGGGCATGCCCCGCAAAGGGCCCTGTTCAGGGCTGGTAAGGTAAAAGAGCTTTGAACTTTAGTAATTTAGAATAGGGTAGGACATTTTTTTATTTTGGGGGGCTTTGTTATTTTATTAGGGGGCTTAGAGTAGGTGTAATTAGTTTAAAATTGTTGTAATATTTTTCTTTTGTTTGTAAATATTTTTTTTATTTTTTGTAACTTAGTTCTTTTTTATTTTTTGTACTTTAGCTAGTTTATTTAATTGTATTTATTTGTAGCAATTGTATTTAATTAATTTATTGATAGTGTAGTGTTAGGTTAATTGTAGGTAATTGTAGGTAGTTTATTTAATTAATTTATTGATAGTCTAGTGTTAGGTTTAATTGTAACTTAGGTTAGGATTTCTTTTACAGGTAAATTTGTAATTATTTTAACTATTTTAGCTATTAAATAGTTCTTAACTATTTAATAGCTATTGTACCTGGTTAAAATAAATACAAAGTTACCTGTAAAATAAATATTAATCCTAAAATAGCTATAATATAATTATAATTTATATTGTAGCTATATTAGGATTTATTTTACAGGTAAGTATTTAGCTTTAAATAGGAATAATTTATTTAATAAGAGTTAATTAATTTCGTTAGATTTAAATTATATTTAACTTAGGGGGGTGTTAGTGTTAGGGTTAGACTTAGCTTTAGGGGTTAATACATTTATTAGAATAGCGGTGAGCTCCGGTCGGCAGATTAGGGGTTAATAATTGAAGTTAGGTGTCGGCGATGTTAGGGAGGGCAGATTAGGGGTTAATACTATTTATTATAGGGTTAGTGAGGCGGATTAGGGGTTAATAACTTTATTATAGTAGTGCTCAGGTCCGGTCGGCAGATTAGGGGTTAATAAGTGTAGGCAGGTGGAGGCGACGTTGAGGGGGGCAGATTAGGGGTTAATAAATATAATATAGGGGTCGGCGGTGTTAGGGGCAGCAGATTAGGGGTACATAAGGATAACGTAGGTGGCGGCGCTTTGCGGTCAGCAGATTAGGGGTTAATAAGTGTAGGTAGGTGGAGGCGACGTTGTGGGGGGCAGGTTAGGGGTTAATAAATATAATACAGGGGTCAACGGTGTTAGAGGCAGCAGATTAGGGGTACATAAGGATAACGTAGGTGGCGGTCGGCAGATTAGGGGTTAAAAAAATGTATTCGAGTGTCGGCGATGTGGGGGGACCTCGGTTTAGGGGTACATAGGTAGTTTATGGGTGTTAGTGTACTTTAGAGTACAGTAGTTAAGAGCTTTATAAACCGGCGTTAGCCCAGAAAGCTCTTAACTACTGACTTTTTTCCTGCGGCTGGAGTTTTGTCGTTAGATGTCTAACGCTCACTTCAGACACGACTCTAAATACCGGAGTTAGAAAGATCCCATTGAAAAGATAGGATACGCAATTGACGTAAGGGGATCTGCGGTATGGAAAAGTCGCGGCTGAAAAGTGAGCGTTAGACCCTATTTTGAGTGACTCCAAATACCGGCGGTAGCCTAAAACCAGCGTTAGGAGCCTCTAACGCTGGTTTTCACGGCTAACGCCAAACTCCAAATCTAGGTGATAGCATTTCAACAGATAGATGGCAACTTTAACAACCTCTTCATTGTTGAAAATTTCTATTACTGGTAGTATCCAAAGACACTTCCCACATGTATGTAAGAACAACAGATTAATAAACCTGACTCTGTATGTACACATTTTCAATTTTCAACCACAGCAATAAGTGGTAGTGTTGTCTGTTATTACTATTCTAATTTACCAATTTAGAATTGGCTCTAATTTCTACCTTTGTACAGCTCTTGTAAGTAGGTGGCTATAGGTAAACAGTAAACCGCATCTATGTATTCCTGTATACACTTATAATACTTCAAAGGCACATCCCTTTATTCACAGAATACAGGTCAGCAGATCTTTAGTTGTTTTTAATGTGTTTTCACATTAGGCCCTAATTTTAATTTTATATAATAAAAGTTATATTTTATTTGTCCTAAGCATCTCTCTCACAAGTCCAGGCTAAGAGTGCTATTAGTGCAGTATGTAAAATCATATAACTTTGTCCACTCTACATGCCCCTGAAAATGCTATATAAATTTCAGATATTAATATAGATTATTAACGAAGATAATAAAAATTATAAAAAAAAAATATTAAATATTGCATTATCTAGTCCACTGGTTTTCAAACCTGTCCTCAATCTTATAATAGTCCAGGTTTTCTGGATTACCTTGGATGAGAGCAGGTAAAATAACAATGCTTACTAATCAGCTGATTGTTTCACCTGTGCTCCAGTTCAGATAACCTATAATGTGGCCTGTTAGGGAGGCCTGAGGTCACTGAGGGTTACTGTTAGCGGGGGACTTAGTATTTTTTAAATGTAAAAGAGCTGTTTAAAGGGACAGTCTAGCCAAAATTAAACTTTCATGATTCAGATAGGGCATGCAATTTTAAACAACTTGCCAATTGACTTTTATCATTAAATTTGCTTTGTTCCCTTGGTGGTATTTTTGAAAAGCTAAACCTAGCTAGGCTCAAACTGATTTCTAAACCGATGAAAACTGCCCCTTGGCTCAGAGCATTTTGAAAGTTTTCTACAGTTAGACAGTACTAATTCATGTGTGTCATATAGATAACATTATGCTCACTCCCATGGAGTTATTTAGGAGTCTGCACTGATTGACTAAACTGCATGTCTGTCAAAAGCACTGAGATAAGGGGGCAGTCTGCAGAGGTTTAGATACAAGGTAATCACAGAGGTAAAAAGTGTATTAATATAACAGTGTTGGTTATGCAAAACTGGGGTATGGGTAATAAAGGGATTATCTATCTTTTTAAACAATAAAAATTCTGGTGTATACTGTCCCTTTAACTTAGGGCAATGCACTACCAAATGCCCTTTTAAGGGCTAGTGGTAGTTTAGATTAGATGTTTTTATTTTTGGGTTTGGGTATTTTCATAGGGATTAGGTTTATTTTTTTATTTTTGATAAAATTTGTTTATTTTTTTTCTGTAATTTTAGACTTTTTTTATTTTTTTGTAATTTTAGATTCATTTTTTGTAATTTAATGTTAGGTTTTATTTTAAATTAATGTTAGGATTTTTTATTATAATTGTAACTTAATTTATGTAATTGGGGTTAATTTAGGGGGTGTTAGGTTAGGGGGCTTAGTAATTAAATTATTTATTTGCATTGTGGAGGGTCGGCGGTTTGGGAGTTAATAGGTTAATTAGGTTTATTGTGATGTGGGGGGGTTGGCAGTTTAGGGGCTAATAGGTTAATTAGGTTTATTGCGATGTGGGGGGTTGGCGGTTTAATTATGTTTTGTGCATTGTTTAATTTGCGGATTAGGGGTTAAATAGTTTATTTTTTGCGATGTGGGGGTTGGCGGTTTAGGTGTTTTTTATTTTGTGGGGGCAGTTAATTTTTTTTTTTTCTTGTGGGCAGTTAAGTGTTTTTTCGTTATTTCATGTGGGCGGTTGCGTGTTTTTTGTTTGTCTTCTTAAATCTGCTGCTCCCAATATGGCCGCCACTATACTAAAGTTAATAACCCCTATTCCCCTGCACCCCAACATCGCCCACACTATAATAAATCTATAAACCCCTATTATGCCGCTCACCGACATCACTGCAACTAAATAAAGCTGTTAACCCCTAAATCTCTGGCCTCCCACATCACTACCACTAAATAAACCTATTAACCCCTAAACCGCCAGCTCCCCACATCGCAACAACCTAAATTAAACTATTAACCCCTAACCTAACCCTAACGTAACCCTAAGCCTAACCCTAAACCTAAACGTAACCCTAACCCTTACGTAAACCTAACACCCCCTAACTTTAAAATAATTAAAATATAGCTAAATTAAACGTACAATTATTAACTAAATAATTCCTATTTAAAACTAAATACTTACCTGTGAAATAAAACCTAAGCTAGCTAAAATATAACTAATAGTTATATTGTAGCTATCTTAGGTTTTATTTATTTTTTACAGGTAAGTTTGTATTTATTTTAAATAGCTAGACTAGTTAGTAAATAGTTATTAACTATTAACTATTTACTAACTACCTAGTTAAAATAAATACAAACTTACCTGCAAAATAAAACCTAAGCTGCCTTACACTAAAACCTAACATTACAAAAAATAAAAAACATTAAAATTACAAAAAAATAAAAAAAATTACCATTAAGAAAAATAACAAACTAAATTATCCAAAACAATAAAATGATTCCTATTCTAATACCCTTTAAAAAAAAAAAAAAAACACCCCAAAATAAAAAAACCCTAATCTATAATAAACTACAAAGGGCCCTTAAAAAGGCCTTTTGTAGGGCATTGCCCTAAAGTTAACATTTCTTATGCTACAAAAATAAACAAATACCCCCTAACAGTATACAAACCCCCAACCCCCAAACCCACAAAATAAAAATAAAGTAAAACCTAATCTACCCATTGCCCTGAAAAGGGCATTTGTATGGGCATTGCCCTTAAAAGGGCTTTTAGCTCTTTGGGTGCCCAAGCCCTAATCTAAAAATAAAAACCCACCCAAAACGAAAAAAAAAAATACATTAAACAAAATAACAAACAAATTATCAAAAATAATAAAAATTATTCCTATTCTAATACCCATTTAAAAAAAAACACCCCAAAATAAAAAACCTAATCTAGAATAAACTACCAATAGCCCTTAAAAGGGCCTTTTGTAGGGCATTGCCCTACTTTAAACAGCTCTTTTACCTGAAAAAAAAATTACCCACTAACATTACAAACCCCCACCCCCCACCCCCCAAACTCACAAAATAAATCAAAATTTTCAACCAATAGGAATGCAAGGTATGCCATCTTGAATCGCGTACCTTGCATTGAAGGTTCAGTGTACGGCGGCGATCATATGAAGAAGATGCTCCATGCTGGATGTCTTCAGCATGGACCCGTTCAGCGCCGCCGGGATCAAGATAGAAGATGCCGTCTGAATGAAGATAGAAGAGGTCGTCTGGATGAAGACTTCTCGCCGCCTGGATGAAGATCGTTCAAGCGGGACTTCAAAAACTGTAAGTGGATCATGGGGGGTTAGTGTTAGATTTTTTTAAGGGTTTTTTAGATTAGGGTTTGGGCAGCAAAAGAGTTACATGCCCTTTTAAGGTCAATGTACATACAAATGCCCTTTTCAAGGCAATGGGTAGATTAGGTTTTTTATTTTGGGGGGTTGGTTGGGTGGTGGGTTTTACTGTTGGGTGGGTCTTTGTATTTTTTTTCAGTGAAAAGAGCTGATATCTTTGGGGCAATGCCCCACAAAAGACCCTTTTAAGGGCTATTGGTAGTTTATTGTAGTCTAGGGTTTTTTTTATTTTGGGTGGGGTTTTTTATTTTGATAGGGCTATTAGATTAGGTGTAATACTTTTTTTATTTTGGATAATTTTGTTTGTTATTTTTCGTAATTTAGTGTTTGTTATTTTTGTAATTTAGTCTTTTTTATTTTTTGTAATTAGATACTTTGTAATTGTTAGAGTAGTGTTAGGATTTCTTTAATGTGTAGTTTAATTTTATTTAATTGGTTGTTAGTTTAATTTTAGTTTAATAATTATATTAGTTTAATTGTTAGTTTAATTTGACAGGTAAGTTTTAAATTAATTTAAGTTAGTGAAATAGTAATTTTAATATAAAGTTAGGGGGGTTAGGGTTACGTTAGGGTTAGGGTTATTGTTAGGTTTAGGTGCTGCTAGTTTAATTCAGTTTATTGCGATGGGGGGCTTTTGGTTTAGGGGTTAATAGTTTACTTTAGTATATTTCATTTTGGGGGGCTTGTGGTTTAGGGGTTAATAGGTTTATTATAGTGGCGGTGGTGTAGGGCTTAATAACTTTAGTACAGTGGGGGCGATGTGGGCAGACGGTAGATTAGGGGTTAATAATATTTAAATAGTGTTTGCGATGCGGAAGGGCAGCGGTTTAGAGGTTAATAACTTTATTATAGTGGTGACAATGTCGGGGAGCAGCAGAATAGGGGTTAATAATTATTTTTAGTGGTGACGATGTCTGGAGCGGCAGATTAGGAGTTAATAAGTTTATTATACTATTTGTGATGCGGTAGGGCCTCGGTTTAGGGGTTAATAGGTGTTTATAGGTGTTTAGTGCACTTTGTGACAGTTTAGTTATGAGTTTTATGTTACAGTTTTGTAGCATAAAACTCATAACTACTGCTTTTAGATTGCGAAACGGATCTTGTTGTTTTAGACTGGAACACAGGTTTTTTAGCCTCACTGCAATGGCAGCGCTATGGAAGACCCATGAAAAAATGTCATTTTTACGTGTGCGGGACTGGCGTTGCGGTACAGGCTAAAAGGCTTGTGGGAAAGCTATACCGACAAGACTTGTAATGGCTGTGGTCCCGTTTTAACGCTGAAATTACCATTTTTTCAGCGTTAAAACCCAAACGCACAACTCGTAATCTATCTGAAAGATAGGTAATCCTTTTATTATCCATTCCTCAATTTTACCTAACCAACACTTTTATATTAATTTATATTAATTATATTATATTAATTACTTTTATATTAATGCAATTTTTACCTCTGTGATTACCTTGTATATAAGCCTCTGCAGTCTGCCCCTTATTTCACAGCTTTTTACAAACTTGTATTTCAGCCAATTAGTGCTGGTTCTTGCATAACTCCACATAAGCAAAATGTTATCTACTGTATATGACACACATGAACTAGCACTGTCTGGCTGTAAAAGCTAATAAAAAGCACTGAGATAAGAGTCAGCCAGCAGGGACTTAGAAACAGACAGAGGTTTAGAGGTTATAAAGTATATTCATTTAACAATGTTGGTTATGCAAAGCTGGGGAATGGGTAGCAAAGTTGTTTTCTATCTTTTAAAACTGTAAAGAAATCATGTCGACTGTCTGTTATGGCGTGGCGCTGTGGCAAACACATATAAGAATGCAGTATAATAAGAACAGTGTTTGTTATGAATTTATTGAATTAATATAAATTAGTAATTAGCTTATAAAGCAAGGCAGTGTTTAAACTTAAAGGGCTAGATTTCAAGTAGCACGCTAACTTTTGCACGCAAACAATATCAGTTTTTTTTCCGTCATTTTGTGCACAAATGAAATAGTGCTCATATTACAATTTGAAATTAAATGTGAGAGCACTTTTCAGTTAAAGGGACACTGTACCCAATTTTATCTTTTGTGATTCAGATAGAGCATGCAATTTTAAGCAACTTTCTAATGTACTCCTATTATCAATTTTTTTCATTCTCTTGGTATGTTTATTTGAAAAGCAAGAATTTAAGATTAGATGCAGGCCCATTTTTGGTGAACAACCTGGGTTGTCCTTGCTGATTGGACAGCACCAATAAACAAATGCTGTCCATGGTTCTGAACCACAAATTTGCTGGCTCCTTAGCTTAGATGCCTTCTTTTTCAAAAAAAGATATCAAGAGAATGAATAAAAATTGATAACAGAAGTAAATTAGAAAGTTACTTAAAATCGCATGCTCTATCCGAATCATGAAAGAAAAAATTTGGGTTCTGTATCCCTTTAAGTAGATGAAAACATAAAAAAACATATTTATGCAATATTCATTTTTAATAAAGTGATATACCTTGTATTTACTGTAAATAATTTACATTCCAATGTTCTTCACATAGAATATGTTCTATGTATTTTTAAATAGATATTCCTATATATATATATATATAATATATATATATATATATATATATATATATATATATATATATATATATATACATATATATATGTATATATCTATAACTATATCTAAAAATAATCATGTATATACATAGGTAAAAATATATATTTGTGCAAAATACCATCACATATGTATATAGAAATATTTATTTATGAAGAAGATTGGAATATGAAATATTCATATTTTCATGTTGGGTTAGCTCGCCACAGAATATTCAATTGTGTTTGGGCACGAGTAGGGTGTTAAGTTTTTTTTCCACTTTTTTTGCTCCATTGAAATCTATGGGGGCATACATTGTACTGTGCAAAATATTCTAATTTTGGCTTTTTACATGCACTGGGTTAGCATGAAAACAAGAAAACTGTTACCTGACGTGCGAAACAAGCTTACTTTTATCAGAATCAGCACTCAAGTTAAATACTTGTAATCTGTCCCTAAGGGGCCCATTTATCAAGCTACGAATGGAGCTTGAGAGTCTGTGTTTCTGGCGAGCCTGCAGGCTCGCCAGAAACAGCAATTATGAAGCAGCGGTCTAAAAAACGCTGCTCCATAACCTTGTCCGCCTGCTCTGAGCAGGCGGACACACATCGCCGAAACTCAACCCAATTGAGTGCGATCGGGTTGATTGACACATCCTGCTGGCGGCCGATTGGCCGCAAATCTGCAGGGGGCGGCGTTGCACCAGCAGCTCACAAGAGCTGCTGGTGCAATGCTGAATACGGAGAGCGTATTGCTCTCCGCATTCAGCGAGGTCTGGCGGACCTGATCCGCACTGTCGGATCAGGTCCGCCAGACCTTTGATAAATATCCCCCTAAATGTCTGATTTCTGAATTAAAACAGTTTATTATGGCTATGGAAATTGCATCTGCCCCTCCAACTTAAAACTTCAGCAGCCGCCACTGGTGTAGTGCAGGTGAATATCTTTGTTCTAAAGTTTTCTGTCCCTTTAATGCATACTTGACAACAATCCCTATTTTATCATAACAGTCATGTTTTTAGTCTCCCAATGGATAATTGTCCCTGGAGTATGTAAATATCTGCCCTGAGGTATGGGCTAGGTGTAGATGCCTGACTGTGGCAATCAGTTCATATTTATTTGCATATTGTGGCATCTGAGTCTTTCGCCAGAAATGTAAGTTAAGAAGCAGTGGTCAATAGACCGCTGCTCCTTAACTTGTCCACCCCCTGTGAGGCGGCAGACAGCAATCAGCCAGATCAGATACGATCAGGTTGATTGACACACCCTGCTAGCAGCCGATTGGCCGTGAATGTGCAGGGGGCGGCATTGCACAAGCATTTCACTAGAAATGCTTGTGCAATTTTAAATGCAGACAGCGTATGCTGTCGACATTTATCGATGTGCGGCGGACATGATCCGCTAAAGCAGATCATGTCCGCCTGCACATTGATAAATCTACCCCTTTTGTATTGTTAAGCAAAGTGCAGATTTGGGCTGTAGTGCAGAAGGGTTTCTTTGTTATAATGTTTACTGTCCCTTTAAGGAAGAATGTAATCAAATTGTTCAATAAGAAAATATTTCCATCTTTTTATAAGGACTCTTTCTAAAAATGGTAATGACAACATCTTTCAACAATGAAGTATATTATTTGCAATAATATGTAGTGAGTTCATTGAGTTTTTTGGTAGTTTCCATTCTTATCAGAATAAAATTGTACATAATGTTGTTCTGGATAGTAAGTTCACTTGACTATATGGGAGGCTTCCACCTCAATGCAAAGAAACAAATGGGTAAGAAAGAGCAGAAAGAAATCTTCTTGACTGACATTATATTCTCTTGCGTGGAAACCAATTTCAGCCAAGAACTCTGCAATTACAAAGTTGAAGATATAACATGCAGCAGGGAAATATTTGACTACTAGAAATTGCAGGGTTGTCAGTTAAAGGGTTTAATATGGCCTTAGTCGATATTTTGCAGACTTTTTATCTATTATAGCTGCCTCACCTGACAAATGGTAACAATATGTTTGTGTTGAAGGGACAGTCTAGTCAAAATTAAACTTTCATGATTCAGATAGGGCATGCAATGTTAAACAACTTTCCAATTTACTTTTATCATCAAATTTGCTTTGTTTCCTTGGTGGTATTGTTGAAAAGCTAAACCTAGGTAGGTACGAACTGATTTCTAAACAGTTGAAAACCGCCTCTTAGCAAAGAGCATTTTGAAGGTTTTTCACAGTTAGACATTACTAGTTCATGTGTGTCATATAGATAACATTGTGCTCACTCACATGGAGTTTTTTAGGAGTCTGCACTGATTGGATAAACTGCATGTCTGTCAAAAGCACTGAGATAAGAGGGCAGTCTGCAGAGGCTTAGATACAAGGTAATCACAGAGGTAAAACATATATTAATATAACTGTGTTGGTTATGCAAAACTGGGGAATGGGTAATAAAGGGATTATCTATCTTTTTAAACAATAACAATTCTGGTGTAGACTTCCCTTTAAGTTACTGTTGTATGAATCTATTTTCATTAGTTTAAGCTGCTTGCTTTGAATGGGTTTTTTCTGCAGTATAGCAGCGAGTGCTTATTGAAGAGCTGGTCATTGCATTTTACATGAAGAGATGCTAGATCAACATAAATAATGGGAAAATACAAAGTTGTAAGCAGTGGCTAAAGTTTGTACTGATTTGGAGAAATTCCTTTTTGCGCCATAAAATGATTTTGAGTAATTAGACTATATTTAAACTGACTCATTAGGCTGCTGAGTCCTCTTATTGTAACAGTATAATAATAAAATAATAATTTAATTTGGTGAGCTAGCACCCGTGAATCTGCATTTCACAGATTAGGCTACTATTAATAATATCTGCAACTTATATAGCATGTTCAGGGGTAGGGTAGAGTGGATCGAGTTATAGCAACTGTAGGTCCATTTGGTCAATACTCCTACAGCCTTCATACTTGATTGTTTTCCTGTAAAATGCTTATTTACTGTTTTTTATAAAGGCCATCACTGGTCTACATTTATCATAGATCGGGTGGACATGAGAGTGCAAATTATGTCTGTTGGAGCTCGCTGTGACAAGACAGCATACTCTGTCCGCATTTAACATTGCACAAGCATTGCAACAGCAATGCTTGTGCAATGCAGCCTCCTACTTGCTAGTGGACAATCGGCCGCTAGCAGGGGCCGTCAATCATCCTGACTGTATAGGATTGGGATGATTTCAATCCGCACCTTTTGTAGCATAGATAATACTAAAACAGGTTAAGCATTCCATAGCTGGACATTCAGTGAGATTACAACTCACTTGTTTCACCTGAAAGTTTGTAATGTTTGTTTGTAACATATTTCCTGCAATCAGGTGTAATGCTCCTAGTTGTGAGGTTATTGCCTGTCCAGGTAGGGGCCCAGCAACTGAGAAGTGACTTAAATAACACTCTCCCTACTCATTGGATAAGTCCTAGAACATGACTGGGTCTTGGAAGATAGCAGGTCAGATAGGCCAGAGATAAGACACCTTACAGGCAAGAGAGGTACAAAATCAGTATCCAGAGGCCAGTCAATGGTCAGGCTAAGGTCAGCATCTTGAAGAGAAATTGCAACATCACAACAGCAAGTAGTAGCACCCAGGAATATTCCAACAAAGGCACATAATAGACACAATTATTTCAATTTATAGTGCCAAGCTCAGCAAAACATTGCACTGCAATGACTCAACAGCCACAAAAAATGATGTGACTGCCATGAAAAAATTACATGATACTGCGCTAAAAGATGTCGAAAAGGTGGCCAACATGAGGTAGCTAGGCAATCGTAAACAAACAGCAGCCACATCACAGTCACAGAGCTTCCTCCCAAAGGTGCCCTCTGGGGGACAAACCAAGGCTTGGAAGGGTACTTGTGGTGAAAATCAGAAATAAGAGTCAGGGCATAAATATCTTCGGCAGTCTGTTATTCAATAATTCCAGAACTAAGAGGTTGGCCGCTAATGGTAGTGACTTTAGAAAACAAGACATATAGGCAGAAAGATTTTGTTCTTTGTGGAGGTTGAAGGAATATTCAGGCTCAACTGTTAGGGGCTGATTCATCATCGGTCTGTCCGACATGATCCGCTCAACGGATCATGTCCGACAGACATCAATGAATGCCGACAGCATACGCTGAACTGCTTGTGCAATGCCGCCCCCTGCAGATTCACGGCCAATCGGCCACTAGCCAGCAGTGTCAATCAGCCAGATCTTATGAGATTGGGGGATTGATGTCCACAGCCTCAGAGCAGGTGGACCAGTTAAGGAGCAGAGGTCTTAAGACCGCTGCTTTATAACTGCTGTTTTCGGCAAGCCTGAAAACTTGCGCGGAAACAGGGGCATCAGGGGCCATTCGGCCCTTGATAAATCAGCCCCTTAACCTCCTAAAAGAGTTAAGCTTTGCCTTTTCCCAGACAAGTAAGACAGTCACTAAGTAGATGCCCTTTCAGACGGCAGTATAAACAGAGACCTAGTTCCTGCCTTTTCATCCCCTCATCCTCTGACAGGCTAGTGATACTGGCCACTATAAGTTCTTTAGGAGGGTTTACATTTTCAGTAACAGCCAAAAGAACAAACATAGGAGCCAACCGAATTGAAGATCTAGTATTATTCCAAACTCTTCATTTCTATTTTTGGCATTCTATGTGGCATCAAGTTTATGTGCAAAGATATAAAATCTTCCAAAGATGCTGGTACCTCATGGTAAAACAAGATAATCCTTTATACGGTCAACCAGGCCCTTATGAAAGGCAGCCTTATGGGTTCCAGAGTTCCAATCAGTTTCTGCTGCCAGAGTTCTGAAATATATTGCATACTGTGCTATGATCATGCTGCCTATATGGAATTCCATCAGAGCTGATTCTGCAGTAGTGGCTCTTTTGGGTCTGTCAAAAACATTTGTCATAGTGGACATGAAGAGGTGTGAATCTTGAAGAACATAATCTTCCTTTTCAAGCAGAGGGGAAACCCAGGATAAAGTTTTTTTTCCTTTTAACAGTTATATAATGAATGATACTTTAGCAGAAAAACTATAACAAGTTACTGGGTCATTTCTGAAATGAAGACAAAACTGGTTTAAAAAAAACCTCTGCATTACTCTAATTCCCCATCAAACATGTCTGGCATAGGCAGTTTAGGGACAGCAATAGAACTAAGGGGCATCTGATTTACTGGTGCAGTAATAACTGATTGTTGAGTTACTTTTAAGAATTTTTGAAATATTTTAGTAAGAGAATGAAGCTTAGTATAAAGGTTTTGTAAATGTGCAGCATGGGGCTCACAACCTTGGTCACTTCAGCTGGATCCATGTTTGTACTGTAACACTCCTAGTTATGAGGTTAGCATATGTCTAAGTAAGGACCAAGAGGCTGACGCGATTTAAATAACACTCTCTCAACCCATTTGATAAGTCCCAGGATGTGACTTGACTAAGGGTCTTGGCAGATAGCAGGTCAGAGGTACGATACCTTATGGGCAGCAGACATACAGAATCAGGATCAAGAGGCAGGTAAACTGTCAGGCTGATGTTGGGAGCTTGTGGGCAGAGGAGGCACAGAAGCAGGTTCTAAAGGCAGGTCTAGCCAAAATAAGCAGCAAACAGGCAACAGATGTACAAATTCAGAATACAAAGACAGGTCAAAGAACTAGCAAAAGGTTAAACAAGAAGATCACAACAGCATGGGACTTTCATAGCGCTGCCATTACGAGTTTTGCGATGAGGCTAAAAAACTTGCGTTACACCCTATAACGACAAGTTCCATACCGCCATCTGAAAGCAGTAGTTATGAGTTTTATGCAACAAAACTGTTACACAAAACTCATAACGTATCTATTACAAAGTACACTAACACCCATAAACTACCTATTAACCCTTAAACTGAAGCCCTTCCGTATCACAAACACTATTTTAAAGTTATTAACCCTACTCTGCCGCTCCCGAGATCGCTGCCACTAATAACATTTATTATCCCCTATTCCGCCGCTCCCCGACATCATTGCCACTATATTAAAGTTATTAATCCCTATTCCCACGCACCCCAACATCGCCCACACTATAATAAAGATATTAATCCCTATTCCGCTACTCCCCGACATCGCCACCACTAAATAAAGTTATTAACAACTTAACCTCTGGCCTCCCACATCACTACCACTAAATTAAACTATTAACCCCTAAAACTAACCCTAAACCTAACCCTAAACCTAACAGACCCTAACTTTAACATAATTAAAATAGAGCTAAATTAAAGTTACAATTATTAACTAAATAATACCTATTTAAAACTAAATACATACCTGTAAAATAAAATCTAAGCTAGCTACAATCTAACTGTTATATTGTAGCTAGCTTAGGTTTTATTTTTATTTCACAGGTAAGTTTGTATTTATTTTAACTAGGTAGACTAGTTAGTAAATAGTTATTAACTATTTACTAACTACCTAGTTAAAATAAATACAAACTTACCTGTGAAATAAAACCTAAGCTGCCTTACATTAAAACCTAACATTACAAAAATAAAAAATGCACAATTACAAAAAATAAAAAACACTAAAATTACAAAAAATAAAAAACCTACCATTACAAAAAATAACAAATAAAATTATCCAAAAGAATAAAAATGATTCCTATTCTAATACCCTGTTTTAAAAAAAAACAAACACCCCAAAATAAAAAACCCTAATCTATATTAACTACCAAGTGCCCTTAAAAGGGCCTTTTGTAGGCCCATAAAAGGATTGCCCTAAAGAAATTGGCACTTTTCCTACAAAAGAAAAACAAACACCCCCTAACAGTATACAAACCCCCACCCCCCAAAACCCACAAAAAAATAAAATAAAGTAAAAACTAATCTACCCATTGCCCTGAAAAGGGCATTTGTATGGGCATTGCTCTTAAAAGGGCATTCAGCTCTTTTTCCTGCCCTTAAAAGGGAATTAAGCTTTTTTAAGGAATGCCCAACCTGTAATCTAAAAAAAACACCCCAAAACGAAAAAAAAAGCATTACACAAAATAACAAATTTTTCAAAATAATAAAAAGTATTCCTATTCTAATACCCATTTAAAAAAAACACCCCAAAACGAAAAAACCTAATCTATAATAAACTACCAATAGCCATTAAAACTGCCTTTTGTAGGGCATTTCCCTAAAAAAAATCAGTTATTATAAAAAATCAGGGCATTTATAAGGGCATTCAGCTCTTTTTTCCTGCCCTTAAAAGGACATTTAGATCTTTAAAGAAAAGTCCAACCCCTAATCTAAATAAAAAAAACACCCAAAAAAACCTTAAAAAAAACTAACACTAACCCCTCTTTAGGTACTCACAGTTGCTGAAGTCCCGCTTGAACGATTGTCATCCCCGCAGCTCCATCTTCATCCAGGTGGCTCCATCATCATCCATCACGGAACCGACATCTTCTTGATCCCTGCGGAGGTGGATCCGTCTATACATGGAGGCGGAGGTCTAGGTGAAGGTCCAAGGCGGAGGACCAGGTGAAGGTCCAAGGAGGAGGTCCATCGATCCGACGTGGAGGTCCTCTTCATGTGATCGTCCGCCGCACACTGAGGATTGAAATGCAAGGTACCCCTTTTATATTGGGGGTACCGTTGCCTTTCTTATAGGCTGAAATATGTGAATCAGCCAATAGGAATTAGGGCTGCTAAAATCCTATTGGCTGTTCAAATCAGCCAATAGGATTTAAGCAGCTTGCATTCTATTGGCTGATTCGAATCAGCCAATAGAATGAGAGCTTCTTAGATCCTATTGGCTGATTTGAACAGCCAATAGGATTTTAGCAGTCCTAATTCCTTTTGGCTGATTTAAATTTTTCAGCCAATAGGAATGCAATGGTACCCCAGTGTAAAATGGGTACCTTGCATTTCAATCCTAAGTGTGCGACGGATGATCGCATGAAGAGGACCTCTACGTCAGATTGATGGACCTCTGCCTTGGACCTTCGCCTGGACCTCAGCCTCCACGCATCCAGCACTCCACCGCCACAGGGATGAAGAAGATGCCGGTCCCGCGATGGATGAAGATGGAGCCGGCCTGGATAAAGATGGAGCAGCTGGTATGAAGACTGTTCAAGCGGGACTTCAACAACTGTGAGTACCTAAAGAGGGGTTAGTGTTAGGTTTTTTTAAGGTTGTTTGGGGTGGAATTTTTTTTAGATTAGGG